>NC_090727.1:96922243-96952243 GCF_036898095.1 Palaemon carinicauda | reverse complement strand
ACTTTAGAAAAAAAAAGTTTTATCTATTTTATTTCGCCAAAGAAGTTATGAAATCGAGTCAGATTATTTATTTGTCTGTCTGTCTGTCGGTGGACAGATTTTGATGAAATTTTCACCATATGGAAATCTTAGGCCACGGAGGACCTCATTAAATTTTGGAAATGATCCGCATTCTAGAAAAGGATTTGCATTGTTTGCCATTTCAAAGATGGGGTAAAAACAAATTGACCTATTTGGATGAAATTTCCACAACTGATAGATCTTAGGCCATGGGCGACGCCAGTAATCTTTGGTGGAGGTCAGAAATCTCTGACTGCTCTTATTTTACACGTCTTTGCATGTAGTCGATTGCCATGGAAAGATAACATTACTTTTTAGCATTTAGAGTCCTTTATAAGAACCTTGTAGGTAATCAACATATTAAATGTCCTGAGTCGTTTAATAGCACCTTGGAGGTAATTAACATCTAAAATGTTTTGAATCCGTATCGTGATTTAGGTATTTGTTAGTACAGGTTACACAATTGCGACTTCTATAATAAGTTGTGTGTGGATGTGGAAGGAGAAAAAATAGTCCCTGCCAAGATCCATTCTTCAGTCAGTTTATATGTATTGTAATTTGAGTTCACGGTATCCCTAATTTATCATGCAAAGTACACTTTCTTCACCTTATGACCAATTCCTTTAGACTTTGCAGATAATACGATTCTTCGTTTTTGTAAGGTCATTATGTGACAATATAACCTGTTCTTTCTACACCTTAGTTTCGACCCACCCCGGTTGACTAACGACAGGTACGTGATTTGGTTCTTAGGTCAGCAGAAGCATGCTGAATTAATACATAATCATAATGAATTAATTGGAACAAGAACATTCGTCCATCTTTGTCTGGTTGGCGAATGAAGCACCAGTTGCTGATTGCTTACTAGGCAGAGAGAGAGAGAGAGAGAGAGAGAGAGAGAGAGAGAGAGAGAGAGAGAGAGAGAGAGAGAGAGAGAGAGAGTGCTTTAACTCTCAGATAATTTGGAAGGTCATGAAAAGTAATAAAAATATAATACACGTTTTATTGTAAGTGAAAGTAAACTTATATTTACCAGCTAAAGATTTCTGTCACTAATTGTTTGGTAAAAGGAAGAGTTTTAGAAAAAGGGAAAATTATTTTGACCTGAAGAGATCAAACTGCAACATATTTGTGATAAGGAAAGTTACTCTAATTGATAGTTTACTTAAAAACTAATTTTTATTGAAAACAAAATAAGACACTTGTTGTTCATTAGATACAACTCTTAGTCCGAACTTACAATTTGGTAAACAATTTGGCATATTAAGATTAATTTTATTAGTAAATGCTTGGAAAAATATAGTTCCTCGTTACATTTACTATATATATATATATATATATATATATATATATATATATATATATATATATATGTGTGTGTGTGTGTGTGTGTGTGTGTGTCTGTGTCTGTGTGTGTGTGTGTATGTGTAAGTAACTATAAGAAGCAATATTTGTCATGGAAAAATTCTTTAGATATCGGATCCTCTTGGAAATAGCTCTGATTTTCAATGAATAATGTTCTTAAATCCACCATTTGTATATTTAAGTGATTATTCGAGTTAGTTCAGAGTTAATTTTGGAATGACAAAAGATGGCCTTTGCACAGGGGTGAGTTCAAGGTCCCTTGATATAAAATACAACGGAGGATTCTCTCCTTCCGTTAATTACTTTTTTATCGTGTATTATTCATTTCATTTTAGTATTTTCATAGGGTGTTTATTATATAGATTCTAATTACTTTATATTTATATTAATACATTCCTAATATATTCTTGATATATTAGTTGATGGAATAATATTTTTTAATATTGCAAGATTAATATCTAACCATTTACCGTAGTAAAAAGACAACTTCGTTGTGATAAGAATCAAATTAAAGTATGAAATGTAATTCATGAGAAGGAAATGTTAGGATAATTTATGCCAAAGTAAGTAACATAGCAGATATAGAGCAAACGTGATTAAATATCAGGTTACATGTTGAATAAAAACAAATGAAGATCAGGTAGAAAGCTGGTGAGGGAAATCTTGAAAAGAGCAGCGCAATCCCGAGTTACGAAGAGTAGACATGACAAAGCACAATCCCGAGTTACGAAGAGTAGACATGACAAAGGGCCTATTGTCAGAGAAAAGGGAATTGAAAGACAACCTCCCGGGGCACGTAATCAAAACTGATGGTGAGAAGTGCAGTATTATGTTTGTTTATATAAGAGAGGGGAAGGATGATAATATTCTATTGTGAAGAGAGAGGCAAATTGGTTTTACTTGATTTTCAATGAAAAAAGAAAAGTGAATTAGTGGATTAAACAGGGCATTACCTAAGGTGCTGTGGAGTACTTTGATGTAGTATAGAAAACGTTACGTCTCTCGAAGAATTTCGTAGGACACAGTCATCTTATTCTGATAGAAACTCGTGAATTTCGTTCCTTTTTAGAATAGTAATTAATTGAAGATGCTGGTGAGGCGTTGAATGTAAATGCGCTCGAGATGAATTATTTGAGAAAATTCATTAATCGGATGGCCCTGTCGCTGGAACTTTTTTTAAATGGAATTTTTTGCTCCTGTCAATTGACGAAGTATTATTTTTTTCTTATTATAACAATTAGTGCCAGAGGTTATCAACATGGGGACTTTTGTGAACTGATAGTAGTCTTATCAAATTCAGGGACAAAGCTTTTGAACAATGCTTGTCTGTTTGAGAAGATTTTTATGCGAATTAGAGATTACTTTTTTTGTAAAAGAAAATTAGAACCCAGCGGAATAGGACTTTTAGCCTACGCAAAACTATTTAAAAATCCCTTGGTGATATTTATAAAGAAACTTGGTATGCACATGAAATTAAATTTGACCCTCTTTTTTCTAATGGAGTTTTGGCGCTCTCTCTCTCTCTCTCTCTCTCTCTCTCTCTCTCTCTCACTAAGGGTCAGAATGTAGGTTGACAACAAGCCAACATTATTTTTTAAATATTGAAGTAAGCGTCTGACATCATACTCTTCCACAGGTGAAATCTCCCCATTCAACATTTTTCCAGCCCACGTATTCCATATCTGGAGGCGATCGTTAGTTCAGTACAAAAGATTGGGAAGTCTGTGGCATTAAAGCTCTGCTTGTGGAACTTCAGGAGTTCAAACTTGCAGACAATGTTTTTAATGTTGATCAGACTGACATAAGTCTTTTATAGTTTATAGAATTATACGAAAGATAGATTTTAATGATACTGTTCTGAAAGTATGTTGAATGTTCATTAGTTTTCTTTTAGTTTATTTATTCCTACCTTACTGGGCTATTTTCCCCCGTTGGAACCCTTGGGCTTATAGCATCGTGCTTTTCCAACTAGGGTTGTAGCTTAGCTAAAAATAGTAATAATAATAATAATAATAAAATAATAATAATAATAATAATAATAATAATAATAATAATAATAATAATAATAGTGTATGTCCAAGGGTGTAGTTATAGAAGCGGTTGCGTTTCAACTTTCCGTTTTCTTCCTAAGTATTAGAATTACTGTCACTCTCTGTGGCGAGGCTTGACAGCTGTGTTTTGATAACAGCCAAAGCTGGTGAGAGGGATTTTGATATGTGAAAGTTTTAGATGATAGTTCGATTTTACTTTAAGGATGATAAATTGTATTTAACTGTGCTTATAAAAGTAGCCAGATGCGCCCTCTATGTTGTTTGTATTTATTTTGAATATTTGGTTTGATGTCAATTATTTCGTAGCCTAAATTATTATTATTATTATTATTATTATTATTATTATTATTATTATTATTATTATTATTATTATTATTATTATTATTATTATTATCATTATTAACTAAACTGCAACCCTAGTTAGAAAAGCATGATGATATAAGCCAAAGGCCTTCAACAGGGAAAATAGCACAGCGATGAAAGGAAACGAAAAAAGAAAATAGATAGAATTGCTTGCCAGAGTGTACAGCCGACCAAGAGAACTCTAACCCAAGGCAACGGAAGACCATGATACAGAGGTTATGGCACTACCCAAGACTAAAGAACATGGGTGGTTTGATTTTGGGGTACCCTTCTCCTAGAAGAGCTGCTGACCATAGCTAAGAGTCTCTTCTACCCTTACCAGAAGAAAAGTATCCACTGATCAATTAAATTGCTGTAGTAAACCCTGAATGAAGATTATTTTTGTTTTCTTATTTCATTGTCAGGTGTAAGAGAAAAAAGGAGAATGTGTAAGGAATAGGCCAGACTATTCGTTTTATGTACAGGCAAAGGAAAAATTAACCTTAACCAGAGAGGTATCCAAAGCAGTACTATCTGGCCAGTCAAAGGACTCAATAACTCTAGCAGTAGTATCTCAACGGGTTGCTGGGGTCTTCATTCAGATCGTTAACATAATAAGAAAAAAAAAATTTGCTTGAGAAGTTTTCAAAAGTTTTATTAGAAGTTTTTTTTTTTTTAGTTTCTTCCGGATTAGATTTTGTAGAAATTTAAACTCGTATCGATTACTTTTTAAAAGTTGATTATATCTGTCAATCCAAATCTTTAAATGTTAAGAATATATTGGTTTTTGGGGTGAATATTGCTCTGATTTTTGTTCCACAAAATGTTGGGAAATTACTTATAGGAATTTTTGCTTATTAAGAGAGAGAGAGAGAGAGAGAGAGAGAGAGAGAGAGAGAGAGAGAGATCTAATTACTCTCATTACATTAATTGATGTGTAAAGTGTGAGCACATTTTCTGACAATGGTCCAGAGGAGTTTGCCAAGGCTTTGGCCTTACTGGATTCCTTCCATCAGTACAAATGACTGACGGAGTTGATGATCCCGAATGGAATTCCTGGCCGTCTTTCTAGCTGTTCTAGATGTTTTGTGAAGGATTCCTTGGTAAACGATTATTTGTTTAAGCAATTAGTTTTCAAAAACTCCTTTTTCGAATATTTTGTAATTCGATCAATTTTGAGTTCAATTGTTTTTCGAAAGCTGCCTATTCGATATATTGCATTTCGATCAATTGTGTGTTCGAACAAATAGTTTTCAAAGGAAAGGTTTTGGAAAAATTGTATTTCGAGTAATTGTTTTTTCAAAAACTACTTATTCGAATATTGTGTATATCTATCAATTGTGACTGAATAATTACACAGAAGAAAAATTGTTCTCGAACAAATAGTTTTTTTTTTTTTAAGGTTTCCGAACATTTGTATTTCAAATAATTGTTTTGCTAAAACTGATTATTCGAAGATTTTGCATTTTGATCGATGAACATTTCGAACAATTATACATCGAAACAGTTGTTTTCGAACAAATGATTTCAGTTACAGTCAATTGACAAGGTCTGTTGAAGTTACTTAATAAATATATGAAACTTTTGTTACACCTGTGAATTAGAAGTCAGTGCCATGATTATGTTAAGTGTTATTTTGATAAGATTTCCAAAAGTCTTTTTGTACTTGTCTATATTTAGATAAAATTTAGTTTTAAATATATAATTCATATGAATGTATTTTTTTTTTGTCTGCAGCCTTTACCCATCTCTATGAGGTCCATCTCTATCCGGGGTTTCCTGTTCACTTTTTATGAACCTTCATTTAGAAAATAAATAGACGTTGAAAATCCCTTTTGAGAAATGTTGATTCGATTTAAGGTTTCCGTAAAGGTAAATCTAAATTTGGTTATTGTAAGGATCTGTAAACTTACAAATTGAAACTAAAATGTTATTTGTTACCATTCCAGTAGTGGCGGTCTATCTTTTTCCTTTCTATGGGTTTTGAAATCTAAAAAAATTCCATCAAAATACTTAAATAAAATCCCTCTAGGACTTTCAACTTTATAGCTTAACCCTTTCAGAGTAATGTGACTCAAAACTTTTCCATGGAGAGGAACGAAGGGATTTGGTCATTCAGACTTCTAAGCGGGAAATTTGGCCCAGTCAATTCAGTTGGTAAAGCATACTTTTCTATCAATTGGTTTATTGTATTTTTAGCCACTAGTATACGTAATGTGTATGTGCGTATATGTATATATATATATATATATATATGCATATACTGTATATAAAATTATGTAAATATTTATGTATATTATATATATACAGTATATATATATATATATATATATGTGTGTGTGTGTGTGTGTGTGTGTGTGGACATAGGCCTCACGTGTCTTCATTCACGTCTGGGTTTGGCCATTTCATCACCACGGTGCCCATTGCAGATTAGTGATGGTGGGAGAATTTAGTGTGGCCGCTCACAGTCAACCAACGTAGTATGGGTTATCCATGACTAGTTAGGCTACAGCTTTGCTGATCATGGCGATGCAAAAACCCTTTCACTTTGTTAATTAGGGTATCTCTACTCAGAGAGGGAGTTTTTGTGTGTGTATATATATATATGTGTGTGTGTGTGTCTGTGTATATATATATATATATATATATGTGTGTGTGTGTGTGTATATTATATATTATATATATATATATATATATATACATATATAATGTGTGTGGTCAGATCATTGTGAGGGTTGATATAATGTTAATTTTGAAAGTATAAAGTTCATAAACGAAAAGAAATTCTGAAAGTTTTAATCTTTGTCAGGCAGTCTGCAACAGTCTCGTTTATAGAAGCTAAGGTCTTCCCAGATTTCTGTCTAACTTTTAGACTCAGTGGAGTAGACTTCTAAGAGGATTGGAAAGGAATGATTTGAATTAAAATGAACGTATGTCCGATATTATGAGGTTAAGGAAGGGTATTAGTTGACAGATGATGTGTGTGGAACGAAAGAATAAGGAATGCGTTTCTTATTGGCTAGAAATGTTAAGTGTGCAATTCCTTCCTCTCTTATTCTGGCTTATAAAGATGGAGAACCTCTCAGTGTTATTGAGTTCACAAAATTCAATATTTGGAAAATTGTTTTAATAGTGTGGTAATGATGGAGACATTACGTGTTTTTCTATGATGCTGTTTTATTATAGCGTCCTTGAACGAAATAATTTTCTAATCTTTCAAGCAGTGACATTCTCATAATTCACTCCAACATTCTTATCTCTGTTCTTTGAAACTTTCCTTCCTCCTTTTTTATATTGGGCATATGGGATAACTCTCTCTCTCTCTCTCTCTCTCTCTCTCTCTCTCTCTCTCTCTCTCAGTATCCGGCGAACCGCTTATGATCATTAATATTATGGGGGATGTATTTTTTTCAGATTTATTTTTTATTCATTTGGAAGATTTAGATTATTCAGCATAATGCATTTATGTATTAACTAATCAGTCCTTTCTTTCATTGCAGGTAAGGTGTCTGGAGTCCCTTGTCTTCCGGCGATACTGCTTCTTACGTTGTGGTAAGATTTTCAAGAACAATTCTTCTATGAGTTTCCTTCAATACATATATATATATATATATATATGTACATAAATATATATATATATATATATATACATATACATATATATACATATATATATATATATATATATATATATTTATTTTTCTATTTATATAGGAATAAAGCAGGCATTTAATTCTTATAGACTTGACACCAGCAGGTATAGAAAGGGTAAGGTTAGTGCAGTGAAATCCCATATTCGAATAGACAGAGCAAGAGGCCTTTGACCCAAGGACTTTCCTTATAAGTTGATTTAAGGGACTGCAGTAGGTCTATGCTTCCTTTTAAAAGGTAATTGCTTTGAGGAAATAAAAGTTTTTGTCGTGAAACTGATTTAAAATTTCTGCTTGAGGGATAATTTCCCAAGGTGTATTAATTCAGTTTATTCGCCGCCCAGTTAGAACAGCTAATAGGAGAAATGAAGGTTTTCTTGTTGGATGGAAAAGGAAGAAAATAATTAAACTGGGAACATCTTGGATGTAATTTCGAATTGGGACCAGAAATAGAATATCAGGGATCCTTTTTCTTTTTATTTAGGATGCGCAGAGGAATATTTATTTCATAAAGGAGGTAGGTTAATCTTAATGGCAGAGCAGACTGACTCATCTTTCATTTCAAGAATTTTTTATTTTACATATGCTGTATATATGTGGATATCGGTTTCGTGTGAAATTAAAGGATGATTTGATTATTGTTTTTTATATTAAGTAACAACATTAATTAGTATGTGATTTGCAGTAGAGATATTTATTATGTTCACTTATATAATTGATTAAAGAAACCGTCGAATCAAGTGAACATTTGATACATTTTAGGCAAGTCTTCTTTTTATGTATTAGTTGAACTTGTCCTGATATTTCAAATTTGATTTCAAAGTTTTCTTTCGTCAACACATTTTTTTTTAATAATTTCAAAGCTTCCTTTTATTTTGTTAAATGATTATGGATTCCCAATACATTATTGCATTTTACTTTTACTGCCATAACCTTCATATTGAAGTGTAATTCTATGGTTCCATATAATAGCTGAAACATCCGACGGCACCAGAAATCGGTTTGAAATATAGTTCCAGTATTCGTCTTTTCCTAAACCATGAATAGACATGGTTTAAGTAATTTCGCACTCGTATATATATATATATATATAATATATATATATAGGTATATATATATATATATATATATATACATATACATAAACACGCGACAAATACAGGCGTTTATAATCCACTGCAGGACAAAGGCTTAAGACATGTCAGTTCACATATCGGGTTTGGCTAGTTTTCATCACTACGTTGGCCAGTGCGGTTTGGTGATGGTGGGAAATTTTTTGCCTGATCGCTCACTGAAACCAACCTAGTATAGGTGACCCTTAATAATACAGCTTTACTGATCATGTCAATACGCAAACCCTTTCATCATGTTAGGTTATCCAAACTTAGAAAAGTTGAAAGACGATATAGACCAGTGGTTCCCAACCTGGGGGAGATTTCCCCCTGGGGGGAAATATGAAGCTTCCAGGGGAAATAGTTACACTACCTACTAATTAAAACAAGCAGAAAATGTCCTCATAATACGTGCGGCAATTTGTTATTAGTCAATCAATTGTGATATGATCATATCAGTTCTCACTGACATGATATTCAAGTGGAGAATTAGAGTATCATGGCCATTTCTGATGCAGGCGAGTGGACATGAGGGCTGGGTGGGGCAAGAAGGAGGAAATCTGGATGGTTGAACTGGGTGCAGGGGGGAAATGGCAGAAAAAAAGGTTGGGAACCACTATATTATAGACTGTCAGAGTTATAATCCTGATTCAATATGGCTTTTAGATCAGAGTTATGTGCTCGGGCACCATCCCTTTAAGCACTCGCATTAAAAAGCCCGTCTTGCTTCCACAGCTTGAACAAGTATCCCAGTTTGAGCGATTCTTATATTTAACCATCTAAGAAAAAATCTATTTGTCAATCCAGTTTACAGAAGAAGAGTCCCTACTCTTTTCTCTACCTGTGTGTTCCAGTGTCCGCTTAGAAAAAACTTACCTTAACAAAAACATATTCATTTGATCTGTCAGAAAAGAAGGTTTCTCTAGATTCGTGGAATCAGGTTTTTTTTTTATTTTGCTACACAGAAGTTTTTTTGTTTTGCTAATAGTGTTGTCTTCTTTAATTTCTGCTCAGTCGAGTACACCAGTCATTAATCAGAGCCTGCAAGAGGCCAAGTGGAAATGGAAGCTTTGATGTGGATATAGGTGGTAGTGATGCTAATTGATTGTACTCTCAGTTCCTTTGAGAGAGAGAGAGAGAGAGAGAGAGAGAGAGAGAGAGAGAGAGAGAGAGATTGTCGTAATATTTTAATGGCATCACCTCACAAATAATTATTGAGTTTTCAAGATATTAATTTTTTGGTAGTGCCTTTGTAATTTTCGTCTTTTCAATTCCGGTTATTTATGTGATTTGAAATGTCGAAATCGACTCTCTCTCTCTCTCTCTCTCTCTCTCTCTCTCTCTCTCTCTCTCTCTCTCTCTCCTTAACTAATGAAAATGGAACTGCAGGGAATTCATCTTTGATGACGCTCAGAAGTGTATGGGATTTTCGTAGTTGTTCAGAATTCTATTAACATCTCTCAGTTCCAACTACGTATATTTTCTTTTTCCTTGATGTCTCTTTGATTTTAATATTCGCTGAAGATACTGGAACATTAGATTTTTATGTCCTTCAAAGCATGCGAAAGACATCGCTCATGTCTGTCAACAAAGTGAGTACTCGTGAATAACATTTGGCTAGACCAAATTGAAGATCGCATAGGCTAAGGTTGCAGCTTGGCTAGTAATAATGAAAGTAACGATAATGATAAGAAGAATAGTAAAGATAATGATAATATACTTCAAGGAAGGGATATGAAGATATGAATTATTGTCAGGCGTGGATTGAGTTAAGAATAAACTGTTGGACTATGCAATGTCTACCGATGACTCATCAGGTAGAACTATAGACCTATAGCTTAGGAGCGTTTGCTGATCAAGAACTCCCGTCCGACAGATTGCTAAGCAGGAACGTTTCCAATTGGAGCTCTATACATGAAGGAAATGTATGCAACTCCCTTTGAGTAGTAGAATAGGAATTGCATTGAATTTTGGTTTGGTGTAATGGAAAATGATGTAATGTTTTTTTGGGTGGGAGGTCACAGAGACCTCTATGATTGGCCATAAGTTAAAGTCTCCCTTTAGCCGCCCTTATTTTGGCTCTATTTCAATTTAACAATTTTATTTCTTATAATGGAATTTTATGGGTATTTATTACAGAAAAAAAGTGCTGAGGCTTTGGTTTAGCAGCATTAAGAAAACTTAAATGAAATTTCTATCTTTATTGTTGTTCACTTACTTTTTAGAAGACCCAACTTTACGCTTATCATTGTTTAGTATAGCTTGATAGGCGAGGAACACGGGAGAGAGCTATTATCGATTTAACGTTTTGAATGTTTAAGATTTCTATTTTACAATGTACCAACGAAGTGAAATTAAAGTAAGCGATCTCCCCTACAAGAACGCCTAAACAATAAAAGCAACAAAGCTGAAGAACGGGCTATGGATATTTAAGAACCAAGACATTTTTTTCCATTAGATAATGGGTAATCAGATCATGAAGAGTCGTAGATAATATGCAGTGGATTATCTTCTCAGACGCGTTCATTGTTGACGAAATTATTCTCTTTGGGACTGCTTTCAAGAGGAGACGGATATGATGAAAGAAAAGTGCCCATTTTCTCATATATCTTTTCCTCATACAATAGCACTGCTGTTTATATAACACTTAATGAAATGTATTTTCGCTTATCTAAGAAAATCGACCTGTCTGAGGTGCCATATATACTATCGGGGAAAGCATGCGTTATATTCTGTACTAGTGTACACGACCCCGTCAAAATGACGGGCTAAATATTTAGATAGATTTTTTGAATATGTATTCAAGTAAGCAATTGGTTAAGAAATTGTTTGCTCAAAGATTAATATGATATTATCTCTTATTCAGTTATAATGATAGCACAAGTTAAATTGTAATAGCAGAGATTGGACCATTTAAGCCTTTATCCCAAGTGCTTTTTTCTTGGAAAAAAACAATGTTAGAGAACGTCTGTAAGCCTTTCATGTTTTTTGTTTTCGAAAATGTTTGTATATTTTCCTTTGTTTTCCAAGATTTTATTTCAAAACTCCTTTTCTGATCGGTTTTACCGATATTTTCCATTAGTGACCCACAACTTTCTCTCGCCTTTTCTTCCTTTCATTTACTCTGACGAAAAGAAGCCCCATAATATATATTTTCATTTTAGGGATATGATGTGAAACGGTGCCCGGGGGGGGGGGGGGGGGGGGGGGGTGGCTTTTTTCAATTCAGTGATCACATCCGTCTTTGCATTATCTATTAACCCCCAAAAGTAGCTTCGTGGAAACACTCTTGAAGGATGGTGTCTTGCGTCGAGATAGAAGATCGACTACATCAATTGTTTACTTGAACGCCCAGCCATTTTTCATCACCCAACGCTGGCCTCTGAAGACTGGCGATATTGTGGGATTTAAGCCTGAGCGCTCATAGAAATTCAATCTAGTATGGGTGACTGACTAGTACAGCTTCGACGATCATATATATATATATATATATATATATATTATTATTATTATTATTACTTACTAAGCTACAACCCTAGTTGGAAAAGCAGTATGCTATAAGCCCAGGGGCTCCAACAGGGAAAATAGCTCAGTGCGGAAAGGAAAAAAAGGAAAATAAAATATTCTAAGAAGAGTAACAATAAATATCTCCTATATAAACTATAAAAACTTAAACAAAACAAGAGGAAGAGAAATAAGATAGGAGAGTGTGCTCGAGTGTACCCTCAAGCAAGAGAACTCTAACCCAAGACAGTGAAAGGCCATGGTACAGAGGCTATGGCACTACCCAAGACTAGAGAACAGTGGTTTGATTTTGGAGTGTCCCCTCTCCTAGAAGAGCTGCTTACCATAGCTAAAGAGTCTCTTCTACCCTTACCAAGAGGAAAAGTGGCACTGAACAATTACAGTGCAGTATATATATTATATATATATATATACACACAGCTTAAATATCGTAGTATATGTCTAATAAAAGAAATAGAATAGACCGTAAAGGAATAACCTCAAGAATTTTTGAAGTAAAAAGTTGATGATGATGATGGAGCAGCAAGAAAACGATGTAGAGACAGAGAGCGAAAATATTATTTAATCATTCTCTCATATCCCTGAAGAGTGACAAGACTTTATTGATGTTATAGGAAGAAAAACTTCAAGTAAATAATAAGGAGAATGTTTATACAATATTTTGAGTCTATATTTATTATTAGTTTTAATAACAAAACAAGTTTTACTTTTACATAAAAGTAATATTGATTATATCTATCAATATTTGCTTCTATAAATTAAATTTACTGTACGAAATTATATGTTCTAAGTAGGGAAGGAAGTTTTGAATCAATCACTTCCGAGCGAATTTCTTCCGGAGTTCCAAAGGAAATCTTGAAGAACTCGTACGGAGACTTAAGGCAGAATTAGAGAAATGTAAAGAAAAAAAGATTTTAAACTTGATCCAGTTAAATATTCATTAAAATTACAATTGGGCTTCGTTTTGAAAAATACTTTTAGTTTCTTATATTGAAAGTAATCCTAATTCTAAAAATAAGCGTATAAAAATTCAATTATGTCTAATTTCTTATAAATTTACATAATGACCTCAGAAATTTTTAGTTGAAAAAATCATTCTAACTTGAACGTTCTAAATTCCTCTCCGTCTTCAGGGATATGATATGATGATTAAATACTCTTTTCTTTACTGCGTTTCATTCTACCTTGAGGCGTCAGTGACCCTGGCAGTTATGACGCCGCCTAGTGTCAATGACCTTTGTAGTTGCGACGCTAGGCAACCTAATCAATCTTTAAATATGATCATATGATAAAACCCTTGATATAGGGTCTCTCTCTCCTCTCTCTCTCTCTCTCTCTCTCTCTCTCTCAAACCACACACGAATTCAAAACTGAATGACTTAGTATAGTTAGCCTCTCCTCTGATGTCGCTCACAGTAACCATGACGACGGATATTTTGGAGCCTCCTCCTCCTCCTCTTCCTCCTTTGATATAGGTATGGCATCTCTTGAATAAGAAGACCTCTTAATGAGACCAGTATCCCAAAGCATTTAAGCGAACGTGTCCTGCTGCTCCTGTGAGGGAATACGTTGAACTCCTTCGCTTTGTCTTGCTCGGGAAAGTTGGAAGGATGATGCCAAGGACCTTGTTTGACGGAGTATCCTCTGAGATATATCTCCTATGTAATATAAACGCAATTGTCTGGCTATATGCTGCATATATATATACAGGCATATATATATATATTACTATATATATGTATATATATATACGTATATAGATATATATATATATATATATATATATAAATATATATATTAATTATCTGTCTCTGTGTTATTCCCATAAAAAAGGGAAATTGGGATGCGGGAGCAAACTAAAGTAGAGAATATTCTAACAATATGTAAGGATAAGAAATGGACATATGCAGGACATATAATGAGAATTACAGACAATAGATGGACATTAAGAATAACAGAATGGGTCCCTAAAGAAAGAAAGAAGGGAAGGAAGAGAAGACGAAGGATGCGATGAACTAAAGAAGTTTTGTGTGCGTGGACTGGCACAAAAAGACCATAAACAAACGCAAGTTAAAGGACATGTCAGAGGCCTTTTCTTTGCAATGGACAATGGTGATGATGAGTGTATATATATCTATAATATATTATATTTTATATGTGTGTGTTTGTGTGTATATATACAGTGTATCTATGTATATTTATACATACACACATACACACACACACACACACACATATATATATAGTATATATTATATATTAAAATATCTCAAGAGTTGCCCAAACAGGCGTGTTGTAGTTCGTGAAGGGGTAAGGGATGGTAAGAGTTGAATCACTGTGTGCGTGTGGGTCCATATGTAAATATTCAATCGTAATTTTGACGGGTTGCGTATACTATTTTGAAATAAAACAACACTATTTTGCTCTTTTAACGGCTTCTTATCTTCAGTGGTATAAGGCCTCCCCTTTCTTGATTTTAGGAAGGTCGGAGGGAGGGTCCTTGCCGAATCCTTTATCTTAGGTATTAAAGAAAATGAGGAAGGACCTTTTTTTTTTTTTTTTTTTCTTTAAAGACGAAACTATGAAATTTCCCCTTCCCCAAACTAAAAAGGCAATTTTCTTTCTAGAAACTACATTTTTTTCCTATGTTCTTAATATATTTTATTCTAATTGTTCATTGCTACTTATATTCAGTTTTAGTGTGAAATAAATTCTCCCAGCATTAGGGTGTTTTATGTACTGCGCAGAATACTGGTCAGCAAGAAAGTGAAAATGAAAGATTAAAATGCCAATATGAATTATTATTATTATTATTATTATTATTATTATTATTATTATTATTATAGCTAAGCTAAAACTCTAGCTGAAAAAGCAAGGATGCTGTAAGCCCAAGGGCTCCAACATGGGAAAAAATACCCCAGCGTGGAATTAAAATGAATAAATTATAAGAGTTGTAAAGAACAATTAAATTGAAAAAATTTACAATTGTTATAAAAAAGGGCTAGAAGAAATAAAAAGAAAATAATATAAAAAAACTTAAAAAAAAAGAAAAAAAAAAGAAAAAAGGAAAGGAATAGGATGTAGTAATGATCGTAGTAAGATCACCTAAGAGCATAGGATGGCCTGTTGTAGGATTCAGGAAGCCCTATTTGGTTGCTCTCAAAAGGCATAGGATTTCCTCTGTACGGCACAGGGATAAGATGAGAGGATGCCTATTACCGGGTCGGAGTGTCCTATATATATCATAGACTAGTGAGGGCGAGTGCGCATCTCCTCCCGGAGTGAGGAGCTTGGGGCGGGGGGGGGGGGGGGGGGGGGGGGGGGGGGGGGGGGGGGGGGGGGGGGGGGGAGGGGGGTAAATCTCCTAATCATGTAAGTAAATGTGTGTTGTACATCAAGGTAAATGAACTATATTCATGAGTATTCCACAAAAACCTTTACTCAGCATATTGTTGTAGTAAGATTGCATTTTGATAGCCAGGGGAGTTAGATGTCTTTGGGCGCTTGAGTTCACAAGTCCCTCACACCTGAGAGGATAGTTGTGTAGGGTGTAACTTACAAACGAACCTTTTGTAATAAATAAAGAAAATCCATATTCCGACACCTTCATTATCCGTCTACATGGGTCATATATATATATATGTATATATATATATACTATATATATATGTATATATATAGTATATATATATATATGTATGTATATATAGGATATATATATAGGCTATATATATATATATATATACATACATACATACATATATTATATATATATATGTATATCTATATATATATATATATAGATATACATATATATATATATAGATATACATATATATATATATATATATATAAATACACACTCACAATCGTTTTAGTATCAAATACATTTCTATAAAAGCCCAGAACTAAGTAAACGCCAAACAAGGCTTTAACAAAAATGAAAATTGATGACCATGTAAGAGACCCGGGTTGTTAGAAAGTGGGTCCCTGGATACCTCCGAAAAGTAGGCTACAGGAAGAGGGCTCCTCCTCCTCCCAAATTGAGAACCCGGCACCTTCAAAAATCCTTCGTAATCGAGTCTTCCTTTACATATCCTTTTTTTTTTATTATTCTAAAGACAGAATGTATAGATCCAATCAGCGGAGATAACTCCACCCCTTTCCTTATTGAGAACCAATCAGCGAAGGGAGGAGGCGGAGTCACCATTATTAGCGCGATCAATTTTAATAAGTACTAAAGTTTTGTTATTACGTGGTGGTAATTCTCATCTATTGTAGAGAAGGTATTAAATGATTTTGGATTGTAATGCCGACTCCGCCTCTTCCCTGCGCTGATTGGTTTTCTATAGAGGAAAGGGGCGGAGTTACTCTTGGTTCCCCATGCTGATTGGCTCTATACAAGTTTATGGCGGGAATTAGGTGCTCACAAGAACCAATAGGCAAACGTTACATGGAAAGGACGAAATTTTTCAAAGAAAACCTAGAGAGGCCTGGGGACATCCTTCGGGAATTCCAACTAGAAAAATGGAAGCAGGTGAGAAGACCTCAATCCATAAGAGAGAGAGAGAGAGAGAGAGAGAGAGAGAGAGAGAGAGTAATCCATATTCATAATATACTTTTAAATGTGAGAATAAAACTGATATCATTGGTTTATATATATATATATATACTATATATACATATATATTTATGTGTGTGTGTGTGCGTTGTGTGTTTGTGTGTGTGTGTATATAGCAGACAGACCAGGGCACACTCTGCCCATTGAGATACTACCTGTAGTGTTTTCGTCTTGGTTACGGCTACATTTTCCTTTGCCCTACATATACACCGGATAGTTTGGCCATTCCTTCCACATTCGACTCTCTCCTAATACACCTGACAACACAGATTACCAGACGGACAAAACAATTATATATGTATATATATATATAATATAAATATATATATTATAATGTATGTGTGTGTGTTAAGCCTAACAATGTAAATTAGCTATTTACAGAAGTAGGCAAGAATTTCGATTATTTATGTTAATAGGCTAATTTAGTTGCCTATATCTATACATAGGCACTGATTGCCTAATGATGTAAAATCAGTTTTATCTTCCTTACAAATATTTTATTTCTAATTTTAAAAGATTAATTATCATTTAACTATAGTCAAACCATTCTGTCGTGGCCGCTGAGAAGAGCTCATTTCCAAAAGGTATCGTGTTAAAGAGTAAACACTTGGTTCATTTTCCCTTGAAAGAATCACTCTTTAGAGACAAGTCGAAAACCTTTGAAAACAACGATAAAGCCAGATTAAAAGATGAGGCCCCCCATATCCCTCACCCTTTCTTTACAACTGTACTAAATCGTCTAAATAAAATCATCTTTACAATACTTCCTTGGTTATTGTCTTTTTTCCTGGTACACGACAATATATACATATATACATACATATATATATATATATATATATATATATTAAAAAACGGACATCAAAGCATAAACAATGCTTGTAATGACGTTGTTGTTGTTGTTGGGGGTATTAAAGCCAACACTTGTTGTTGGCACGGGCCTTTCCCTTGGTTGGCCCGTAGGCTTGTAATGACCCTGGAAGGGTTTCTTTATCTCCAAACTCATGGCGGTCGGGTCACATCTGTCAATCAATGGTCATCCAGCTTATAAGATTAGGATTTCTTAAAGGAAGAGTCAGTTTAATCTTTGAGGTATCTTTTTCCTAACCCCCCCCCCTCTCTCTCTCTCTCTCTCTCTCCTCCTCTCTCTCTCTCTCTAATATATATATATATATATAATGTATATATGTAATATATATACTCGTATATATACATATATATATAAATATATATACTATATATATATATATATATATACATATATATATATATATATTATATAAGTAGATGATGAATGAAGAAATGTTGATTTGAAAGCTCAAGATAGAGAAGAATGGTCGAAATCTAACCGAGGCCCTTTACGTCAATAGGCGTAGGAGGAGATGATATATATATATATAATATATACACGTATGTATACATATACATAGTATATATATACATGTATGTATATATATATATATATATATATAAAGTATATATATATATATTATATATATAAAGTATATATATATATATATATATATTATATGTGTATATATATAAAGTATATATATATATATATATATATTGTAAGAAAGCATTATAACTTAGACGGCATTTACCGTCTAATAAATGGAAATATTGACGTTAAATGGTGATATCATGATCATCAACCCGTAATAACATAACAGGGTAGGGTAAAAATTACTCTCTCTAATATTTTACTGAATTAGGGCTATGAACAGTATATTTTTACGGATAATGTCCCATTAAAATTACGCTTATTTAACAGTGTACCTAATGAAATATATACTGTATGCTCGACAAGAATAACAGAGAGAGAGAGAGAGAGAGAGAGAGAGAGAGAGAGAGAGAGAGAGAGAGAGAGCGCAGATTAAATCTTGTCTTAATCCAGTGAGATTAGTGGAAAAGGCGAGGATGCACCCTGGGTATACCTTGGGGAATGTCATCTGTCATTAACGGCTAGCATTAGTCTCACTCAGTTTGGATGGCTCATCTCTAACCGCAGTGTTCATTTTTCCTTAAAGTGGTCGAAATATTCTGACATGGGTACGCTGTACAGGGGAATAGAAATTGTCTCAGCGGCCACGACAGAATGGTTAGACTATAAACACTGTTTTATTTACTTTTTTTTTCAGATCTTTCAAGATTATTTGTTACAAAATCATAATGATATTAATGATTCATTAAACAGTATAATGGGAACACTTTACGATACAAGTATTTGAATCAGAAATTTTGTGATAATAGTATAATATCAATAATAGCATAATATCCATAATTGATAGCAGACAGTTTCCTCCATTTGACAGAAGCAATGGTGATCTGCCTAGTGATGAAGGTGTTATCCTCTATATTGATTAACGAAAGGCTTTACACAACTGGTAACCAAAGCAGGAAGATTAAAGGCGAACTATCAAGAGGGCAATTTGAGCCAATAACCTATGAAGGATTTGATGATCATCATGTCCCTAAAAGTGTTGAACTCTCTGTCAGGGAAATTTTCCGTGGCCAAAGGATTCGTGATGGACAAGGATTGACAACATCTAATTGCAAGGGAAACTGCTTAGAGACTTGTTCATGGTTCAAGAAAGGCTTACATTGCAATAGAGCTTATCATAGCAAGCATGCTATAAATAACTGTAAAAATATTAACAATTAGCAATGTTATACATTTGATAAAAAAAAACTTAGCTTAATGTCCACCAACAATCATTGTCTAGAAAACTAATTGCCATCCAGTGACCTTCAAGTAAGGCCTATTATACTACCAATTCTGAGTATTATACCATTACTTCTTAAAAGAATGTTTTGTATCAAAGTTTTCACTATATACTGTTTAATGAATTATTATTATCATTATGATTGTGTAATTAATAATCTTTTAACAACTGTAAAATGTATATATATATATATATATATATATATATATATATATATATATATATATATATATATATATATATATATATATATATATATATATATATATATATATATATATATAAAACACGTCTTTTGAATTGTTAATATGTGAATATTATAGATATATAAAATCTGGGACCGTTACATTAACTGATGTTAAGATATATGCATACTTAGAGTGATGTATTATGTGTCTCATTTATCATATGTGTGCCTTGTAAATAAATGCACCCCCTATGTACTCATATGTGTATATGCATCATTACCTCCGCCAGGAGGTTATGTTTTCGGTTCGGTTTGTTTGTTTGTTTGTTTCTCTGTTTGTCTGTCTGTCTGTGGACAACGTAGAGGCCACATTTCTACACGGAATCACTTCAAACTTGGCCAAGTAGTTCCCCAATGTGTATGGAAGAACTGATTAAATTTTGGTCAAGGTCACCCCAAGGTCAAGGTCACAGGGGTCACTGGTGTCACTATGACATAAGTGGCCATATCAAGAGACAGAAATAAAGCACTGACTTTTGCATAAGCCAACAGGGAAGTCCTAGTCCAGGCGCAACCCATGGGTGATGTTCAAATTTATAAAGTTCAAAGGTCAAGGTCATATTGGTGCATTATATCAATGTCATATTAAGTATCAGTGGCAAATGAACAAAGATCACTTGAAGGTCAAAAGTCAAGCAGGTCACTTGAAGGTCAAGGTCACGTGAAGGTCAAGGTCACGTGAAGGTCAAGGTCACCTGAAGGTCAAGGTCACGTGAAGGTCAAGTACATTTGAAGATCAAGGTCACTTGAAGCCAAGGTCATGTGAAGGTCAAGGTCACGTGAAGGTCAAGGTCACTTGAAGGTCACGTGAAGGTCAAGGTCATGTGAAGGTCGAAGTCACATCAATTCATGATTCTAGGACATATGGCGCTCTAGGTCACCTTGGCGGAGGTATGTCCTCTACGAGGACCATGTCCGCGTTCAGGACTTGCTCACTTGTATTAGAATGTTATTATGCATAGTTATCTATTAATTATTAAGTGCGGCAATCATTATCTTTTTTTTTTTTTTCATTAAATTAATGTTTTATTTTTCTGAAGGTAAGCAAGGCGCACATAGCTGACCTAATAAAAAGAATAAATTAATTTTACGCTGTAAGTGATCTGAAGCTTCAATATTCATATCTGTAATCCTGTTGCAAAGGTTTGTGACTCACCTGTGAAGATCAGTGGCGATACCACAGGGTCGCCTGATATACGAAGAGATACGGCAACTCTAGTTATACTCATTTTTTTTTAATGAGACGCATTTGCATCGACTCGCAGCGGTACCCTTTTAGCTCGGAAAAGTTTCCTGATCGCTGATTGGTTGGAATTATCTTGTCCAACCAATCAGCGATCAGGAAACGTTCCCGAGCTAAAATTGCACCCCTGCGAGTCTGTGCAAATCTGCCTCGCTAAAAAGAATTGACTATTGGTGATCACTCTTATTTTTGAAGAGCCACGAATTAATCTAAGAAACTATAGCAAAAACTCTGATATCCTCTTGATCTCAGCTTTATGGCTTTCTAATTTCACCGGTTTTATTCCACTCAAATCACTCTTGCTTTCTTTTACTTAAAATTTTTAAGATGACTTCGTCTGTGATATTTAATTCTCATTGTAATTTACGGTATATGCTAGCACCTTCTGTGTACTATATTGCTTCGTTTAATTTGCATAGCTAAGATTATCTTTGGTACAATTTTACGTAGAATTTTGATAAAAAAATGTATATTTCCTTCAAATTTTAACAACCCTGGTCCTTTTTTTTAACATCTGTTATTAATCATCAGTTTTAATTATTTTTTGATACTGCTAATGTTTCATTTCCAATATGCTTAACTAAGTTGTCTATGAACACCGGCTTTACGCAGAATTCGTAAGTGAAAATCTCTTCTGCGAAATTCATTATCCCAAAGTTTCATATCAGCTCTCAAGATCCAACCATCTTAACTTCTTAACACAGCTTTTCCGCAAAACCGACTTCAGGTAGAATTACGAAGGGGAAATTATTTCAACAGAATTCCCTTGCATCCAATTTTTCCAATCGTTTTCATGCTTCCGCCTCCCCCCCCCCCCTCACCTACTCCTTCAGTTTTACTCCGTTCTATGAAGATATTCAGGTCCCGCTCAAGCTCTATAGTTTCTGGTAGTGTCTGCAATCTCACCATCCTTGTAAGCTAAGGATGGGGATTTCGGGGAGCCTATTGATCTACCCGCTGAGTCATCGGCAGCCATTGCCTTGTCCTCCCTGGTCCTAGCTTGTGTAGAGAGGGGTTTGAGCGCTGATCATATGTATATATGGTCAGTCTCTAGTGCATTATGTTGCTAGCTAGGGCAATGTCACTGTCCTTTGCCTCTGGCATTAGTAAGTGGGCTTTAAAACTAAGCTGGAAGCCGAATTCCAAGAAGCAAGTGACACGAATACGAAGCCACAAGATGTTACTTACTCAAAGAAAAGAGGCTCTTCCTTCTTTCTTTCTTTTCTTGGAATATATGGAAAGGTTGGGATTAGTTATTCATGTAGGCGTCTGGAGTTTCGGTCATTTGAAGGAGTTATAGCTTACTTTTACATCATCTCTTGTTCAAAAGTATAACTTATTCCTCTCTCTCTCTCTCTCTCTCTCTCTCTCTCTCTCTCTCTCTCTCTCTCTCTCTCCTTCGACCGTCATCTTGTTGGTTTTCGTTCAGTTATTATTGTATTAAAACATTATGATTTATAGGATTAGGAAAACTTGTTGAATGCATTATATATAGAATAATATATATATATATATATATATATATATATATATATATATATATATATATATATATATATATACATATATATATACTGTATATACACATATATATGTATATATATATATATATATATATATATATATATATATATATATATACATTATAATTATAATTTTGTTTGCTATTCTTGCATGCGTGCATAATGATCATCTTCAGCACTGGGGCCTGTTATTAATATTATTATTATTATTATTATTATTATTATTATTATTATTATTATTATTATTATTATTATTATTGTTGTTGTTGTTGTTTTTGTTGTTGTTGTTGTTATCAATCACGGTCTTTCAGACCAGCAATAAATAGAATAGTCCTATTAAAATCTGTATTTCATATCCTATAAGAACCAAGACAATTAAAAGGCTCACCTTGGTGGTAAGATTTTTGCCAAATTACCTTGACCTTACAACTTAGCATAGTACTCTATTTTCGTCGCTAAGCTCCTCAACATATCTATAAATTTCATGTCTTATTTGATTGATATTCCGTTAACTTTGAAGACGCATATTTTTCTCTACTTTGCCACAGGCAGATTATGATTCTAATCAGGCCATTATGAGTCTATTGATGAAAAGTTATCTAGGGCTTAATATGATCAAAGCAGGTCCTCATGACTTGCAAAACTTTATTAGATTTTGGGAATGAATTGAATGTAACTTTAGACCCTTTACTGGGGACCTTGGCCATTAGGATTCCTTTTTAGAGGATAAAGGTCAACGTGTGTGACTATATATATATATATATATATATATATATATATATATATATATATATATATATATATATATATATATTATATATATATATATATATATATATATATATATATATATATATATATATATATATATATATTGTATATATTATCAGCCGTTACGAGTCCACTGCAGAACAAAGCCCTCAGACATGTCCTTTAACTTGCGTCTGTTTATGGTCTTTCTGTGTCACTCCACGCCCGCAAACTTCCTTAGTTCGTCGATCCATCGTCTTCTCTTCCTTCCTCATCGTCCTTATATATATATGTATGTATATATAAATATATATATATATGTATATATATATATATACATATATGTGTGTGTGTATGTATATGCATATGTGTGTATGCATATACATGAGAGAGAGCGAGAGAGAGAGAGAGAGAGGGAGAGAGAGAGAGAGAGATCGTCTGAATAATAGCAGTTAGGCAAATATCTGTGCAACCAGAATTTAATTAGCACTATCGGCATCTGACGTAATTTCATTAATTTCTCGTCCCATTTTGGATCTTTAATTCCAGCTGAAAGATGTTGATCCGAATTCATAGAGAAATGAAGATTTTATTCAAGAACTCTATCTCTCTCTCTCTCTCTCTCTCTCTCTCTCTCTCTCTCTCTCTCTCTCTCTCTCTCTCTCAATTCAGTTAGGTAGCTTTTATCAGTTATACGTCAAAAGAGTAGTTGTACAAATATGAAAGTAGAGGAATATTACTAAGAAAAAAAAAAAAAGCTGTTTTTACGAAAACTGAGGCCAAAGTCAATAAGATGATAATTATCAATAAATGATTGGTTAATAAGCTCAACAAATACTTGTCAGTAAAAGATAATAGGAAAAATAAATGAAATGGAAGGTAAGAAAATATCAATGACGAAAATATTAAGTTCCATAAACTTTAGGAGTATACATTATTTAACTAACCTACATTTTGACATTAAGAAATAGGGGGAGGTTGTTTAGTCAATAACTGGAAATAGATGAGAAAAAGTAGAATTAGAGAATTGTCAACCTATGGAATTTAGGGCGGTGTTAACCCACCGAAGTTAATAGGGGCAATTTATCAATGGTATTTATGTTTGATTGATTGATTGATTTTGAGTTTTCTGCCATCCTTCTATAAAAGGTCACTGACGCCGATATCATTGTTATTATTATTATTTTTTGACTGGCCAGATGGTACTACATTGGATCCTTCTCTCTGGTTACGGTTCATTTTCCCTTTGCCTACACACATCTACACTGAATAGTCTGTCCTCGTACACCAGACAACACAGATTACCAAACAATTCACTCAAGGGGTTACTGCACTAATTGTTCAGTGGCCACTTTCCTCTTGGTAGGGGTAGAAGCGACTCTTTAGCTATGGTAAGCAGCTCTTGTAGGAGAAGGACACTCCAAAATCAAACCATTGTTCTCTAGTCTTGGGTAGTGCCATGGACTCTGTACCATTGTCTTCCACTATCTTGGGTTAGAGTTCCCTTGCTTGAGGGTACACTCGAGCACACCATGCTATCTTATTTTTCTTCCTCTTGTTTAGTTAAATTTTTTAGTTTATATAGGAAATATTCATTTTAATGTTATTCTTCTTAAAATAGTTTATTTTCCTTTTTTCCTTTTCTTACTGGGGTATTTTCCTTGTTGGAGCCTCTGGGCTTATAGCATCCTGCTTTGCTAACTAGGCTTGTAGTTTAGCTAGTAATAATAATAATAATAATAATAATAATAATAATAATAACAATAATAACAAGTGAGCAAGTCCTGAACGCGGACATGGTCCTCGTAGAGGACATACCTCCGCCAAGGTGACCTAGAGCGCCATATGTCCTAGAATCATGAATTGATGTGACTTCGACCTTCACATGACCTTGACCTTCACGTGACCTTCAAGTGACCTTGACCTTCACGTGACCTTGACCTTCACATGACCTTGGCTTCAAGTGACCTTGATCTTCAAATGTACTTGACCTTCACGTGACCTTGACCTTCAGGTGACCTTGACCTTCACGTGACCTTGACCTTCACGTGACCTTGACCTTCAAGTGACCTGCTTGACTTTTGACCTTCAAGTGATCTTTGTTCATTTGCCACTGATACTTAATATGACATTGATATAATGCACCAATATGACCTTGACCTTTGACCTTTATAAATTTGAACATCACCCATGGGTTGCGCCTGGACTAGGACTTCCCTGTTGGCTTATGCAAAAGTCAGTGCTTTATTTCTGTCTCTTGATATGGCCACTTATGTCATAGTGACACCAGTGACCCCTGTGACCTTGACCTTGGGGTGACCTTGACCAAAATTTAATCAGTTCTTCCATACACATTGGGGAACTACTTGGCCAAGTTTGAAGTGATTCCGTGTAGAAATGTGGCCTCTACGTTGTCCACAGACAGACAGACAAACAGAGAAACAAACAAACAAACAAACCGAACCGAAAACATACCCTCCTGGCGGAGGTAATAATAATAATAATAATAATAATAATAATAATAATAATAATAATAATAATAATAATAATAATACGTCTTCATATCTAAAGGAATACAAAATGTATACAGACAAAGCGAAAAATTTTAGATTTTAACATATTTCCCTTTGCAATCGAAGTCCTCTCAGGAAAAAAAAATAACTAATCTGTAATTACATATTACATTATGAATACGTCCTTGTTACATACGTTTATTTAGCCAAAGTTTACGTTATATCGAAATAGATACCAAAACTTTTCTATCCGTTTCAAAGCGATAAATCCAAATAAGCAAGTGATGATTTTTTTCTTCTGACAAATTCCAAACTCATTTTAAAAGTGCCTTTAATTTTTTGTAGAAAATTTAAAGGTGTTTGTTCAAATGTAGTCCGAGGTTAAGATTAATCATTTTTCTTACTTATTTGTTCATTTGTTTATTTACTAGTTTATTTATAAAGTTGCCGACGAGTGTTCTTGAAGTGGTCGCCGCACATTGTTAAGCATAAAAAAAATGTTTGAATGTAAGTGAATAAGTCGCCTAAAAAAAAGAGGTTAAATAGTGATATTTGGTAAATACTATATATTTTGTAAAGGTGACAAGGTAAAGGACTCTGGTAATATACATAGCTTGCAGAAGTTCCACTCAGATGCGTATAAAAACATTGAAGAAAAGAAAATCTAACTAAATGATGAAGATTTGCTATGTAAAATAAGAGGACTAGACCTTTTGCCAAGGGAGACCTAATTCCATGAGTGCCGACCCAAGCAGTTTTTAGTGAGACGAATACCTCAGCAGTGTTACACCATCACAGAAACTGGGGAAACATCAGACAAGAAAAGATGTATAGAGAAAGCATTTTCGCATCTACGATTTTATATAAAAAAAAGAAGTTATTCACAAAGTTCGTTTGGGTTCTAAAACTTTGTCATTTAGAAATGTGTATAATGATAATCTATGCAACAGTAGCAACAATGAACAAGCTTTTTAAATAACTAGTCAATATCAGGTTGAAGATTGGACACTGTTCTGACCTGAAAGACAGCATCGACTTCTGATCATCCCCATCTAAAAACACACTGGTATTTTGTAAATCTTTGGAATCACTGAAAACAATTGCTCTTTCTGCTTGTAATTTGTGAGATCATGACTGGATCAAAGAAGTTAGTCTTGCGCTTTACACTAAATTACTCAATGCCTTCAAAGAAACCAAGTCACTTCTATGGCCCACCAAATCTAGTGACGTTCCTTATTATTATTATTATTACTATTATTATTATTATTATTATTATTATTATTATTATTATTATTATTATTATTATTATTATTAGCTAAGCTACAACCCTAGTTGGAAAAGCAGGATGCTATAATCCCAGAGGCTCCAACAGGGAAAATAGCCCAGTGAGAACAGGAAAAAGGAAAATAGAGTATTTTAAGAAGAGTAATGACATTAAAATAAATATCTCCTTTATAAACAATAAAAACTTTAACAAAACCAGAGGAAGAGAAATAAGATAGAATAGTGTTCTCGAGTATACCCTCAACCAAGAAATTCCTGCTTATGTTCTACAATCTGTATTTACACTAATGTATGGTAAGAGGGACTCATCAGATCGAGAATGAATATTAGTACTAACAGTAAGTCAAGATATGTGTAAAGCAGCAACAGGTGGACAGTGGAGGATGAAAACGCATATCCTACTATGTATGACACTCCGCCATCTCTTCAAATCTAAACAATCAACTACTTTCCTAAACAAACTAGGTAATTATGAGTCCTATGCTTTTTCATTTGATTTGGAAACAGTCCAGGCATATACATGGTTGAAAGTGTTTTAGTAATCAGTAATAGAGATGTGATTAAGGATGAACCTGAAGGAACAGTGTTTCATGGCGACCGAGACAACCTTGATCAGCTGGTGTCTGATGTTTATGGAACTGGATCAGTTGAAAGCACAGTTGGAATCTACATGGAAGAATTTGGATTCTGTAAAGATGATGGCCTGAAATTAGTCCCTCGTATGACTGAACCGATTCCTGAGAAGTTTCAAAAGTCCAGTTTAAGAGTTTCCACCATACTACCGGAGAAAACGACATGAAGAACCAACCCTCATAGAGCCCTCAAACTGTGCTGAAAATTCCAGCATCAAGATTCTGATTTCTTTTTAGATTATTGCTTGTCATATGCCCTTAGAGAGTCAATTTATCCCAGCTATATCAGGATCTGTGTCTAACAGGCTACTGCCAATACTCCAAACTTTACGACAACTATGTATGTAGATATATGTATATGCATATATATATATCTGTGTTTGTGTGTGTGTGTGTGTGTATATATATATATATATATATATATATATATATATATATATATATATATATATATATATAATTACAGTATATTTGAGATATTTTAACAGGGAGCCCTGCCCCTCCAGCGGGAAGGGGGGAGCCTCGCCCTGCCAGCGGGAAGGGGGGAGCCCCGCCCTGCCAGCGGGAAGGGGGGAGCCCCGCCCAGCCAGCGGGATGGGGGGAGCCCTGCCCAGCCAGCGGGAAGGAGGGAGGCCCGCCCAGCCAGCGGGAAGGGGGGAGGCCCGCCCAGCCAGCGGGAAGGGGGGAGGCCCGCCCAGCCAGCGAGAAGGGGGGAGGCCCGCACAGCCAGGAGGAAGGGGGGAGGCCCGCCTAGCCAGGGGGAAGGGGGGAGGCCCGCCCAGCCGGGGGGTAGGGGGAGGTCCGCCCAGCCAGGGGGAAGGGGGGAGGCCCGCCCAGCCAGGGGGAAGGGGGGAGGCCCGCCCAGCCATGGGGAAGGGGGGAGGCCCGCCCAGCCAGGGGGAAGGGGGGAGGCCTGCCCAGCCAGGGGGAAGGGGGGAGGAGGCTAGCGGGAAGTGGGCAGCCCCGCTGAGCCAACAATATAGAGTTCCTTTATCTAGCTTCTTTTTTAGAAAAACATGAGGGCCTTTTGGAAATCTCTAATAGGCTCCAAAGAGTCTTCAAAGTCTTCAAAGCTCCCTCAACTCCTTGTTTGTCTCCAATTTGTCTTTAGTCATCAATAGTAAAGTTGACTGCTTTCCTGTTAGAGCTCCAAAAGGAGAAATATGGAATACCGGTGCAATCCCAAATTGGCTTGAAATTGTCATTCGTCTCAAGTATAAATGTTAGAAAATGTAAAAAGATCGTTTTGATTGTTTTATTGACCAACCCAAATTTGCAAGCTTTTATCACTGACTCACCATGAGTCTATTAAAATGGAAACAAGATTTGGATTTTGCAGAAAATGCTTTGGTGAAAGTCACAAAGCAATCAACGACAAGTGGAATTATGAAGATAGTCATGAAAAGCAAAACAGGAATCTTGAAAGGATTCGGACAGAAAATACAGGAAGAAGGGGGAGACAGGAAGGAGAACGGGAGAGAAAAAATAAAGAATCCGAAAAGGAGAACAAGTTATTATTTGTTTATCATTTTACGGTAGGTTGGATTTGAAAGGAGAAAGTAAAGTCCTTAATGTTGAATATCTAAAAATAAAAATTGTGCAGAATAAGGCTGAAACTGCTCAGAAGTAGAGAATATTGAAGGACCAGAGAAAGATCTAAAATTCTTCAATCTGAACTATTTTTTTTTTCTCTCTAAAAAAGGAAGGACTTCTAAGGAGAGGCACTCCAATTGGACGTCATCCTTTTGGAAATTCCTAACAGGCTCCAAGTCCGAAGTAGTCTTAAAAATTCTCCCAACTCGTTGTTCGACTTCAATTTGTCTTCCGTCATCAATAGGAAAGATGAATGCTTTCCTGTCAGAGCTCCAAAAGATTCTTGGTCTCTCTGTTAGGAGGAATATGGAATACCGGTGCATTCTAAAATCGCCTTCAAGTTGTCATTCGTCTTGAGCAGGAATGTTAGATTATTTTAATCCTTTTATTGGTCAACCCAAAATTGCAAGATTTATCACCGACTTGCCTTTGACGCCATTAAAAAGGAAAAAAGATTTGGGTGATGCAGAAAATGCTTTTGTGAAAGTTAAGAGAGTTATTGAGTCTGCGACTTTGGAAGAAAACCAAAATACAAAAAGGAATCAACGGCAAGTGAAATCAGGAAGGCAGTTATGAAGAGCTAAACAAGAATCATCAAGACTAATAATGGATTTATTTGAAAGGATTTGGACAGAAAATACAGGAAGAAGAGGGAGACAGGAAGGAGAACGGGAGAGAAGAAATAAAGAATCCGAAAAGGAGAACTAGTCATAATTTGTTGATCACTTTACGATTGTGCAGATTTGAAATGAGAAAGTAAAGT
>NC_090727.1:96914743-96917243 GCF_036898095.1 Palaemon carinicauda | reverse complement strand
TGGCCCCTCCTACGAAAAAATAGTAATTGTATATATATATATATATATATATATATATATATATATATATATATATATATATATATATATATATATATATATAATGTTTGTGTGTGTAATGTGTGGGTGTGTTTTGTATTTGCAGTGGATAGTTGAGACGTCAAATTGAAATATGGCAAGTCGATTTGTAACTTTTGTATGCTTTTGCTAACAAAGACAGCCCTTTACTGTTTTTGATTCCCTAAGGTTGGAGAAGGCTCCGCCCAGTTCATAGCAGTAGTAAGAAGAGCAACACCTTGTCTGTTTTGTCATGGAAACACTATAGACAACTGACGAAAGATTGCCCCAGAGTGTCAGCGTTCTTTTGATTCTAACTGTACAATTACTAGTTACGTAACTTTTTTTTCCAGTAAAGAGAGTGAGTGTTGGGTGTTTGGGAACCTGATAATGGCTCATCAAGGATGTTGACATTCCATTAAAGAGGTGCTTTCTGTGGAAAAGATCGTAATAACTGGGTTGGAAAGATTTTAAAACTTTTTGTTTATCAACACTTTCTTAGTCGAAATGTAAATGTTTGTTCATTAAAATATTAATGGAGAATCATTTTTCCGTTATCTCGCCTTCATTCTCGTCGAGTCTTCAAATTGGACAGCAATAGACAAAAGTTTATGATGAAAACGAGATTGCATTAATATACGGGATGGACCCCAAGGATTTTTTTTTTTTTTTTTTTTTTTTTTTTTTTTTTTTTTTTTTTTTTTTTTTTTTTTTTTTTTTGGTGCAGTTAGAAACTCTGGCAATTTAGATAACTGATCAGGTTCAATTTTGACACTTTGCCACTCCAGTTAAATATATTGTCTTCCTTTGTTCCGTTTCATTGCTTTTATTGCTTTGAGTAGAATCGTGGTTTATTCAGTCTTTTATGCATAGATAGATTTACAGAAAAAAGAAAGCATTGCTTTTTATTTCATAACATAAAAATGTATAAATAGTAATTTTATATTGAATTGGTAGGCTACATTGCATTTACTTATATCCAAAGGATATTCATGTCAAGGAAGAGGGGAAACTTGTCTATATATGAACCTAACAAATCGATGGATAAATGACCAAATATATTTGGAAAACCCCTCGACAAAAGAACCGCCGAACAGGTAATATAGAGACGACAGAAAAAAGAACCCTGTAAAAACAGTTGTGAATTGGACGTATTACAAAACGTAGAATTAAGGATTACAAACAGAGAAGACTGAGGAGTGAAGTGTTTCACGGGAGCGTGATAGCAAAAATGAATAAAAATGCTCTGTAATATATGTAATTTTTTTTTAAAAACTTCAGTAAATGCAATTGGATGAACAGTATCAATACCTATACAGTGCAATAATACTCATATGTAAAACATTATGTTCTTGAAGTGTTTTGTTTTTCTTTCAATAAAATACCCCTGCTGGCTTAAGTAGGAATTTAATTAAGAAACCAGGAAAATTCTTGTAAATCTTTGCCTATTCTTTTTTATGTAATGGGAAAGACAGTTTTGTGACTGCGGATTTCAGGTGGGAAATGTTATATATTCTCATATGATTGTTGTCTTCACCTCATTTTAGTTGTGTTGTTTTACGGAGTTTACAGAGCACTCATTCACCCTTTATATATATATATATATATATATATATATATATATATATATATATATATATATATATATATATATATATATATATATATATATATATAATCCTGCAGAGAGCAGTTCTGTATGCAGGATGTATGATAATTTTTGTCAAAAATCGCGAAATGTATTTTATGTTGAAATTTATTGTTCGCATACTGTGTATATGTATGTATGTGTGTATGTATATACTTTATATATATATATATATATATATATATATATATATATATATATATATATATATATATATATATATATATATATATATATATCATGCATATTGTAAATATATTGAAGCATCCTTAGGCAGTGGCTAAATGAAATGCGTAACATAGTTTCTTTACTCTTGACTTAGTTGTGTGCGACTGGCATTCTCTTCCAAGAAAGAGTTTGCTGTATAACATTCTTCACTGAATATACACGTTATTCATTTCTATTGTTATAATTGAGTGTTTCTCGTATTTTATCCTTAAATTCTATAACAGCGCTTGCTACCTGAAGGAAGATTTCAGATACCCAGGTAAAAAGTTCAACAGAGCAAATGCATTCACGTTATCCCATTTTCATGGGAAGGAAAATGCGACAGAACTTGTTTCTGTTTATTAGTATTTGAGTGGCTGCAGTGATTGTAAGGGTTCAACCAACTGTGTTATTCTTCAGTTTATCTCGGCTTCCTCGGCTCATATGGGTGGTAGGATTTTTTATGTCATTCTTAAGACACTTATTTTTCAGATCTTGTGTTAACCTTACATTTTCTGATAATTCTTTTATTTTCCTGTGAAACTCATTACGATAAAGAATGGTTTTATCACAATTGCATAAGGCTGT
>NC_090727.1:96887243-96892243 GCF_036898095.1 Palaemon carinicauda | reverse complement strand
TAATAGAGCTTTGGCCTTACCAGCCATTATAAAGAAAAGGAAAATTTTCGTCAGTTTTTACCACTTGACTCAGAATACCCGGAGAAAGATAACAGAAGTTCGTCAGTTTTTACCACTTGACTCAGAATACCCGGAGAAAGATAACAGAGCTTAGGCCTTACCAGCCATTATAAAGAAAAGGAAGAATTTCGTCAGTTTTTACCACTTGACCCAGAATACCCGGAGAAAGATAACAGAGCTTTGGCCTTACCAGCCATTATAAAGAAAAGGAAGATTTTCGTCAGTTTTTACCACTTGACTCAGAATACCCGGAGAAAGATAACAGAAGTTCGTCAGTTTTTACCACTTGACTCAGAATACCCGGAGAAAGATAACAGAGCTTAGGCCTTACCAGCCATTATAAAGAAAAGGAAGAATTTCGTCAGTTTTTACCACTTGACTCAGAATACCTGGAGAAAGATAACAGAGCTTTGGCCTTACCAGCCATTATGAAGAAAAGGAAGAATTTCGTCAGTTTTTACCACTTGACTCAGAATACCCGGAGAAAGATAACAGAAGTTCGTCAGTTTTTACCACTTGACTCAGAATACCCGGAGAAAGATAACAGAGCTTAGGCCTTACCAGCCATTATAAAGAAAAGGAAGAATTTCGTCAGTTTTTACCACTTGACCCAGAATACCCGGAGAAAGATAACAGAGCTTTGGCCTTACCAGCCATTATAAAGAAAAGGAAGAATTTCGTCAGTTTTTACCACTTGACCCAGAATACCCGGAGAAAGATAACAGAGCTTTGGCCTTACCGGCCATTGTAAAGAAAAGGAAGAATTTCGTCAGTTTTTACCACTTGACCCAGAATACCCGGAGAAAGATAACAGAGCTTTGGCCTTACCAGCCATTATAAAGAAAAGGAAGAATTTCATTAGTTTTTACCACTTGACTCAGAATACCCGGAGAAAGATAACAGAGCTTAGGCCTTACCAGCCATTATAAAGAAAAGGAAGAATTTCGTCAGTTTTTACCACTTGACCCAAAATACCCGGAGAAAGATAACAGAGCTTTGGCCTTACCAGCCATTATAAAGAAAAGGAAGAATTTCGTCAGTTTTTACCACTTGACCCAGAATACCCGGAGAAAGATAACAGAGCTTTGGCCTTACCGGCCATTGTAAAGAAAAGGAAGAATTTCGTCAGTTTTTACCACTTGACCCAGAATACCCGGAGAAAGATAACAGAGCTTTGGCCTAACCAGCCATTATAAAGAAAAGGAAGAATTTCGTTAGTTTTTACCACTTGACTCAGAATACCCGGAGAAAGATAACAGAAGTTCGTCAGTTTTTACCACTTGACTCAGAATACCCGGAGAAAGATAACAGAGCTTAGGCCTTACCAGCCATTATAAAGAAAAGGAAGAATTTCGTCAGTTTTTACCACTTGACCCAGAATACCCGGAGAAAGATAACAGAGCTTTGGCCTTACCAGCCATTATAAAGAAAAGGAAGAATTTTGTCAGTTTTTACCACTTGACCCAGAATACCCGGAGAATGATAACAGAGCTTTGGCCTTACCAGCCATTATAAAGAAAAGGAAGATTTTCGTCAGTTTTTACCACTTGACTCAGAATACCCGGAGAAAGATAACAGAGCTTTGGCCTTACCAGCCATTATAAAGAAAAGGAAGAATTTCGTCAGTTTTTACCACTTGACTCAAAATACCCGGAGAAAGATAACAGAGCTTTGGCCTTACCAGCCATTATAAAGAAAAGGAAGAATTTCGTCAGTTTTTACCACTTGACTCAGAATACCCGGAGAAAGATAACAGAAGTTCGTCAGTTTTTACCACTTGACTCAGAATACCCGGAGAAAGATAACAGAGCTTTGGCCTTACCAGCCATTATAAAGAAAAGGAAGAATTTCGTCAGTTTTTACCACTTGACTCAGAATACCCGGAGAAAGATAACAGAGCTTTGGCCTTACCAGCCATTATAAAGAAAAGGAAGAATTTCGTCAGTTTTTACCACTTGACTCAGAATACCCGGAGAAAGATAACAGAAGTTCGTCAGTTTTTACCACTTGACTCAGAATACCCGGAGAAAGATAACAGAGCTTAGGCCTTACCAGCCATTATAAAGAAAAGGAAGAATTTCGTCAGTTTTTACCACTTGACCCAGAATACCCGGAGAAAGATAACAGAGCTTTGGCCTTACCAGCCATTATAAAGAAAAGGAAGAATTTCGTCAGTTTTTACCACTTGACTCAGAATACCCTGAGAAAGATAACAGAAGTTCATCAGTTTTTACCACTTGACTCAGAATACCCGGAGAAAGATAACAGAGCTTAGGCCTTACCAGCCATTATAAAGAAAAGGAAGAATTTCGTCAGTTTTTACCACTTGACTCAGAATACCCGGAGAAAGATAACAGAAGTTCGTCAGTTTTACCACTTGACTCAGAATACCCGGAGAAAGATAACAGAGCTTTGGCCTTACCAGCCATTATAAAGAAAAGGAAGAATTTCGTCAGTTTTTACCACTTGACTCAGAATACCCGGAGAAAGATAACAGAAGTTCGTCAGTTTTTACCACTTGACTCAGAATACCCGGGGAAAGATAACAGAGCTTAGGCCTTACCAGCCATTATAAATAAAAGGAAGAATTTCGTCAGTTTTTACCACTTGACTCAGAATACCCGGAGAAAGATAACAGAGCTTTGGCCTTACCAGCCATTATAAAGAAAAGGAAGAATTTCGTCAGTTTTTACCTCTTGACTCAGAATACCCGGAGAAAGATAACAGAGCTTAGGCCTTACCAGCCATTATAAAGAAAAGGAAGAATTTCGTCAGTTTTTACCACTTGACCCAGAATACCCGGAGAAAGATAACAGAGCTTTGGCCTTACCAGCCATTATAAAGAAAAGGAAGAATTTCGTCAGTTTTTACCACTTGACCCAAAATACCCGGAGAAAGATAACAGAGCTTTGGCCTTACCAGCCATTATAAAGAAAAGGAAGAATTTCGTCAGTTTTTACCACTTGACTCAGAATACCCGGAGAAAGATAACAGAGCTTAGGCCTTACCAGCCATTATAAAGAAAAGGAAGAATTTCGTCAGTTTTTACCTCTTGACTCAGAATACCCGGAGAAAGATAACAGAGCTTAGGCCTTACCAGCCATTATAAAGAGAAGGAAGAATTTCGTCAGTTTTTACCTCTTGACTCAGAATACCCGGAGAAAGATAACAGAGCTTAGGCCTTACCAGCCATTATAAAGAAAAGGAAGAATTTCGTCAGTTTTTACCACTTGACTCAGAATACCCGGAGAAAGATAACAGAGCTTTGGCCTTACCAGCCATTATAAAGAAAAGGAAGAATTTCGTCAGTTTTTACCACTTGACCCAGATTACCCGGAGAAAGATAACAGAACTTTGGCCTTACCAGCCATTATAAAGAAAAGGAAGAATTTCGTCAGTTTTTACCACTTGACCCAGAATACCCGGAGAAAGATAACAGCTTTGGCCTTACCAGCCATTATAAAGAAAAGGAAGAATTTCGTCAGTTTTTACCACTTGACCCAAAATACCCGGAGAAAGATAACCGAGCTTTGGCCTTACCAGCCATTATAAAGAAAAGGGAGAATTTTGTCAATTTTTACCACTTGACTCAAAATACCCGGAGAAAGATAACAGAGCTTAGGCCTTACCAGCCATTATAAAGAAAAGGAAGAATTTCGTCAGTTTTTACCACTTGACCCAAAATACCCGGAGAAAGATAACAGAGCTTTGGCCTTACCAGCCATTATAAAGAAAAGGAAGAATTTCGTCAGTTTTTACCACTTGACCCAAAATAACCGGAGAAAGATAACAGAGCTTTGGCCTTACCAGCCATTATAAAGAAAAGGAAGAATTTCGTCAGTTTTTACCACTTGACCCAAAATACCCGGAGAAAGATAACAGAGCTTTGGCCTTACCAGCCATTATAAAGAAAAGGGAGAATTTTGTCAATTTTTACCACTTGACTCAAAATACCCGGAGAAAGATAACAGAGCTTAGGCCTTACCAGCCATTATAAAGAAAAGGAAGAATTTCGTCAGTTTTTACCACTTGACCCAAAATACCCGGAGAAAGATAACAGAGCTTTGGCCTTACCAGCCATTATAAAGAGAAGGAAGAATTTCGTCAGTTTTTACCACTTGACCCAAAATACCCGGAGAAAGATAACAGAGCTTTGGCCTTACCAGCCATTATAAAGAGAAGGAAGAATTTCGTCAGTTTTTACCACTTGACCCAGATTACCCGGAGAAAGATAACCGAGCTTTGGCCTTACCAGCCATTATAAAGAAAAGGAAGAATTTCGTCAGTTTTTACCACTTGACCCAAAATACCCGGAGAAAGATAACCGAGCTTTGGCCTTACCAGCCATTATAAAGAAAAGGGAGAATTTTGTCAATTTTTACCACTTGACTCAAAATACCCGGAGAAAGATAACAGAGCTTAGGCCTTACCAGCCATTATAAAGAAAAGGAAGAATTTCGTCAGTTTTTACCAATTGACCCAAAATACCCGGAGAAAGATAACAGAGCTTTGGCCTTACCAGCCATTATAAAGAAAAGGAAGAATTTCGTCAGTTTTTACCACTTGACCCAAAATACCCGGAGAAAGATAACAGAGCTTTGGCCTTACCAGCCATTATAAAGAAAAGGAAGAATTTCGTCAGTTTTTACCACTTGACCCAAAATACCCGGAGAAAGATAACAGAGCTTTGGCCTTACCAGCCATTATAAAGAGAAGGAAGAATTTCGTCAGTTTTTACCACTTGACTCAGAATACCGGGAGAAAGATAACAGAGCTTTGGCCTTACCAGCCATTATAAAGAAAAGGAAGAATTTCGTCAGTTTTTACCACTTGACGCCTTACCAGCCATTATAAAGAAAAGGAAGAATTTCGTCAGTTTTTACCACTTGACTCAGAATACCTGGAGAAAGATAACAGAGCTTTGGCCTTACCAGCCATTA
>NC_090727.1:96869743-96872243 GCF_036898095.1 Palaemon carinicauda | reverse complement strand
TTCACATATACCCTGGTTTTCCCTATGTATAGCTCTCATTTGAAATGGGATCTCCAGGCTAACAGATCATATGTTCATTAAGCTGAAATTGTAATCTTTATGTCAGCTTATGAAGTTCGTGTAAGGTTGAAAGTTATTTGGAGGCAGTCAATATGCCCTTTAAAAATGAAGAAAAGTTGGTCTCAAATAAAACTCTGTGCAAGGTCAAGTAATGGGTATATGCCTAAAGTAAAGATTTATTATTATTATTATTATTATTATTATTATTATTATTATTATTATTATTATTATTATTATTAAGTTCCATTGCATAGTCGTATGTTTTTTTTTTTTTTATTTCAGTTGCAGTTATTTACTGTTGATTTACTTTGAACTTCTTTAGTGATGATTACAGCATTTTTAACATAATTTACCCTTGAACACCCCAATGAATACTAACACTGCCTTTACCAGGAATTAAGTTATGATGTAAGCTATAAAACCAATTAATAAAAATCTGTGTTCTGATTGTTTATAGTTTTCAGTTGCAGCAATAAGAATGAACGGTGATATCATTTGTTTCAGATGCAAGAGCCTGGACCAATCAGGAAGATTCTGGGCAGAAGCTGTACATCGAAAAGACTGGTACTTTTGGTAAGCTATTTCCAAATGCGTATGTGGTTTGTCAGGCCAACCCTTTCGGACTGAAATGAAGACATCTTGGAGCTCTTTAATACTATAGCTTATGTGATTTGTCAGGCCAACCCTTTCGGACTGAAATGAAGACATCTTGGAGCTCTTTGATGCTATAGCTTATGTGGTTTGTCAGGCCGACCCCTTCGGACAGAAATGAAGACATCTTGGAGCTCTTTAATACAATAGCTTATGTGATTTGTCAGGCCGACCCTTTCGGACAAAAATGAAGACATCCTGGAGCTCTTTAATACAATAGCTTATGTGATTTGTCAGTCCGACCCGTTCGGACAGAAATGAAGACATCTTGGAGCTCTTAACAGCAAAATGTTCCTGTACTTCGACTAAACATGATGCTGCTTTATCCTAGGTCCCACTTCCTCTCTTCTACCTTCCTGGTCAACCTCTTTAAATTTTGCTCACAGCGTAAATGCAACTTTTCGCCCAAGTTGTACTTCAAGGCTGAATGGCCTCCCAGGTCCAAGTATTGGGTACATAGCCCAGTTTCTATTAATCATAAAGATTTTGACTTATATTTCACCATGCTTTACGCCTCAAAGCTAGTACAGTGGTAACGCATTTCACGAATTTGCCTAGCATTCGCACGACAACAGATCGATCCAATCCCGGACATTGAGTTTAAGCTTTTTACGGGGGAGGTCACTACTGTGTATGGGCACCACAACGGGAAGGGGGGTGGGGGGTGGGAGGAAGGAGGCTTGGTTGGACTTGCTAGGCTGACGTTCTGGTGTGTATCTCTTCAGATGATACTTGAACTGAAACTAAGAGACCTTTACCGTCACATCTAAGACCTTTGGGAACTGAAACTAATAGACCTTTGGGAACTGAAACTAAGAGACCTTTACCCTCACATCTAAGACCTTTGGTGACGGATGCAAGAGGAGAAACTCCCCTTGCATTTGTCAGTAGGCTAACATTCCTTCTTGTAGTGTTGCCTTTACTCTTTGAGAACTTGTGCATCTTAAATAACTGGATTTCTCTTTTTTTCACTAGTGTTTCTTATATGATGCATTCCTGCCTGTAGTATTACCATTACACCGTATTACTAAACAATTGCGATGACTTGGATTTTATGATTAATGACTTACGCATCTTGAATCACTGGAGTTCTCTTTTTGTCACTAGTTACATCATTTCCCCTCACTGTTTCTTTTTCTTATATTATGGATTTTTCCTTTTTATCTGTGTAAACATCAGCTGCAATTGGGTTGAGTTAGTACATCCAATCAAATGAAACATATCTGTAACAACTAATTTTGCTAGACACTTATAGTTTGTTATTCTTCAGGTAAAAGGTAACTCATAAAATTGTTAATATTTCTGTGTGATGATGTATTCAACTCCTATGCCTGGATTTTCTAAATAAAATGTATTAATGGATCATATACGCGAGTTTATACCTCTCTGGCTATAATAAAATCTCCTTAAAGCATAAAAAATTATTAACTCCTTTTCAGACTTATAATTATCTTCCGTTTGTGATTCCCCACTAGTACAAAAAGGGTAAGTAGCCTATTGTTGTTGATAGATTCAACTGGGTTCACACGACTACAAGACATGTTTATCTGCATTACCTATCGATTCTCGTCTCTGAAGGACTGCAGAATTACTAGAGCCGTAGTCTAGGCAATTTATAAAATCAACAATGTCAACAAGACAACAACGATTATCGGTACTAAACAGTATCACGGTACGTGATCACGACTTCTTCTCACCCGTCAGTCTCGCCATAGCTCTTGATGTGTTAGGACGTGCTGCCTCTTCGCTCCCAGAAGTATTCTCTTGGGTTATAGATTTTCACATTCTT
>NC_090727.1:96849743-96867243 GCF_036898095.1 Palaemon carinicauda | reverse complement strand
AGGTTTGTGGAAGGCGAGGAATTACGAGGCCACGTCATTATTTCTGATGGTCTGGTGATTCCTGAAAGCGACTCCTTCTACAGCATCAAAGTTGATAGTTTTTGTAAGAGAATTCTGACAAATTTAGTTATTTTTTTCTCAAAGTTAACAGCTTTTGTAAGAGGATTCTGACAAATTCAGTATGATTTCCCCCCTCAAAGTTGACAGTTTTTGTATGAGAACATTATCATGATATTTTTTTCTTTTTATTCATTAGTAGGATATACTCTGATGTGTTTTGGCTTCGAATAAAATTTTGTAGTCACTTGTAGTATTTTATTCAGCCAGTGACACAAGGTGACATATAAAGGAAAACCTGGACTAGTTGATAGCCAAGTAATCTTTTATATCTTTACTACTAGGTAAGTGTCGTATGGCCTGTTGGACTCTTGCATCATGCCTATCAGCTTCTTCAGAACCCTTCGAAGGGAAATTTCTCTGTCGGCTTAGTATAAAATCCCCGGTGGAGACTGACTTGAAGATCCTTGGAAATGCGACTTACTTCTTCTTCACAAGTACGAGTGTTACTCATGTTATTTTGGATGGTAACTTTTTGTTTTTAATAAAATCTTTAGCAATAACGTTTAAGTCTTGATGAAATAAAATTTTATTCACAAATTATGTTGTTTAGTGTTGAGAGAGAGAGAGAGAGAGAGGAGAAGGAGAGAGAGAGAGAGAGAGAGAGAGAGAGAGAGAGAGAGAGAGCCTTATTACCTTATTCTATGTTTGAGTTCCCCCAGGTTCCTCAGTGTGAGGCACCTCGTATATCCATCAGAGTGTTGCTAATGCATCTTCCAGTCTAGGATGCATCTTCGGTATTTATCGAGCTTATTCTTAAACACGTCTACGCTCACTCCTAATATGTTTCTTTAATGAGCTAGCAGCGCATTAAATAGTCGCTGCATTATTGATGCTGGTGCGTAGTGGATTAATGTCCTGTGCGCCTTCCTTAGTTTTCCTGGTATAGTTTTGGGCACTATTAATCTACCTCTAGAGAGAGAGAGAGAGAGAGAGAGAGAGGTGGAATCTAAAGCATATAACAACACAAATATCTAATCTAACGTGATGTTAATATTTTTGCAGGTGCTATTAATAACAGGTTCTATAAGATAATGTCAGATAGCTTCCTGTACCTTTACGCTGCAGAGTGGAGAAATATCAGCTATGCTTTAACATTCTGTAAGCAAATGCCTGGCCATCGCCTTGGAATGTATGACACACCTGCGCAGGTTGAGGTTATCAAAAATATACTCGTATGGACCCAACACAATGGTAAGTTGTCCTCTAGGGCAAGATTATTTTATTCATACATTATTATTATTGTTATTATTATTATTATTATTATTATTACTACTACTACTACTACTTGCTAAGCTACAACCCTAGTTGGTAAAGCAGGATTCTATAAGCCCAGGGACCTCAACAGGGAAAATAGCTCACCGAGGAAAGGAAATTAAGAAAAATAGAATATTTTAAGAACAGTAACATTTATATAAATATTTCCTATATAAACTATCAAAACTTTAACAAAAGGAGAAGAAGAGAAATTAGATAAAATAGTGTGCCCAAATGTACCCTCAAGCACGACAACTCTAACCCAAGACAGTGGAAGACCATGGTACAGAAGTTATGGCACTACCCAAGACTAGAGAACAATGGTTTGATTTTGGTGTTCTTCTCCTAGAAGAGCTGCCTTGCCATAGCTAAAGAGTCTCTTTTACCCTCACTCAGATGATAGTAGCCACTAAACAATTACAGTGCAGTAGTTAACCCCTGGAGCGAAGAAGAAGTGTTTGGTAATCTCAGTGTTGTTTAGTGTATGAAGACAGAGGAGAATCTATAAAGAATAGGCCAGATTATTCTGATTACATGTAAGCAAAGGGAAAGTAAAACCGTAACCAGAGAGAAGGATCAATTGTAGTACTGTCTGGCCAGTCAAAGGACCCAATAACTGTCTAGCAGTAGTAATCCCAACGGGTGGCTGGTGCCTTGTCCAATCTACTCCTCTACTACCCTGGTTTTTCCTGATTCATATATCATTTGAAATGGAAACTCTGGCCTAATAGGTCATTTGATCATTATATTGAAAGTTTAGTTTTTAGGTCAGCTTGTGAAGTTCGACTAAGGCTGGAAGATCTTTTTTTAATATTCAAATTCAAGTGATCTAGTTGAAATTCTGTTCTGAGTAAGAATTAGTGTTATATCTAAAGTAAAGATTATCATTATTGTTGTTATTATTATTATTATCATCATTATTATTATTATTATTATTATTATTATTATTATTATTATTATTATTATTAATATTATTATCATTATCTGTTATTATTATTATTATCATTATTAGATTCCATTGCATTGTCTTGTTTTTTAAATCTTTATCTGTTGATTAACGGAATTTTTCTTATTAATTTTTCCTTTCATGAACAAATGCAAGTTTCATCAGCTGATCACCTCTGTGAATACTAAGATTGCCCTTATCATGAATTCAGTTATGGTGTAATCCGCAAAACCAGTTACATGAATCTGTGTTCGGTTTGTTTGTTTATGGTTTTCAGCTGCAGTAATATGAATGAATAGTTATATCATCTGTTTCAGATGCAAGAGCCTGGACCAATCAGGAAGATTCTGGGAAGAAGCTGTACATCGAAAAGACTGGTACTTTTGCTAAGGTTCATCCACAAGCTTATGTGATTTGTCAGGCCGACCCGTTCGGACTGAAATGAAGACATCTTGGAGCTCTTTAATACTATAGCTTATGTGGCTTGTCAGGCCGACCCCTTCGGACAGAAATGAACACATCTTGGAGTTCTTTAATACAATGGCTTATGTGATTTGTCAGGCCGACCCTTTCGGACTGAAATGAAGACATTTTGGAGCTCTTTAACTGCAAAATGTTCCTGTACTTCGACTAAACATGATGCTGCTTTATCCTAGGTCCCACTTCCTCTCTTCTACCTTCCTGCTCAACCTCTTTAAATTTTGCTCACAGCGTAAATGCAACTTTTTGCCCAAGTTGTACTTCAAGACTGAATGGCCTCCCAGGTCCAAGTATTGGGTATATAGTCCAGTTTCTATTAATCATAAAGATTTTGACTTATATTTCACCATGCTTTACGCCTCAAAGCTAGTACAGTGGTAACGCATTTCACGCATTTGCCTAGCATTCGCACGACAACAGATCGATCCCAGCCTGGGACAGTGAGTTTAAGCTTTTTACGGGGGAGGTCACTGCTGTGTATGGGCGCCACAACGGGAAGGGGGGTAGGGGTGGGAGGAAGGAGGCTTGGTTGGACTTGCTAGGCTGACGTCCTGTTGTGTATCTCTTCAGATGATACTTGAACTGCAACTAGAGACACTAACCTTCACATCTAAGACCTTTGGTGGCGAATGCAAGGGGAAGAACTCTTCTTGCATTTGTCATAGGCTAACATTCCTGCTTGTAGTATTACCATTACACCGTATTAATAAACAATTGCGATGACTTGGATTCTATGATTAATGACTTGTGCATCTTGAATCACTGGAGTTCTCTTTTTGTCACTAGTGTTACATCATTTCCCCTCACTGTTCTTATATTATGGATTTTTCCTTTTTAATGAAACATATCTGTAACAACTACTGTTGCTAAACACTTATAGTTTGATATTCTTTAGGTAAAGGTAACTCATAAAATTGCTAATATTTCTGTGTGATGATGTATTCAACTCCTATACATGGATTTTCTAAATAAAATGTATTAGTGGATCATATGTTATAAAATCTCCTTAAAGCATAGGAAATTATTAACTCATTTTAAGACTTATGATTATCCTCCGTTTGTGTTTCCCCACTGGTACAAAAAGGGTAAGTAGCCTATCCAGCTAATGACCAAGGATAATACCAGAATTTTTGGATAGATTGATCATCTTTCTATTTTTTGCTGCTTTAGGAGAAAGAGTCCATGCTGGCATGTAGCCAGCTCAGTATTACCTTAAAAATAAACCCTCTTCTTGACTGTTACTTCATGAATATATTGTATGTTTTTTTTAAAGTGGACCGGATAGCAGTTTTGTGATGTATTGGCTCTAGTTCTATATAATATCAATAGCTAATGGGTAAAGCTCTACTTACAGCTAATGTATTGTAGTAATCTTATAATTATCTATTCATCGTACTGACTTTATATGTGTACCTAGGTTTGTTATACCTTTTACCATTCACACCCAGGTTATATTTATTCTTATATTTTTTTTAGATAAGTATACCATATAACAATAAACATAGAAAACGAAGTATAATTATTCGAAGAAAACAAGAACCTGAAATAGAGAGTAAACTAATTTATTTTGACATGTAGCACTAACGTGACCTTGATGGTCATTATTAAACGCCTTCTCTTGTTTTTGATGTAAAACAAAAGAGAGTGTTGCTCGTAAATTTTGAATTATGATTTAATACTCTTTCAAAGCACCATACTCATGTTCTATGACAATTTTCTTTTATTGTCAGTAAAAAAAAAACAACTGAATGATTGTCTACAAACGAACATTGCACACATATAGAGAAAAAAAAGTAGCACTATTGTATTTCAGTTAATTGTATTATTGTATTTATATTTATTCCTCGTCATAGTTTGAGCTATATTAATTCTTAGTATATCAAAGATAGAACTTCTTAATTCATAAAAGCAATTATGTCTATCCTGAGAGAGAGAGAGAGAGAGAGAGAGAGAGAGAGAGAGACTGACTGACTGACGTTTGCCCACAGAGAGAGAGAGAGAGAGAGAGAGAGAGAGAGAGAGAGACTAACTGACAGAATAACTTTTGCTCCGAGAGAGAGAGAGAGAGAGAGAGAGAGAGAGAGAGACAGAGAGAGAGAGAGAGAGAGAGAGAAACTAGTGACTGACGTTTGCAGCACAAAAGTGAGAGAGAGAGAGAGAGAGAGAGAGAGAGACTACTGACTGACGTTTGGACCACGAAAGTGAGAGAGAGAGAGAGAGAGAGAGAGAGAGAGAGGGAGGGAGAGACTAACTGACAGAATAACTTTTGCCCAGATAGAGAGAGAGAGAGAGAGAGAGAGAGAGAGAGAGACTAACTGACAGAATAACTTTCGCTCCGAGAGAGAGAGAGAGAGAGAGAGAGAGAGAGAGAAAGAGAGAGAGAGAGAGAGAGACTAACTGACAGAATAACTTTTGCTCAGAGAGAGAGAGAGAGAGAGAGAGAGAGACTAACTGACAGAATAACTTTTGCTCGGGGAGAGAGAGAGAGAGAGAGAGAGAGAGAGAGAAAGAGAGAGAGAGAGACTAACTGACAGAATAACTTTTGCTCAGAGAGAGAGAGAGAGAGACTAACTGACAGAATAACTTTTGCTCGGAGAGAGAGAGAGAGAGAGAGAGAGAGAGAGAGAGAGAGACTGACTGAATGACTTACTCCCAGAGAGAGAGAGAGAGAGAGAGAGAGACTTTTACTTCCAAAGGGAATTTACTATCATATATTTTAGTTATAGATCTGACTGCTTTTTAGTCTAATCAATATCAATTTTGCAAGATTTAAAAAATCCTACCAGCCATTGATAGATTTGGCTGAAGAACAATCATCAGTAAACTAATCTTAAATGGGGACTTATCAAAATTGGAATAACAATTTTAAAAGGTCGTTTAGTTAGTGTGAAAGTCGAAATATTTCTGTAGTGTGCTGCCATCTGTTGGCAGATAAACCAACTCACAATTACTTGGCTTATAGAAATGACTTCTTTTTTTATACAGTTTAATACTAGTCTCCAACATCTACGAGTTATGATTTACCAGACCAAATTGTGATAGCCTTTGAAGTAGGGAAGTAATACTTGAAAAAAAACTTGCTATTTCTCACAACAGACAATTCAGGACTTCTCGTATCAAATTTGTATCACAATAGTAAGTGAAAATGAGGGTTAATGACGTCAGAAGCCGGAAAATTAAAGGCAGGGATCTGGCAACACTGTATGATGCCAGATCCCTGTCTGTGGTTTTCTCGCTTCTGACGTCATTAACCCTCATTCTTACTAACTGTTGTAGTCTGGTATCACTGTTTGCCCGTCGGGCATGCTCGATCGTGTGAACATGGCTTAACTGGATTACTGTACTTTTAAGGGTTGTCTCCGGGTTGAGAGGATGAATTTTCCCAATTGTTTTTTTCTTTGCTAAAAGTCTTCCTTTTACCTATCAGAAGGCCGTGATATGTGTAGAATTCATCTCCAGCCTCTATAATGCCCCCCCCCCCTGGCCATCAACGCCCCCCTTATGTTAATAGAAAAAATACGAAATATCATTAGTAATTTTCTAATTTTTATAGGTTACCCCTTTAAAACTGTTCAAAAACGTTTTCTCATATCAGTGATATCAAAGAAAATGGGTTCAGGGGAGACTATGATTTTATATCCAATATTTTCGTCATCAGACAAAAATCGTAATTTCTCGTTTTTTCTTTTTCGGGAGAGGGGTGTATTTCTTTGCTTGTCCTGCTCTTATGCCTTAAGTAATATAATATTTAGATGTTTTAGGCCATTAAGTGACATAATACCTAGAAAAACACAGAAGGTTTTTTCCCTAAATCGAAATTTTAATTTTTGGTGAATATTTATTTATAGGTATCCCTCCATCACCAGCCGGGGTTTCACTAAAGTTAATGCTCGTTTTTTTCTTTCTGTGTGCTTATTTACTGTTCGATTTTGATAAAACTTTGTCTGCTTGTTCCATATGGATAAACAAACATAATGACAGAGCGAATTTCAATTCAAGACATTAGTTTCTCACTGGTCACCAAACAACTTTTAAGTCGCTAGCTCCGATTTTCACATTTTTATTCATAAAATCCTTTATTTTCCCTGTAGGATGATAAAACTTACAGAGGATATGCCTTATTATAGTGCTAATAATGCCTCAAAATTTCATTAGCCTGCCTTGATTAGTGTATTTTTGGCAAATATGTCTGACTTGATTACTTCCTACTCTCTCTCTCTCTCTCTCTCCTCTCTCTCTCTCTCTCTCTCTCTCTCTCTCTCTCTCTCTCTCATAAAGGGCAGAAGTATGTATCATGAATAAATGACAAATGTATCATTATCTTATAAACATGGAACCAAAATAGTACGTTTTAATGACAGGAACAGCGAAGTACTTAGGAATTGAGAGGAAATAATTGGCCTTAAATCTCTCTCTCTCTCTCTCTCTCTCTCTCTCTCTCTCTCTCTCTCTCTGCTGTGAACGTGTTAGTGTATCAAGGATATTATTCCAATATAAATTCGAAAAGAATAGAGTGATAATTTATTGAAAAAAGTTTTGCATTTATTTTCATTTTTTTATATATATCAACTGATCAAATTTCTAACTTAATATATAAAAAAAAGATAAGTGCATTAGTGTAACATTACTCCTATCAACATAAACACCATGATAAAGGCTGATTGATTTGATTATCGAACCAACTAAAGGCCCTGACTGGCAAAAGTTAACTTGAAACAGACTATAGGAGCTTGGTGTTAACAGCAATGTATCACAGTAGCTCACTGGAACACAGCAAAAGCCCTGTCCACACCATCGAGCATGCCCGACGGGCAAACAGTGATACCAGACCACAATAGTTAGTGAAAATGAGGGTTAATGACGTCAGAAGCGGGAAAACCAGAGGCAGGGATCTGGCATCATACATTGTTGTCAGATCCCTGACTTTAGTTTTCCCGCTTCTGACGTCATCAACCCTCGGGCATGCTCGATCGTGTGGACAGGGCCAAAGGAAGGGTAGCGAGTTTAAGCAATGGGAGATCTTATTAGTCCTGTTTTTGAGTCGTATGAAACCTCAAGAATTAGATATGTTGGGGCAAGGTTGAAAATGGCCTAAAGTCATAACGAACTATACTCAATTTTTTTTTCTAATGAGGCGCATTTGCACTGACTCGGAGCGGTGCCCTTTCAGCTCGGAAACGTTTCCGCTATCTGATTGGCTAGAATTATCTTGTCTAACCAATCAGCGATCAGGAAACTTTTCCGAGCTAAAAATGTTTACTTCTCCTGGTATCAAGTCAGGAGAATTGGAGAAGAACTGAGAGATGAGAGAGGAACGAGAATTGATGAATAACTCGAGAATTGATAAAGACTCAAGAAAAGAAAGAAACAAGAGAACATATAAGAGCTCGAGATTTGAGAACTCGAAAACTTCAAAGTAGGAAAAATAAAGAAAAAATCTAAAACTGAGGAAAAAAAATGAGAAGAAATTAAGATTTCTTCAAAAATGAGGGAGTCGGGGACTGCTTTGGAAAAGGTAAAGTATTCTGAAATAATTGACTAATTTATGAATTATCAATTTAATACTCTTTGTTTGTCCGAAATCATATTTTTCTGCAATTGTTTATTATTATTATTATTATTATTATTATTATTATTATTATTTTTGGGCTCAAGCCATGTCGTCCTGATGGAAGTTCCTATAGGGTAGCTTCCTAGGGTATATTACAACTACGGCAATATTCCCAGAGAATTTACCTTAAGGTACCCAGAATTCTAACTCCTGGAGCGAATAGCCCTAATGAAAGTACCAGGGATATCGCAAAATATCAGAGGACGTATTCTTGACACGCCACATGGCAATCTGCACCCCGAACAGAGATAACACTTCGAAGGGGTCAATTGGCAAGAAAACGAAAACGAGAAAGAAAAAGGAGAGCCGTTCGCAAGGCTCTCTCTTCTCCCGTTTCGTAAGCGTGCATTGCGCCGATCCTGGCGCCATCTGTATTCCTTTTTGCGTAGCTTAACAACTCGGTGTTTTTTCCTGTGTTTCTCGCAAAATCTTAGATTTAATCGATTTATTATGCTTTCTCCAACTTCGTCTGCCTCTGATAAGTTGAGTATTATTTCTTTTATGTATAAATGTAGGCTCTTGGTAATTTTTAAAGTGATTAATAATAATAATCTGTGTTACAAGAGCCGTTGCCTACCGGAGGCATCCTGGACGCTGTCGCTCGCTAGCTATGAGTTTTAGTTAGCCAGAGCGACGTTCCCGGCTGTTTTGCTTTAATAATTTTAGCGGTTTAGCGTTACCTAGGATTTCCTTATTCGTGCTTTTAGTATTATTTGTTTTGGCGAAGTATTCGCCAATTTTGGCCTATGCTAGACCGTGTAGCCTAGTCGTTTGGCCCTAGTACTTTCCTGCATGATTTTTGGATTTCCGAGTGTTTTAAAATTTTATTGAAGCTTTAGCCAGTTTTATACATTTAAGATTATATTGATTATTTCCAAGATAGTATACGAGTGAGTTTCGGTGATTTAGGTAATCGATTCTCTTGGCGCCTAGGCTAAGTTGCCTATGGAGCCTTAGTATACTTTCTCATACTCCCCGGTTGCTTTCTTTTCTTCGGAGAAGGTATGCAATCCCTTTCCCTCTGTTTAAGCCTTGGGCTTAACCCTAGTGGTTTATCTGAATTAACTTTCGATACAACTATATTGGGGTGTTACTGTACCTTCCTGTTCCAGTAAGTCTGGCTTCAGAGAGGGGCAGAACATCAGAGTTTTTAGTCTGAGTCTGTGTTTGTCTGGCTTGGGGTTGAGACTCCCTCTCTAGTCTGACGCAGACATAGGAGGCTTAGCCTCCTTAGGTCACTCCCGAAGGTTTCTGTATGAGATGATTCCTTCTTCTTGTGATCTAGCAGACTAGTCCTTGTTGCTGTTCTCGGTGGGAGGATAAGATCCTTTCCCTGGGAGTAGCAACACCTTCCTTGCTTTGGTTCAGTGGGGGTTGGCAAGTATTGCTGGCCTCCCTCCTTGGATCTCCCTTAGGCTAAGATGAGTTTTCTTGGCTGCGGGTGATTCTTTACTAAAGCAAGGTTGGTAGGACCCTCTTTGTCCCTTCCCCCTCTTTCTGTGTAATGGCCTAGCCGTTACAGTACTGTACGTCATTCTACATCTGGACCTAGTATAGGTTAGGATGTGGAATTGACTCAGTCCCTTGCCGGCCGGCAGAGTGTGCTGGCCGGCAAAGGTCTTCTGCTTTGAGTGCTGCCCGGACCTCCCTTGGTCCCTCATCCATATCTGTCTGTAGAGCCAGACGGCATTGGTCAGGAAGCCTGAATTAGATTCTCCCCTTCCTTATATGCACTCTTTCGGATTGCCGGGCTTTGAGGTAGTACACTCTCTTATCCTGGCATCCATTCTGTTTTCTTCTAGTGCTGTACCCGAGCCGGCTGCCGGCCTATGTAGCCGGCAGCCGGGCAGTCGGAGTTCTCTGGTTCTTTTGCTGCTGGCCGGCATCGGTTGTTTACCTTTGCCGGCCGGCTATTGTCACGCCTTTGTCTGCCGGTCGCTACGAGCGGTGGCCGGCAGCCGGGTGCTACCTTGTGTAGTTGCCGGCCGGCAATCATTGCCGGCAGTCATTGCCGGCCGACATTGGCTGCTGCCGGCCGGCACATGCATTTGAACCAGCGTTCTGGCGCCTTATAGCTGTTAAGTAGTATACTTTAAAGCTAGTTATGGTGTGTGCCTGCCGGCACATTACCTTCTATACTGTACCAGTATTCTTCAGTATAGCATATACTGTAGGGAGAAAACTATAGTATAGTATTGGTACAACAATGTGTTTTCTAACACTTTTGTGTTGTCTTGCACAGCCCTTTGGTGTTGCCTTACAGATAAGAAAGTGAGTTCTTTCTTGTCTATTATCCGGTATTTTAAAATCATACCTTAGGTGTGAGCTACACCTGTTTCCTCTGGAAATTTTTCATTGGTTACTCTAGGACAGATTAACCATACGATTTTATTATCTGGAAGGCTGCAACAATTGGCTGTGCGGGAAACACAAGTGTGTGTCTTTCCTTTCTGTTTTGTTATGCTAAACTGTGCATATCCAGTGATACGTAGTTCACTTGATACTCATGGAAATTTCTTCTCTTTACAGGAGGACCATCCGAAGTGCGGAAGTGTTTTCTGCAACGTCCGCAGTAAGAACTTCTGCGGACATGAGTTATGTAGGAGGCACGCAGCATGCGCTGTCTCCAAGGTATTGGGACCCTCAGGTATGTACCGTGTGCTCTAACCTGATTACTGAGGCTTTTGATTCCCCTAGGACGGCGGAATCAAGGGATATAGCAAGGGAGAAGCTTCGTACCTGGGTAAGGGGCTTCCAGAAGAACACCTCTGGACCTTATCTTCCAAGTGAGAAGATGAGGGCTTACCTTTTCCCCAGGGCATCAGCTGATGCAGTGATTCCCCAGCCTCAAGAGGAGATCCCCCTAGTTCAGATCCCGGTGGATGCTGAAGTCGCGGTTGCCTTGCAAGACATCCAGTTGGACGACAGGATGTCAGACGTGTCCGAGCGTCTGGAGGAAGACCTCCTGGCAGAAGGCCAGGATGAAGATCAAGCCCCAGACATTGTAGAGGAAGAGGCCGACGAGGTGTCGGCTGCTCCGGTTCAGATCCCTGAACCTATTCCCTCAACATCGTCCGCTCTCCCAGTAGAGCTGGGACAGGCCCTCTCCTCCATTGTTGGGATGATCCAACAAATGCAGAAGGAGAATAACGAGAAGGCGGCTGCAATGGAACTGCAGATGCAGAAGCTTGCAGCATCACGTGGGCCCCAGAAAAGGCTCAACGTGAAAGACCTTCCCTTGTGCTCAGATGCTAACCCGTGGAGATATGCTGAGCACATGCCGATGACGATCGGAAAGATCGTCATGTCGGATAAGTTGGGTTCAGTTCCCCCAGAGGAGGTGGAATTCTGGCCCAGCAAAGGGTCATATCCGGACTGTTATGTCCGGTTGAGGAAGGAACCAGCTTCAAAGGAGGAGACAGAGCCGAAGGAGGTCATAGTGATGGACCATGCTAAGGCTCAAGCTTTGCTTTCATCTTCGATGAAAGAGAGGGGCTTCACGAACTCAAAGGTGGCTGCATTGAGTAAGAAGCTCCCTTCCTTTGTGTCCTCTCCTGCTAGAGCCTTCCCCTTTTTGCAGAAAGGGTTTGCGGCTGTGTTAAAAGCAGTCGAGGCTGGCAAGCCTTGCCCCTCCTTGGAGGAGTGTAAACCCTTGTCGCTGGCCCTACCTATGGACCACAAGGACTGGAAGGACGTCCATCTTACCTTCTCAGTCGGGAAGTTGGAGGCTGATACTGCCGGACGTCAGTTCGGTGAGAACCTCCCTAAGCTGTCTGACTTTCTTTTGCGGAGAGAGCTCGAGACGAAAGAAAGACTGGCTGCCTCAATGTCTCTTCAGACCACTCTTGAGACGATGGCAAGTGACCCCAAGGTCCATGAGATGTTCATGGTAGTGGCCAAGACTCATCTGGCCACAGTGACGAAGGATCTTTACAGCTTCGTCAGGGCGAGGAGAGCTTGTAGGGAGTTCGTGTTCACCTCGGCTACGGTGAGGCACGAGCCAAGGAAACTAATCTCCTCCAACATTTGGGGCAAAGACCTTTTCCCTAGCGAATCGGTCAAGGAGGTTGTTGATAAGGCCGCCACGGAGAATAGGAACCTTCTCCAGAAGTGGGGCCTGTCTATCAAGAGAAAGTCTTCCCCGGATGAGGGTCCCCAACCAAAGAGGAAGACTAAGAGGACTAGGCTACCGTCTCGGCCAGCCAAGCCATTTAGACAGCAACAGCAACAGCAATTGCCGATGCCTTCAGTGCCCCAGATGGTGGCACAAACCCCGACCACATTCCAGTGGGTACCCCAGGCCGTGTCGACACAGTCCCCGGCATTCAACCCAACGTTCGAAGGGCAGTCAACTTCCTTTCGAGCAAAGCCTAGAGGAGCAGCCAGAGGCTCGTCTAGGCGCCCCTCAAGGGGAAGGGGATTCAGGGGTGGTCGCGGTCAGGGAGGCAAGACCTCAGGACAGCAGTCCAAGTGAGATGATACCAGTAGGAGGGAGACTTCAAAGTTTTCGGGATCGGTGGACCTTCGATCCCTGGGCCCACAGCCTACTCAAGAATGGACTGGGCTGGAGCTGGTACAGCACTCCACCCCCGTGCCCTCGGTTTTTCCAACACTCCACCCCCGTTCTGGAGGAGTACATCCAAGAACTGTTGGAGAAAAAAGTGATCCGAAGGGTAAAGTCCATCAAATTCCAAGGGAGGCTGTTTTGTGTTCCCAAGAAAGACTCGGAAAAACTCAGAGTCATTCTGGACTTGTCGCCACTCAACAAGTTCATAGTGAACTGCAAGTTCAAGATGCTAACACTGCAACACATAAGGACCTTACTGCCCAAGAGGGCATTTACCGTCACCATAGACTTGTCAGACGCCTATTGGCACGTTCCAATCAACCGTCGACTCTCCCCCTACCTAGGGTTCAAGCTACAACGAAGACTATACGCCTTCAGAGCCATGCCATTCGGGCTAAATATAGCCCCAAGGATCTTCACGAAGCTTGCGAGCGTAGCTCTCAAACAATTACGCCTAAAGGGAATTCAGGTGGTAGCCTACCTGGACGACTGGCTGGTGTGGGCAGCATCCAAGACAGAATGCTTGCAAGCTTCCCTGCAGGTGATCCAGTTCCTAGAGTATCTAGGCTTCAAGATCAACAGAAAAAAAGTTTCGACTTTCTCCATCTCAAAAGTTCCAGTGGTTGGGAATCCACTGGGACCTAATGTCACACCAATTCTCCATCCCGGCGAAGAAAAGGAAGGAGATAGCTGGTTCTGTCAAGAGACTTCTAGATTCCGAAAGGATATCAAGACGCGAATAGGAGAGAGTACTGGGTTCTCTCCAGTTTGCTTCGGTAACAGACCCGGTGCTAAGAGCACAGCTAAAGGATGCAACGGGAGTTTGGAGAAGTTATGCATCAAACGCGCGAAGAGATCTGAGAAGACCAGTTCCGCTTCGTCTACGTACTCTTCTCAGGCCTTGGTCCCAAGCCAGACATCTAAAGAAGTCGGTACTTCTTCAGTCACCTCCCCCGTCAGTGACGATTCACACAGACGCCTCGAAGGAGGGGTGGGGAGGTCACTCTCATCGGAAAAAGGCCCAAGGGACTTGGTCCAATCTATTCAAGACCTTTCACATAAACTTTCTAGAAGCTATGGCAGTGCTCCTTACTTTAAAGAAAGTCTCCCCGCGTCACTCGATCCACATAAGGTTGGTGCTGGACAGCGAGGTAGTTGTAAGATGCTTGAATCGACAAGGATCAAGGTCGCCACCTCTCAACCAGGTGATGTTGGCCATCTTCCGATTGGCGGAAAAGAAGAAGTGGTACCTGTCGGCAGTTCACCTTCAAGGAGTCCGCAATGTGACAGCGGACGCTCTATCCAGGTTCACACCGATAGAGTCGGAATGGTCCCTAGACGCAGGATCGTTCTCCTTCATCTTGAGTCAAGTCCTAGAACTGCAGATAGACCTCTTTGCGACAAAAGACAACAAGAAGTTGCCCCTGTACGTGTCCCCGTACGAGGACCCCTTGGCGGAAGCAGTGGACGCGATGTCCCTCGACTGGAACAGATGGTCCAGGATTTATCTGTTCCCTCCTCACAACCTTCTGTTGAGGGTCCTCAACAAACTGAGATCCTTCAAGGGAGTAGCGGCAATAGTGGCCCACAAGTGGCCGAACAGCGTGTGGTTCCCCCTGGCATTGGAACTACGGTTGAAGTTTCTACCGCTACCAGATCCAGTTCTGATCCAGCGAGTCCAGAAGTCGACTGTCTGCGCTTCATTACAGAAAACCCGGACCCTGCAGCTCATGATTTTCTCTCCCTAGCGGTGAGAAAGCGTTTCGGGATTTCGAAAGCCAGCATAGACTTCCTAGAGGAATATAAGTGCAAATCTACTAGAAGGCAATATGAGTCATCTTGGAGAAAATGGGTGGCCTTTGTCAAGGCGAAGAATCCGCAGGAGATCTCGACGGACTTCTGCTTATCTTTCTTCATCCACCTCCATGGTCAAGGGTTGGCAGCTAACACTATTTCAACGTGTAAGTCTGCTTTGACAAGACCCATTCTATATGCCTTCCAGGTCGACCTCGCTAACGAGATCTTTAATAAAGTTCCGAAAGCCTGCGCTAGGCTCAGACCTTCAGCACCTCCAAAGCCCATTTCATGGTTTTTAGATAAAGTTCTTCATTTCGCTTCACTGTTGAACAATGAGGAGTGTGCGTTAAAGGATTTGACCCAAAAAGTTATTTTCCTATTTGCACTCGCGTCCGGGGCCAGGGTTAGTGAGATTGTAGCCCTCTCGAGAGAGGAAGGTCGTGTTCAGTTCCTGGATGGGGGAGAGCTGAACCTATTTCCGGATCCTACGTTTCTTGCCAAGAACGAGTTACCCACCAACAGGTGGGGTCCCTGGAGAATCTGCCCTCTGAAAGAAGATGCATCTCTATGTCCAGTAGAATGCCTAAAGGTCTATCTTCGTAGAACTTCAGACTTCAAGGGTGGTCAACTATTCAGGGGAGAAACATCAGGCTCAAATTTATCACTGAAACAACTCAGGGCGAAAATCACATATTTTATTCGCAGAGCGGATCCTGACAGTACACCCGCAGGTCACGATCCGAGGAAAGTTGCCTCATCCTTAAATTTCTTTAATTGTATGGATTTTGAACATCTTCGTTCATACACTGGCTGGAAGTCTTCCAGAGTGTTCTTTCATCACTATGCGAAGCAAGTGGAGCAACTAAAGAGATCTGTGGTAGCAGTGGGTTGTGTCGTTAACCCTGCTGTTTAACTCTGCGAGGAACAGTGGTTTTAATTGGGACAATTAATTCCAGGGTGAGTGTGTAGTTACATACTGTTCTACAAACTAAGTGTGAGGGCACCGAGTTGCCCACGTTGACTGTTCCACTTCCAAAGGTGAACCTAGCATAAGTGCAGACATGTGTGCTGAGCGTTTCTAACGCTAATGTGACTGATTAGTAATACAGACTTTTATGACTTTGATACCTCGGTATGTTAAAAGTGGCACTAATGTTTTTCTTTCAGATAAACAAGTTTTTGTTTACTATCATACTTATGCTTAAATTTTTGGTTATCCTCCTCTTATATATATATATATATATATATATATATATATATATATATATATATATATATATATATATATATATATATATATATATATATATATACAATTGTTGTTAACCTGTCTATTTATTGTCTGTCAATAAACTTGTTCTTGAGAACCTTGCGTCTCCTTCACCTGTGTCAATTTATTGGTAATAATTGAGCATTCATTCTATGTATATTTATCTGGGATAATTCTAATAGATTGTTCCTTTATGCAAGCTAATGTTGCATTGGTTTATGCTTTCCCTTAGCGGGAGGACTCCATCCCATAAGGGGACGGTGGCGGATTTACAAGTTTCCTCTTATGCGGATATAAACCTTTGTCCAATACAAGTATTGAGCGGAGAACTGGTCGATATTTCATATTGACGCAGTGGTTCTTTACAAACTATGCTTTACTTAATATAGGGTGATACCACTATATTGGCTTGCCTGGTATTCATACATAGGTATATGTACTCTTCGAGACTTTTCCAGAGTCTAGTAGGACTCTTCCCTGTAGGGGGCAGGAAGCTCTAACATGGTTTATGGTTAGTTGAAAAGATGTATAACGGTAACATCTTAGGTCTCTAGGTCTAGTCGACCGGGGAAATACCTCCGGGGAGTACGGCACGTTCTGAGAATCCACAGATACAGTAATGCTCTGGTATACTTCCATCAGGACGACATGGCTTGAGCCCAAAAAACGGATTTTGAGCGAAGCGAAAAATCTATTTTTGGGTGAGATGGCCATGTCGTCCTGATGGACCCGCCCTTCCCTTTCTATGAAAGGGCTGTAGGTCCCCTCCCTACATACAGTATCTGTAGCACCTCGTGTATCGCTACAAGGAATACAGATGGCGCCAGGATCGGCGCAATGCACGCTTACGAAACGGGAGAAGAGAGAGCCTTGCGAACGGCTCTCCTTTTTCTTTCTCGTTTTCGTTTTCTTGCCAATTGACCCCTTCGAAGTGTTATCTCTGTTCGGGGTGCAGATTGCCATGTGGCGTGTCAAGAATACGTCCTCTGATATTTCGCGATATCCCTGGTACTTTCATTAGGGATATTCGCTCCAGGAGTTAGAATTCTGGGTACCTTAAGGTAAATTCTCTTGGAATATCACCGTAGTTGTAATATACCCTAGAAAGCTACCCTATAGGAACTTCCATCCGGACGACATGGCCATCTCACCCAAAAATAGATTTTTCGCTTCGCTCAAAATCCGTATTATTATTATTATTATTATTATTATTATTATTACATGCTAACCTACGACACTAATTGGAAAATCAGAATGCTATAAGCCCTCGGGCTTCAACAGGGAAAATAGCCCAGTGAGGAAAGGAAATAATTAAACTACAAGATAAGTAATTAACAATTATAATAATATCTTTAAAGAACAGTAACAGCTTTAGAATAAACATTTCATATATAAACTATAAAAACATTTAAAATAAGAGGAAGAGAAATAAGATAGAGTAGTGGGCCCGAGTGT
>NC_090727.1:96844743-96847243 GCF_036898095.1 Palaemon carinicauda | reverse complement strand
ACACAAATAGCTGCAACCATAAAAGTGCCTCAGCGTCACTTCTCCGTAGACACTGCCTGTCATCTGAGGGAAGTAGGGATCAGATGTTGCTGTTTTTACATCGGAGGAATTCTAATGCAATGGCACAGCCAAAATTGTCTAGAGTGGGCCTGATAATGCCGGCGTTTGCGATGTCGTCAGTGGCCTCAAGTGTCGTTTTCTGCTGAGTTCAGATTCAAGGTCCCCCGCCATTGGCCGATTGCGGGTATGGAGATAATGTAATGAACGTTACGCCTACTGCTGAATTGTGTAGACTGACCACCGGAGAGGAGTAAGTCTCATGGTCTAGAGGGCTTCAGCTACCACTGCAGAACACTTTTACATGTGATTCATCAGCGTATGGCTGGCATAGCCTACAGAGACCAAGTTCTGCAACTAAACATTGTACCGTTTTTCCAGACCTAGCTTTGGCTCCAGAATTTTCAGCAGGACAATGCTCGTCCTCACATAGCGTGGGTCTTTATGGACATTTTTCAGATAAAGCAATATTTCTGTACTGCTCTGGCCATCTCTCTCCCTGCATAAAATACCATTCTCGTATATGGGGGATAAAGATTGGAAGATGGATACAGGAAACTGATCCACCTCAAAACATTAGAGATTTGGAAGTCGGATTAGTCAAGGAATGGAATGAAGTCTCCCAACCCTTTTTCTAGAGACTTGTTGACTCAATGAAGTGGCGCTACACTGCGTAGATTGCAGCCAATTGTGGTTACACAATACTGAATAACACACTGTTCTGTGACGCTTTTGGTGTTTTCGGGTGGAGTGATGACACGTGGCCTTACAGTAAACTTTAGTGTTGTTTTCATCAGTGATCATTTCTCATTTCTTTGACAATCACTTGTTTATTCTTTTTTTATAGCATTAAGATTATGTGTTCCATAGATTAAAAATGATTGACATTTTAAAATCAACTTTCTTTTCATTAGCAGTTTAGTATATTTCCTTTTTAATCAACAGGTTAGATGATATGAGGCTAGTCGACTTATTCCAGATAGTTGCTGTATCTGCAATTGTCTATGCTGACCCGTCCTTGGCCTCAGTTCTAACTAGTGCTGGAAATGACCTGTCTAATTACACAATTAGGTTTGTGGAAGGCGAGGAATTACGAGGCGGAGTCATTATTTCTGATGGTCTGGTGATTCCTAAAAGCGACTCCTTCTACAGCATCAAAGTTGATAGTTTTTGAAGAAAATTCTGACAAATTTAGTTATTTTTTTCTCAAAGTTAACAGCTTTTGTAAGAGGACTCTGACAAATTCAGTATGATTTTCCCCCCTCAAAGTTGACAGTTTTTGTATGAGAACATAATCATGATATTTTTTTCTTTTTATTCATTAGTAGGATATACTCTGATGTGTTTTGGCTTTGAATAAAATTTTGTAGTCACTTGTAGTATTTTATTCAGCCAGTGACACAAGGTGACATATAAAGGAAAACCTGGACTAGTTGATAGCCAAGTAATCTTTTATATCTTTACTACTAGGTAAGTGTCGTATGGCCTGTTGGACTCTTGCATCATGCCTATCAGCTTCTTCAGAACCCTTCGAAGGGAAATTTCTCTGTCGGCTTAGTATAAAATCCCCGGTGGAGACTGACTTGAAGATCCTTGGAAATGCGACTTACTTCTTCTTCACAAGTACGAGTGTTACTCATGTTATTTTGGGATGGTAACTTTTTGTTTTTAATAAAATCTTTAGCAATGACGTTTAAGTCTTGATGAAATAAAATTTTAATCACAAATCATATTGTTTAGTGTTGAGAGAGAGAGAGAGAGAGAGAGAGAGAGAGAGAGAGAGAGAGAGAGAGAGAGAAGAGAGAGAGAGAGCCTTATTGCCGTATTTTATGTCTGGGTTCCCCCAGGTCCCTCAGTGTGAGGCACCTCGTATATCCATCAGTGTGTTGCTAATGCATCTTCCAGTGTATTTTGCATCTTCCAGTCTTGGGTGGTCTGGGATGCATCTTAGGTATTTATTGAGCTTATTCTTAAACACATCTATGCTCACTCCTGATATGTTTCTTTGATGAGCTAGCAGCGCATTAAATAGTCGCTGCATTATCAATGCTGGTGCGTAGTGGATTAATGTCCTGTGCGCCTTCCTTAGTTTTCCTGGTATAGTTTTGGGCACTATTAATCTACAGAGAGAGAGAGAGAGAGAGAGAGAGAGAGAGAGAGAGAGAGAGGGTGAAATCTAAAGCATATAACAACACATATATCTTAGTCATCTAACATGATGTTAATATTTTTGCAGGTGCTATTTATAACAGATTCTATAAGATAATGTCAGATGGCTTCCTGTACCTTTACGCTGCGGTGTGAAGAGATATCAGCTATGCTTTAACATTCTGTAAGCAAATGCCTGGCCATCGCCTTGGAATGTATGACACACCTGCGCAGGTTGAGGTTATCAAAAATATACTCGTATGGACCCAACACAATGGTAAGTTGTCTCTAGGGG
>NC_090727.1:96835173-96840173 GCF_036898095.1 Palaemon carinicauda | reverse complement strand
CCATTGCCGGCCGGCAGAGACGCTGGACGGCAAGGGTCTTATGTTTTCGAGTGCTGCCCGGACCTCTCTTGGTCCCTCATCCATGCCTGCCGGCAGAGCCGGACGGCATTGGTCAAGGAAGCCTGAATTAAGTTTCTCCCCTTCCTTATATGCACTCTTTCGGTTGCCGGGCTTGGGGGGTTGTGTACACTCTTATCCCGGCATCCATTCTATTTTCTTCTAGTGCTGTACCTGTCCCGGCAGCCGGCCTATGAGGCCGGCTGCCGGCCTATGAGGCCGGCAGCCGGGCAGGGGTAGTCTTCTGGTTCTTTTGCTGCCGGCTGGCATCGGTCTTGTACCTTTGCCGGCCGGCTTATGTCAGTCCTTGTCTGCCGGTCACCAAGAGTGTGGCCGGCAGCTGGGTACTACCTTGTGTAGTTGCTGGCCGGCAATCATTGCCGCCCAACACTGGCTGTTGCTGGCCGGCAGCTGCTGCCGCCGGCACAGGCATTTGAACCAGAGGGCTGCCGCCCTATAGCTGTTAAGTAGTATACTTTAAAGCTAATTGTGGTGTGTGCCGGCCGGCAAAGGCAGGCCGGCACACATCCTCCTATACTGTACTAGTATTCTTCTGTATAGCATATACAGTAAGAAGAAAACTATAGTAAAAGTTTAGGTACAGCACTGTATCTTCTAATACTATTGTGTTTTCTTACACAGCCCTTTGCTGTTGCCCTCAGACAGGAAGCAGAGTTCTTCCCCGTCTATTATCCAGGATTTTTAAAATCATTGCCTAGGTGTGAGCTCCACCTGTTTCCTCTGGAAACCTTGCATTGGTTACTCTAGTAGAGATAAACCATTTTTGATTTTATTATCCGGAAGGCTGCAGCAATGGGTTGTGAGGGAAACACAAGTGTGTGTCTTTCAATTATGAATTGTTATGCACTATGCATATCCAGTGATACATAGTTCACTTGATACTCATGGAAATTTCTTCTCTTTACAGGAGGACCCTCCGAAGTGCGGAAATGTTTTCTGCAATGTCCGCAGCAAGAACCTCTGCGGACATGAGTGTTGTAGGAGACACGCAGCATGCGCTGTCTCCAAGGATGATCTCCAGTATTGGGACCCTCAGGTATGTACTGTATGCACTAACCTGATTACTGAGGCTTTTGATTCCCCTAGAACGGCGGAATCAAGGGATTTAGCTAGGGAAAAGCTTCGTACTTGGGTAAGGGGCTTCAAGAAGAACACCTCTGGCCCTTATCTTCCAAGTGAGAAGATGAGGGCGTATCTTTTTCCCCAGGCATCAGCTGAGGCAGTGATTCCCCAGCCTCAAGAGGAGATCCTTCAAGATCAAGTCCAGGTGGACGAGGAAGTCGCAGATGCGATGCAAGACATCCAGTTGTGTGACAGGATGTCTGACCTGGACGATCGTTTGGAAGAAGACCTCCTGGCAGAAGGTCAGGATCAAGTTCAAACCCCGGATGTCGTAGAGGATGAGGTCGACGAGGTGTCGGCTGCTCCGGTTCAGATGCCGGAGCCTATCCCCTCAACATCGGCTGGCCTCCCAGTAGAACTGGGACAGGCCCTCTCTTCGATTGTTGGAATGATCCAACAAATGCAGAAGGAGAATCAGGAGAAGGCGGCTGCAATGGAACTGCGCATGCAGTCCCTGGCAGAATCACATGGGCCCCGGAAAAGGCTCAATGTGAAAGACCTTCCCATATGCTCAGATGCTAACCCATGGAGGTATGCTGAGCACATGCCGATGACGACTGGAAAGATCGTCATTTCGGATAAGCTGGGTTCAGTTCCCCTAGAGGAGGTAGAATTCTGGCCCAGCAAGGCATCATATCCGGACTGCTATGTCCGGCTGAGAAAAGAACCAGCTTCAAGGGAGGAGACAGAGCCGAAGGAGGTCATTGTTATGGACCACGCTAAGGCTCAAGCCCTACTTTCATCCTCGATGAAAGAGAGGGGCTTCTCGAATTCGAAGGTAGCTGCATTGAGCAAGAAGCTCCCTTCGTTTGTGTCCTCTCCTGATAGAGCCTTCCCCTTTTTACAGAAAGGGTTTGCGGCTGTCCTAAAGGCAGTCGAGGCCGGCAAGCCTTGCCCCTCCCTGGAGGAGTGTAAACCCTTGTCGCTGGCTCTACCTATGGACCACAAAGACTGGAAGGATGTCCATCTAACATTCTCAGTGGGAAAGTTGGAGGCTGATATTGCCGGACGGCAATTCGGCGAGGACCTCCCCAAGCTGTCCGAATCTCTTTTACGAAGAGAGTTCGAGACAAAAGAAAGACTGGCTGCCTCAATGTCTCATCAGACTACTCTCGAGACGATGGCAAGTGACCCCAAGGTCCATGAAATGTTCATGGTAGTGGCTAAGTCTCACTTAGCCACAGTGACGAAGGACCTTTATAACTTCGTCAAGGCAAGGAGAGCTTGCAGGGAGTTGGTGTTCACCGGGGCTTCGGTGAGACACGAGCCAAGGAAGTTAATCTCCTCCAACATTTGGGGAAAAGACCTTTTCCCTACCGATGTGGTCAAAGAGGTTGTTGATAAGGCCGCCGTGGAGAATAGAAATCTTCTCCAGAAGTGGGGCCTGGCTATCAAAAGAAAATCTTCCCCGGATGAGGGTCCTCAACCAAAGAGGAAGAATATGAAGACTAGGCTACCATCTCGGCCAGCCAAGCCTTATAGACAGCAACAGCAACTGCAATTGCCTTTGCCTCCAGTGCCCCAAATGGTGGCACAAACCCCGACTGCCTTTCAGTGGGTACCCCAGGCGGTGCCAGGTCAGTCAACCACATTCGCCCCAACGTTCGAAGGACAGTCTTCTTCCTTTCGTGCAAAACCTAGAGGAGCAGCCAGAGGATCGTCTAGGCGCCCCTCAAGGGGAAGGGGATTCAGAGGTGGTCGTGGTCAGGGAGGCAAGACCTCAGGACGGCAGTCCAAGTGAAATGATACCGGTAGGAGGGAGACTGATGAAATTTTGGGATCGCTGGACCTTCGATCCCTGGGCCCAAAGCCTACTCAAGAATGGACTGGGTTGGAGCTGGTACAGCACTCCACCCCCATGCCTTCGGTTTTTCCAACACTCCACCCCCATTTTGGAGGAGTACGTTCAAGAACTGTTGGAGAAAAATGTGATCCGAAAGGCGAAGTCCATCAAATTCCAAGGGAGGCTGTTTTGTGTTCCCAAGAAAGACTCGGAAAAGCTCAGAGTCATTCTGGACTTGTCACCACTCAACAAGTTCATAGTGAATTGCAAATTCAAGATGCTAACACTGCAACACATAAGGACCTTACTGCCCAAGAGGGCATACTCAGTCTCTATAGACTTGTCAGACGCCTATTGGCACATTCCAATCAGCCGTCGACTCTCCCCCTACCTAGGGTTCAGGCTACAACGAAAACTGTACGCCTTCAGAGCCATGCCATTCGGGCTAAACATAGCCCCAAGGATTTTCACGAAGCTTGCGAGCGCAGCTCTCAAACAATTACGCCTAAAGGGAATTCAGGTAGTAGCCTACCTGGACGACTGGCTGGTGTGGGCAGCATCCGAGACCGAATGCTTGCAAGCTTCCAGTCAGGTGATCCAGTTCCTAGAGTACCTAGGCTTCAAGATCAACAAGAAAAAGTCTCGACTTTCTCCATCCCAAAAGTTCCAGTGGCTGGGAATCCACTGGAACCTTTTGTCACACAGTTTCTCCATCCCAATGAAGAAAAGGAAGGAGATAGCGGGCTCTGTCAAGAGACTTCTAGATTCCGAAAGGATATCAAGACGCGAACAGGAGAGGGTACTAGGCTCTCTCCAGTTTGCTTCAGTGACAGACCCAGTGCTAAGAGCACAGCTAAAGGATGCAACCGGAGTTTGGAGAAGGTATGCATCAAACGCGCGAAGAGACCTGAGAAGACCAGTGCCGCCTCGGCTACGTACTCTTCTCAGACCTTGGTCCCAAGCCAGACATCTAAAGAAGTCTGTTCTTCTTCAGCCACCTCCCCCGTCGTTGACGATTCACTCAGACGCCTCAAAGGAGGGATGGGGAGGTCACTCTCATCGGAAAAAAGTCCAGGGGACTTGGTCCAAGCTATTCAGGACCTTTCATATAAACTTTCTAGAAGCTATGGCAGTGCTCCTTACCTTAAAGAAAGTCTCCCCGCGTCACTCGATCCACATAAGATTGGTGACAGACAGCGAGGTGGTTGTGAGATGCTTGAATCGACAAGGGTCGAGGTCACCACCTCTCAACCAAGTGATGTTAGCCATTTTCCGATTGGCGGAAAAGAAGAAGTGGTACCTGTCGGCAGTTCACCTTCAAGGAGTCCGCAATGTGACAGCGGACGCTCTATCCAGGTTCACACCGATAGAGTCGGAATGGTCCTTAGACGCAGGATCCTTTTCCTTCATTCTGAATCAAGTCCCAGAACTGCAAATAGACCTCTTTGCGACGAAAGACAACAAGAAGTTGCCCCTGTACGTGTCCCCGTACGAGGACCCCTTAGCGGAAGCAGTGGACGCAATGTCCCTCGACTGGAACAGATGGTCCAGGATTTATCTGTTCCCTCCTCACAACCTTCTGTTGAGGGTCCTCAACAAACTGAGATCCTTCAAGGGGGTAGCGGCAATAGTGGCCCACAAGTGGGCGAACAGCATGTGGTTCCCCTTGGCGTTGGAACTACAGATGAAGTTCGTGCCGCTACCACATCCAGTTCTGACCCAGCGAGTCCAGAAGTCGACTGTCTGCGCTTCATTACAGAAAACCCAGACCCTGCAGCTCATGATTTTCTCGCCCTAGCGGTGAGAAAGCGCTTCGGGATTTCGAAAGCCAGCATAGACTTCCTAGAGGAATACAAGTGCAAATTGACTAGAAGGCAATATGAGTCATCTTGGAGAAAATGGGTGGCCTTTGTAAAGGCAAAGAATCCGCAGGAGATCTCAACAGATTTCTGCTTATCTTTCTTCATCCATCTCCATGGCCAAGGATTGGCAGCTAACACGATTTCAGTGTGTAAAT
>NC_090727.1:96820173-96825173 GCF_036898095.1 Palaemon carinicauda | reverse complement strand
CCTTACCTCTAGCATTAGGTAAACTTTGAACTTCATTTTGAGGTGCCCTACTTCTTGCATTTAAATTATCCTCTTTCGATTTATTCGTCATGGCTGTTTTCACTTGGCTACAACTGATTTTTAAATCTATAAAGACTCACTTCTTCCACAGCATTCACATCCCATCCACTTCCCCCCAACATCAAAGATCCACATGAAAGGCATCTATCTGTCATGGTGCAGTTTTATATTTACCTTTAGCTGAAAGAGTTTATGCTAGAATACATTGTCATGTATGAGGCCTTTGTCTTACACTGCGCAATAAAACGTTTATTTCTTACTTGTTCTACTTATTTTTTCTCCATTACCATTTTAATATTTTTTCGTTCCCCTTTATTACTATTAATCCATTTTTGTTGTAAATATTAACACCAAACCTCCCGCCAAAATGAGACTGGGATCGCCCATGAAAAGTCCCGCTTTGCACCAATTGATAGATACAGATGAAAGAGAAGAGTCTAACTAGAGAATAATATTACTAGGATTGCCTGTCTGTATATATTCCTTTACCTTGTGTAAGACACGGGCTCTTGCGTTGGTAGCCCGTAAGTTTTACTAGGAGGAAATTGCAGGGTATCTTTGAATTCATATTTTGCCGATAAAAAATTAGAAAGTATTATGCAAATTCTATTAAAGTATTATTATTTTATTTATAATGATGATATTTGTGAACAATTATTACTTTTCATTTTGATCTAGATAAAATTTTTATTATTTAACCAATATTATAGTATCGTGAGAGTTTTAAAATGATTTCAGAACAAAAGTCATTCTTGGGAGATGTGCCAAATCGAGGCATAGGATGGTCTTCCATCAGTTGCTTTCAAAAGCCGGAGACTCGAAGAATTTGATCTCTCTGATTGGATCTCTCTTTTGGAGCTAAATTTATCCATTTTCATTATCTCATGAGAAGGAATATTGAAATCGAGCATTATGGTACCGTCTTTAAAGATTTAAATTAGAATGATGGTCAGAGTTATAAAAATAATCTTATTTATCATTCATAAGTAACAATGACGGTTCCAGAGATGAATATCTAGATCAGGAATAAGAAAAGTTAATTTGAACACTTTTGTTGCTTTAACCATTTTTTCTTTACTTCCTTTAAATGAATATTGAAAATAATACCTTATCAATACTATTCATAGATATCTATAAAATATTATGATTATTTGTTATATGGGGAAAATATTACATAAAATGTTCTTATCTAAAGAATCAAAATCAATATATTGGTCAGGTCCTTTACTGACGTGGTTGCTGTCAGCATTAGGTGTTCTTTGATCTCTTAACATCTTTGAGAGTACTAGTTCTTACCGAGAGCTAGTGCTTAATATGGTTACGGTACAATAAGGAATTTCTCAATTGCCAGACAGTATTCCGACGGTATTTTGGGTGAAGTTATGCTTTTAATTTCGGTCTCATGTCCTGGTGAAACACTTGAAATCTCCTCTAAGTACGTATATTCATTAATAGTCTCTAGAGGCTCGTCCATAACCCTTGATTTATATTTCTCTCTCCATATTAATTGAACATTATCTTAGTTTAATTATATTCTTTTTGTGTTCTATTGAAATTTTATGTCATCTTCTAATCTTGAGTATATGTATATATATATATATATATATATATATATATATATATATATATATATATATATATATATATATATATATGTATGTGTGTGTGTGTGTGTGTGTGTTTGTGTACATGTCAACCATAAATAGCATCTAATACAGAATTCAACTTTGTGAATATGTATTTATTTGAAATTCATTTATGATAAAGGCTGAGTTTATTTCATCGTATGTGACTTTTAATATATCTAAATATTAATCAGATTCAGCACAAGAAACAAACACATGTCCTTACATGCATACATACATACACATACACACACACACACACACACACACACACACACACACATATATATATATATATATATATATATATATATATATATATATATATATATATATATATAATCCACAGGAAACAGGAAAGTAAAAGACCAGGTATAAAGCGCTTTAATGTATTACGTACACTTTTTTCAGGGTACAAAGTGTGTGTGTATATATATATATATTTATATATATATATATATATATATATATATATATATATATATATATATATATATATAAGCTATATGCTGTATATATGTGTTTATATACGTATTCATATCTAAATCTTCTATAAGTTCACCCAGCCAGTGATGAGTAGCATACTGAACCCTAATGACTTGCCGAGAATAGTTTATGCCTGTATTTATACGTATAATATACGCAATGCTTGATTAATATTTGTTGTACTGACAAGTGTCTGTTCTTTGCTCCATAGTTCCTAGTTTGAAGGAAGGTGATATCAAATTTTACTTTTTATGGATTTCTCACTTATGTAATAGGGATGACTCTAATGCATTTTCCTCTCGGACTTGTTTTAGGTCATCTACTAAGAACACGAACAGCTGTAAGAATTTTTTGCAATAGCACAAAACAGAGAAGGTAATTGAATAGGTTATAAGTATTAACGATTCACTGTGTTACTAAAGCATATGAATCCTATTCGAGATATTGCGTGAAAGTACATACTTTATCATTATTATTATTATTATTATTATTATTATTATTATTATTATTATTATTATTATTATTATTATTATTATTATTATTATTCCTTCCATTTACATGTGGAGAGTCTTCATGAATTATATTTTCCCAATTTTCGCAAATAGATTATTGTTACTGTTGACTAGGTTAGATTTCCTTAATCAGTATACCATCTAAAGTGAGAAATATTGATTACGGTGAAGTTAAAACAGATCTTTTGTGTCTCATTTCTTCTCTTCTAAGTTTTGCATTATCTTCAGAGGTAGAGATGCAGCAAATTAAGACCTGGCACTAAGACGTATAGCAATATTTCAGTAATCAGCCCGGGATCATATTTTTGGTGTTTATTAAAATATCCGTTGTTCAAAATGTTTCTAAGTTTCTCTTTTCATTTCTTTTCTCGTGTAATTTAATACCGAAGAGTAATTTCACAAGTGAATGATAAAATAGTCGTTTACCTCTTTTCCTTTTTGCTCATCCAATAATGGAAAGCCTTTGGATTTCAAATAGATAGATATTCCTATGTATGAGTATCGTGTGATTGATACACTGTCCTTCTCTGTCTCTCTGCCATGGAAAATAAAACAATAATCGTTCAGCTCTTTAAATTTGGAAACTATTTTCAAAATTTGTTGGAATTTGATTATTCATTATAGTAACAGTAAGCATTTAGTTATTAGAGCTTGGTTAAAAGTATTTATTATACTGAATAAGCCGTAACTTGTCAGGCTGGAGTTAAAGCAATAGACGAAACATATTTAAATTGGCCGAGCGTCTAATTGCATCCCGAATTAGAATGTTAATCTTGCGTGTTATTCGAACCTAAGCCCCGTGTCCCTAAGTAATTGCCTCTATGTTGCAGTCTCTTGCCTCTTCTGCTGTACAATTAAGAGAAAGAATATTTTAGTAAGTGGCTCTGAAATGTTGTTTTTGTTTACAAGGTCTACCTTTTAGTCCTCTGCGCTTAGGTTTGTTGTTAATCATTGAAAATTCAAACGAAATTATGCCATGTATTTGCATAGCGGCGATTACGTTCCATTTTGGCCAGATTCTCTCGTGATTTTCTGTTGAAGAGCTGTTTTTCCCCTCTCATGATGCATGAATATTTAAAAAAGTATGTATATTGATATACTGGATAGTTCTAAAAACATTTGTATGGAAAATATATACCCACATCTGTTTAAATCAAAAGGCCTGGATATAGAGATGCAGTGTAACAACAAACACAGAGGAGAGGTGATATTTTCAGCGTATAACAAATTTCATTTGTTTCACACATTTTTAATCTTGTAAAGAAAGAGGGAGATATTGATGATTGAAGTCTGTAGAAGAATGTGAAACCCTTAATCCCTTTATCATTGGGTTTATCTTTATTATCAATATGACCTCATTTGAAGACAGAGTAGGTTGCCTAGCGTCCAACTACAAAGGTCATTGAGACTTGGCGGCGTCAAACCACCAGGGTTACTGACGCCTCAAGGTAGAATGAAACGCAGTAAATTATATTTAATCATCATCTCATATCCCTGAAGACTCGGAGGATTTTGGAACGCCTTAGTCAGAGTTTTTTTTTTTTTTTCAACACAAAATATCTAAAATTATTTTTAGAGATTGCATTTTGATAACTTTGCCTATTGGGAATTGCTATTAGATAACTTTGCTTCTAGTGATATATATATATATATATATATATATATATATATATATATATATATATATACTGTATATATATAATATATATATATATATATGTATATATATATATATATATATATATATATATATATATATATATATATATATATATATGTATATATATATATATATATATATATATATATATATATATATATATATATATATATATTTATCTATCTATCTATCTATATATATATATGTTTATATATATATATATATATATATCCATCTATCTATCTATCTATCTATCTATCTATATATATATATATATATAAAATGTGTGTTTGTGTTTGTTTGTCTGGAAATGTGTCTGTGTGTTTGTAGGTATGTGACTGTCACACACTCCTTTCTTCAAGTGCTAAATATCAAGCATCAGAGATTCTTTGACCTCTATTTTAAGGAACATTACTTGCAGCATCAGAGGCTTTTTAACCTCTATTTTGAGGTGCCTAACGTTTAGCATTGGAGATTCTTTGACCCCTAACTTGAGACTCTTTTACTATTAGAGGCTCTTTGGCTTCTCCAAAGTAGCATTATAGGTTGTTTCACATCTATTTGGAGGCACCTTACCTTTAACATTAGAGGCTCTTAGACCTCTATTTTGAGGCACCTTACCTCTAGCATTAGAAGCTCTTTGACCTCTATTTTGAG
>NC_090727.1:96812673-96815173 GCF_036898095.1 Palaemon carinicauda | reverse complement strand
TACATTAGTATACATAAAAGGGATTTTGACGTAGGAAAAATCTATTTTTGGGCAAGATGGCCATGTTGTCCTGAGGGAAGTTCCCTCCGGCAGCTTCCTACTATATAATTTTTCTGCGATTGATATCATAAGAGAATTACCATCAGTTATCACGGGGTTCTAACCCCCGGAACGACTATCCGAAGATATCGTGTATAAATCAGGGACGTATCCTAAGATAAACATAGATATCTGCACCCCAAATAGACTTTACCCAGTCTAATCCTCTAAGGGGAAGGATAAGTGAGGAGCCGTTACATATCCTATCACCTTTCGGTGCTCCCATACGACCCTGTCGCTTCATTCCTTTATTTGCAGCTTGTCGTTACTGTTCTATATTTTGGTGTGCGCTCTTTTCATCTTTTTTTCGAAAATTTTCTTCGTATGATGGCTTCCTCTTCTTCGTCAAAGCCGAGTACCTACCTCTCTTTGCTTTTTGTCTTAGCTGTAATTGCTTTGGATTCCTTCGGGGAGTAAAATTTTAGCTTTTGTGATACAGGAAGTCTGAGCGCTTCGAGTCCAGTTATCCAGGGCGTCGGGTCTCATACCTGATTGCCCTTTTTTCGTGTTTACTTGTTTATTTTGTAAGTTTTACGTTAGCTAGTAGTTTTTTAGCATTGCGATGGTCTGGGCTGTATTTTAAGTTAGCATTTACATTACATTTTCATTATATATGTCCTTTTGAGTTCGTGTCAGTTTCGGCTAGCCTAGCCTAGAGACGGTAAGTTTTTAGTTTGAGACGGACTCGCCATTTTTGTTTTTGGTCTTTATGACCGGGGATGGATCAAGACAGTTTCTCAAATTGGTGACCAGTTAATTTCGTCAATTCTTTGTCATTTTCTTTTCTATTATGTACCAAAGTAAGTTTATATTACCAATGAACCATTGCATGATTATTTATAGTTACGTAATGGATTTCCGAATGTACAAGTTCATTTTATGACAGGACCAGCTGAAGCCCTTACGATGACCCTAAGCAAGATTAGATTTATGACGTCCATAGGTCCACAACAACACCTGTGCTTAGTTATTATTTGTGTTTGAGTATTTCATGAAATACAGAGGCATAACTATCCTATCGTTGGTTGCGAATTCATAAAATTGTCGAGAATTCAATTTTCACTATTGAAATTTCTATTTTGTAATGTGTGCAATATTGATTTTTTTTTTTCCATAGTTTACTACAATGTCAGGTATTATTATAGATATACACGGGACAATTAATAATAAAACGGGTAAAGTTTTACAAGTCTACAGGGTATCATTTCAAACAGAAAATATTTGTTTTCTTGTAGCAAATAACGTGATTTAACTGAATTTGACCATTTCAACCACAAACAAACAACAGAACAACCACTTCGACTAACTTCAAGTACCCAAACTGGTTGTTGTTGTTGCAGTTGATATGAAGGTCAAATTCGGTTAAATCACGTTATTTGCTACAGAAAACATATATTTTCAGTTAAAAAATTTAAATATAATGGCTTTTGTTCCCGATTCGCTCCCCAGAAAACAATAACATCAAGCTCGTATGCACTGGCAAGCGGTAATGTTGAGCTGCGCTCGCTGAAAAAAATAGTAAAACTAACACATTAAAATGAAAGAAATTAATGAGTTACTTTAATGACCAGGACGACGAAGCTTGTTGGTTATCGGGATGTTGTGGCTCTGACGACTTAACTTCTATGACTGGGACGTGGGAGGTTACGCTGGGGTATTACATCACGAGATTTAAGAAAATTATTAACATTGGATGACGTATCATAGAATTCATCGTGAAATTTAGGGAATGCTTTTAAATCACGGAATACTGCAGCCGCTACAAGTTTCTATAACTTCTATCGTAGAATACGCAAAAAGACCTCCTTAAACTAACAATGACCTGACTTGCACAAAGGTTTCGACGGAAAAGGATTTCTTGGAATGGGTATGGAGAGACCACTTGAAGAGATAAGGGAAGCAGTTGGGAAATATTAGCCCCTCATGTGCAAACTTTCCATACGTATGGGCTCGTCATTGGTTAACGGACAAACAACGGAGTGTAGAGAGTAAAAATGAATGAACTAGAATAGGAAACTTGTCCAGAGTAAGTATTTATGTGAAATTTGGCCGCGAAAAGGTAATAACAAAATGTATAAAGGAATAATAACAAGATAAAATGGAGTGTATAATAAATAACATTTAATGGGAATATAAAATGACGTGATTTTATAAGAGAACTGATGATAAAATGTGTAATTCTTGGGTCAAACGTAATATTTCTATGTGGGTTTTACATTAAAGGAATGGTATAGCTCTACTGGATCAAGTAAAATACTTGAATAAACCGGGTGAAGTACAATATTTGAATGTGGCGGGTAAAATGACGTAGGGGGAAATTGGGAGGGGTTATAAGAGAAGGAGTAATCCTACTGGTGGAGGCGGAGTTTAGGCGCAGGTGGGAGGAGTTTATGCGTAAAAG
>NC_090727.1:96790173-96807673 GCF_036898095.1 Palaemon carinicauda | reverse complement strand
TAGTGATAACAGTGGAGAAGAATATATATATATATATATATATATATATATTATATATATATATATATATACATATTCATTCACATCAAAGATAGAAAACGCAAAAGAAGAATAATAGAGAGTTGACCTACATTATTATTTAATTATGAGCCAAAAGCATATATCATAAATGACTTTGGTATTAAATGCCATTGTGGTTGATATTTATATCAATCAAAGTCATGAGTGTTTGTAATACATATTCATCATTAAATAACCACGTGCTGCAAACTCACAAATCAGCTATTATGGTGGAGACGGGTTGATTTCTAGTCTAAGAACAGATTCCTGAATTTGACAGATATATGGATAGTGGAATGAACTATTATCCAAGGTTTATATATGTATATAGACCTTGCTTATATCTCTCTTGATGGTTCGATTAACATAGTCGTCGCTGCAGGCTTTTATTTTATTTTTTATTTATTTTTTTTTTTTTGCTCAAAGCATAGGGTCGAATCCTTGCCCAGCTAGAAGCATTTATCATAAATAAATTTCCAGTGGATATACATTCCAAAAGGTATAAATTAGTATTAAATGTCATCGTGGTTGATTAAAATTGATTAAAATACACATTCATAACCATTTTTATCCTAAATTACCAGTACATCACATTTGTGAGATTTCATGTGTTATTATATTCACATCTTCTTTCAACTGCGATGTTGAATGTTGATGGGCAATCTGAAACCACTGCTTTTATTTTTATATTAGTGTATGTAATTACTTTGTCGTATTTACGTCTTCTACCGAAATACTGTATCACTGAATTTTTCAAGATCAATTAATCCCTTCGTAATTTCTACACTTGATGACATCGAGAAATTGAGACCATATCCCAAGGCACACTTCACATTCTAATCTAAAAGTTTATTACATGAGTTAACCACACAGTCCTGATTAAGGTTGGTGGTCAATGGGCTTCAGCATCTTAGGTGACACGTCACGTAATATCTCGTAAAGTGTCCATGTTAACGGGGTTCACTAATAGTCTGTCACACTGCATAGGCACCTACGAATATTACAGATATTAATTCTACCATATGTGTACACTATAATCTGAATTCCTCTATTCTTATCCTAAATTGAACTAACCCAGCTTAACTAGCCAACCATCCCTATCTAAGACACTACCCTCTCCAGTTAAGTGAAAAAAAAAGAGCTCCAAAGTATTGCATGGAAATAGGGGGGTGGGGTTGGGGGGTTGTGGGGGGGGGGTTGGATTAGCTCTACCTATTGAAACTTAAAAGAAAGAGGGAGGGACACTGAGGGGAGGATAAGATGACACAGGAGATATGAATTATTAAAGCTTATTTACTTCTCTTGAAACAGAATTATAAAACTACACAGCAGAAAACAGAATGAATGAACATTTACACATATATGTATATATATATATATATATATATATATATATATATATATATATATATATATATATATATATATATATATATATATGTGTGTGTGTGTGTGTGTGTGTGTGTATATATATATATATAAATAAATAAATATATATATATATAATATATATATATATATATATATATATATATATATATATTTATATATATAGATATCTATAAATATATATATATATATATATATATATATATACATATACATATATGTATATATATGGATATATATATATATATATATATATATATATATATATATATATATATATATATATATATATACATATACATATATGTATATATATGGATATGTATATATATATATATATATATATATATATATATATATATATATATATACAGTATATGTGTGTGTGTGTGTGTGTTTAAGTACGTATGTGCCATTCTGTATATATTCTGTATTTTTAGTTATCTATATTTTTAGAAACACACAGCTGCATACACACTGACACACATACACGCACACACACACACGCACACATATATATATGTATATATATATATATATATATATATATATATATATATATGTATGTATATATATATATATATATATATATATATATATATATATATATATATATATTATAAGAATACTGTAGAAATAGATTAGTATAAAATAAAACATTCGATAATAATGAAATATGTTTAATATCAGTAAAACGTTGTAGGTAAATCTTCATTTGCTGAACAAATTAATTCTTTCTGATAGTCCGCAAACAAAAAACCTCTGACTAAAGTTTTCTAGCTCCCCAGAGAGAACCCCAGTGATAGGCCCTCTTGGTGGAGATGGGTCTTTGGACTCTTCCGGGAGGCACCAAAGGTGGGCGTCTTGGATGAACCGAAAACCCTTGATTCCTCCGGAATCGCCGGAGGTGCTTCCATTGTCCATTTTGATTCAGTTTGATATTAGAAAAAGACAGATCTTTCCTCTTCCTTCCAGGATTCTTTGAAGACTTTAAGCTCAAACGCAACTCCCATTTAATGCTTCAGATACTTTTTGTTCTCTCCAAAGTCACACATTGTCTCCAAAGTCTTCAAAAGAATATGACGTTTTCAAGATCGCTCAAGTCTTTACGAATTGGGATTCTTCTTCTTCATGATTAAAGAAGTCTTCGCTGCAGTTTTATGAAAATATCTTGGAGTCAGTGTGTGAAGAGCTAAGTCTCCGGAGGCTCAAAAGTCAGTCTCAATGGATCGATGTCTTTAAGGGCTTGGAGACTTTAGTCATCTGTATTTTTCTCGTAATAAGCTAAGCCAAATTGAATGATGGAAGCACCTCCGGCGATTCCGGAGGAATCATGGGTATCCTCTGGTACCTACCAGAGGAACCTTTCCCCTCCATTCCTCCCCCCTTCACACTCCCTTTTCCCCCTTTCCTTCCTCTTTCTCTGTCCCTTCCTCCTCCCTTCTCACTCCCTTCCCCCTTCTTTCCCCCCTCCTTCTTACTCCCTTCCTTCTCCTTTCTTCCCCCTTCTCACTCCCTCCCCCTCCTTTCCTCCACCCTTCTCACTTCCTCCCCCCTCCTTTCCTCCATCCTTCCCACTCCCTTCCCTCTCCTTTCCTCCCTTCTTCTCAGTCCCTTCCTCCTCCCTTCTCACTCCCTTCCCCCTTCTTTCCTCCCTCCTTCTTATTCCCTTCCTCCTCCTTTCCTCCCCCCATCCCACTCTCTTACCCTCCTTTCCTCCCCCTTCTCACTCCCTTCCCCCTCATTTCTCACTACCTTCCCCCTCCTTTCCTCCCCCCTTCTCAGTCCCACCCCCCCCCCCCCTTCTTTTCCTTCCCCTTTCTCACGCTCTTCCCACTACTTTCCTCTCTCCTTCCCGTTCCCTTCCCCCTTCTTCCCTTCCCCCTCCTTCCCTCCCTCTTTCCCACTCCCTACCCCCTCTTTTCCTCCCTCCTTCTCAGTCCCTTCCTCCTCCATTCTCACTCCCTTCCCCCCTGGTTTCCTCCCTCCTTCTTACTCCCTTCCTCCTCCTTTCCTCCCGCCTTCCCAATCCCTTCATCCTCCTTTCCTCGCCCTTCTCACTACCTTCCCCTACCTTTCCTTATCCCTCCTCACTCCTTTCCCACTCCTTTCCTACCCCCCATCTCACTCCTTTCTCCCTCCTATCCTTCACCTTTTCACTCCCTTTTCCCTCCTATGCTCCCCCTTCTTGCTCCCTTCCCCTCTTTTTTCCCTCCTTCTCAATCTCTCTCCCCTCCTTTCCCCCTCCCTTCTCACTCCCTTCCCCCTCATTTCCTCCCTCCTTTCCACTTCCTTCCCCCTTCTTTCCACCCTTCCCACTCCCTTCCCCGCCTTTCCCCCCTTCTCACTCCCTTCCCCTCCTTTCCTTCCTCCTTTCCACTCCCTTCTCCCTCCTTTTCTCTTCATTCTCACTCCCTTCTCCCTCTTCTCCTCCCCCCTTCTCACTCCCTTCCCCCTCCTTTCCTCTCCCTTCTCATTCCCTTCCTTTCCTTCCCTCCCCCCTTCTCACTCCCTTCCCCCTATGCCAAGGATGAAGGATATGAATTTCTTCGGGTTCGAAGTCCAGACAGTGACCTATTCTTCATACTTCTGTATTATGCTCCAAACTTAGGTGTGCAACTCCTTTTTGATACAGGCACTGGGAATAGAAGGCGATTCATAGATGTCACAGAACTATCGCAAGGGTTCACACAAACTTACTGTGCCGCTTTCCTTAGTCTGCTTTCCTTAGTCTGCATGCATTCAGTAGAAGCGATATGACCAGTGCCTTTAAGGGAATTGTCAAGTTGAAACCGCTGCGAATTCTACAGAAATGCCCGAGGTACCAAGAAGTCTTCAATTGCCTAGGGGAGTCATGGGAGGTAACCGATGAAATATTCCTTGCTCTTGAGGATTTCACCTGCACCATGTATTCTGCCAAAACTAAGACAAAGGAGGTTGACCAGCTTCGATACCAAATGCTTCAGTTAAAGTGCAGTGGGCAGTCGCTGGATTCAAAGAAGAATGTTGATCTTTCATCTCTTCAGCCACCAAGAGTGTCTAAATGAGCATATCAGGAGGTGAACTATCAGGTTGCGATATGGAAACGTGCCTATTATCCCAAACCTGAAGTCCGTTATCCAGCCGTGGATCATGGTTGAATAATGAAGGATGGAAATCTAGAACCCTGTTGGTTCAAGGGAACTGCACTTCCTACAAGTATGGCTGATATACTTGAGACGATGGACGATGATGAGACGTCTGATGATGAAAACCTTGATGAAAACAATGAAAGTGATGGAAATTTTGATGATGACTATGAAAGTGATGATAGTGGGTCTGACTTGGACTAAGAAAGTTTCAAGTACCAAGATGGTAGATTTCAGGGTCGGAGGACCAAGGACCTCCCTTGTATCACAAGATATTTCCAATAATTACCTTTCCATTAATTAAAAGTTGACCCAAAGGTACCAGAGTAGACCATCAAACTTTATACCTTGCATAGGTTGACTTTTTTCTGTAGTCCTAAGCAACACAGTGTGAATTTTCCCAATGAGGTCTTGCATCATATGAGTATATTGTACATTCATGTACAGTTTTATTGTATTTCATTCATGATTGTCGTAACCTTCAAATAAAGCGTTTCTGTTCTTGATTTATGTGACTTTCCCTAAATTTACTGATAGACTTGTTGAGACTGCCTTTATTGGATGCTATATATATATATATATATATATATATATATATATATATATATATGTATGAGAGTAGGGGAGAATTCGAACGACGGCACATACGAACAAAACGTCATAAGCCTTCTCTTGTTAAAGTCTAAACGTTCGATTTGATTTGGCATCGGCTTCGTTTCTGAAATTTAGATTTATTTCTGTTAATCTTAACTTTATTTGAGAAATTTATGCTATATTTTAGTGTAGGCCTATGTGACATGATTTTCAGATGCCTATTCCATGCCTATAACCGTAAAACAATTATAGTGATAACTGTTTATGCGAAGTCAAAGTTAGAACTAAAGACATTCGAACACGACATACGTCTATTTCGCGTTAGGATAAAATAAATGACTTTGATACGTAAAACTAGAGCTACGCCGTAGTTTTCGATGTAGGTTTTCTCTATTGTTTGAATAATTTTGACATAATCACCCTAGAAGATCATTATTTTGTCTTGCGGTAATCTAGTGGAATGGGATAGTAATAACACCTACAGTCTGTTGCAAGGGATACATTGTTATGGTAAATGTGTGTGCGTGCGTGTGTGCGTGCTAACATAATACCTTGAACATATCCTTCTCTCTGATTACGGTTCACATTCTCCTTGCCTATACATATACCTCTGTCCTCATACATCTGACAACACTGAGATCACCTCGCAATTCTTCTTTCACCCAAGGGGTTAACTACTGCACTTTAAATTGTTCAGTGGCCACTTTCCTCTTGGTAAGGGTAGAAGAGACTCTTTAGCTATGGTAAGCAGCTCTTCTAGGAGAAGGACACTCCAAAATCAAACCATTGTTCTTTAGTCATGGGTAGTGCCATAGCCTCTGTACCATGGTCTTCCACTGTCTTGGAGTAGAGTTCTCTTGCTTGAGGATACACTCGGGCACATTATTCTGTCTTATTTCGCTTCCTCTTGTTGTGTTAAAGTTTTTATAGTTTATAAAGGAGATATTTATTTTAATGGTATTGTTAAGATATTCTATTTTTCATTGTTTCCGTTATTCACTGGGCTATTTTCCCTGTTGAAGCCCATGGGCTTAGAAGCTAGGGTGGTAGCTTAGCAATTATCAATAATAGTAATAATAATAATTTCTAGACAGCAATGAGAGTGTAATTTAATATATATATATAAATATATATATATATATATATATATATATATATATATATATATATATATATATATATATATATATATTTGAAAATTTGCATTTTATAATATAGGGTAAAATAATACAGATAATATAACGAAAATATCAATAAATGACACAATATAAACAAAATACAAATATGGATGTTTCATAAATCGAATGATTCTAGTGATAGTGAGTAAGCAGTGTTGCCAAATTTCCTCCTGACAACATCATTTTCCTTAATAACACTGATACTGCATTAGAAGTTCCATTTACATTTAGCTCATGTGCGGCTAATCATAAGCTATGCTTTAGCATGGTAGAGAAAATACTAATTATAACTCTCTCTCTCTCTCTCTCTCTCTCTCTCTCTCTCTCTCTCTCTCTCTCTCTCTCTCTCTCTCTCTCTCTCAAATTTGATATATCTTTCCCTCTTCTCCCTGTGTTTTTGATATTAATATTCATTGCCTATGGGTATGTATGAAACGTGACTGTGTGTGTGCGCGTGCATTAGTGTAGAGGCGGAAGTCTAAGCAGAGGTCTGAGAGAGAGAGAGAGAGAGAGAGAGAGAGAGAGATAAGTTAGAGTTCAGTCCCATGCAATAGACCAAAGTCCATGAAATTATCTTTCCTATTTTCACCATGACGTAGGTAGCTACCCCCATCGGCCTTTGCTCTAACATCGAATATATTAACAATAAAATAAGTTTATTATTATTATTATTATTATTATTATTATTATTACATGCTAAGCTACAACTCTAGTAGGAAAAGCAGGACGCGATTAGCTCAGAGGCCCTATCAAGGAAAATAGCCCAGTGAGGAAAGGAAACAAGGAAAGATAAGATATAAACTATATAAACTATGATAACTTTAACAAAACAAGAGGAAGAGAAATCAGATAGAATAGCGTACCCTCGAGCAAGAGATTGGTCATATCAGCGTGATAATAATATGAAAAAGATGGATTATATAATGAAATTATGGTAGTTGAGAATGATATTTTCTTGGTAATTAAAGTAATAAGTTTGTGTGGGTATCGGGCAGTGAAATAAGGAGATCCCTTTGGCTATGCAAAATCTTGAATAATTGAATGGACAATTTGGCTAAAGAATGCGGAAGAGAGGAATGGGAGGCTTAATGTGGATAAGGGGAATAGATATAAGATAAAGAAGAGATAGGGAGAAGGTAGGAGGTTAGGAACAGTGGCACTCGAGTAGAGTGCAGGCGCAAAAGTTAGTGAAATATCAAGTGCAAATTCCTTGGATTCGCACCTAGGCCTATGTTAGTGTAAGCGTGAATAACAATTTTGCCGAAAGACTTACTCATAGGGTAAACTTGTAGATTGTGCAGGAGAATAAGGAAAGTTTTTGATATATTACAAACGATCGGGATGGAGGAATTTGAAATGTATTAATGTGTGACGGTGCCGAGAGAAAGGTTGTGAACTCAAAGGCAGTGTGAGAGCAACTGAGTTAGTTTATTAAAGAACACTCTCCTTTATATACAAAATCTCAGAGCAACAAGAATTTTCATGTTCACATATTGACACTGTTACAGAGGAGAAAAGCAGACATGAATTTTCAGGTTCGTTTTAGTGCAAGGGGAGAGCGAAGATACAAGCACAAAATGAACTATGTACGATCGTGTGACACACGGTTGGTACAAACGTTATGGTTTATCTGTGCACAGCTGTAGTACAGTGACTTTGTCTCTGTATTTGAATTGTCTCTTCATGTAACCTATTGTGTTTTTTGTGTTTTCTTTTCAGCTTTTATGCTCTGTTTGGTGAACTTCAAATCCTTGCTGATAATAATACCGAGATCTTACTCCTGGTCCACACTTTCTATTTCATTACCCAGCAGTGAGTAATCTGATTGTGGGTTACTATCAACTATGGACATGGTTTTGCATTTCCCACAGTTGAAAGGCATTTTCCATTTTTGGGGCTATTCTCTTAACTTCATCAGATCCTCTCTTAAGGCTTCTACGTCTTCTGAGTTCGCAGCATTTATGCCTAGTTTAGTATCATCGACAGAGAGAGAGAGAGAGAGAGAGAGAGAGAGAGAGAGAGACACTAAAAACGTTATCCTGCACTTAATATTATTATTACTAGCTAAGCTACAACCCTAGTTGGAAAACCAGGAAGCTATAATTATGCTCAAAGACCCAACAGGGAAAAATAGCCCAATGAAATGAATAAACTACAAGAGAGATGGTATTCAAAATATATTAAGATCAGTAACGGCATTAAAACAGATCTTTCATAAATAAACTATGAACTTATAAACTTAGGTCCGCCTGTTTAACATACAAACATGCGCTGCAAGTTTGAACTTTCGAAGTTCCACCGATTCAGCTGCACAGTGTTACAAAGATCATTTTACTACTACACAAAACAGGGCAATGTATTATTTTTGGTATCACATTAAAATGTGTCATTTACAGGCTTAGCAAATAAGTAAAACTTGCCCGCCAAAATTGACACTCCATCAACCGTCATCGGTTCTAATATCGTCCAACCGTTCCATGGAGTCCAATGAGCCGAAGTTAAGCGAGTTATCTCTCCTCCTCCTCACTCACACACATTCAAAACTTAAAGTTGAGGAATGTGATTGATTATGGAATAAGCTTTACATAAAAGTTTTATCTCTAAAACTAATTTCATCTTAATTTTGATAGAAAAAGCAACATAAATATAGTATTGGAAATTCGAGAGGCACTCAGTAGTAAGCAATTGTGTCTTCGCCACGCCAAGCAGCAGTCTTATTCGCTCTTAAACTCCACAGCATAATTGTACTCCGATGTATTTTTTTCAAAATCTAATGGATTTGTCCTTGGGTCACATACCCCACAGGTCCACCAAGTTTCGTTTGAATAGGTTCAATAGTTTTGGCTTTACGTCATTCACAAACAAATAACAAACTGATAAAATATATAGCATATTACCACATAGAATATCACGTAATCATATTCATTTATTCATATTTTAGAAATATATATATATATATATATATATATATATATATATATATATATGTGTGTGTGTATATATATATATATATATATATATATATATATATATATATATATATATATATATATATATATATATATATATATACACGAGAGAGAGAGAGAGATCCCATATATACCCTATAAAGCTAAAGCGTAGTTTTTTGTTAGTCTCACTTGTTGCCAAATGTAAATGGAACGTCTAATGCAATATCAATATCGTTAAGGGAAATAATGTAGTTAGGGTGAAATTTGGCAACGTTGCTCATCTGTCACTCAAATCATTTATTTTTTGAAATATCAATTAGTTTTATTTTGTTTATAATGTGTCATTTATTGTTATTTTCATTATATTATCTATATTATTTTCATCTTTATTCTGAAATGCAACGGACCGTAGATGCTAGTCCTATCCCATTTCACTAGACTAACTGTAAGAAAAATTAATTATCTTCTCAGGTAATTAAGCCAAAATTATTCAAACGACAGAGAAAACCTTTCCTAGAAATCAATGGAGTATGCCTAGTTTTACGTATCAAATTCATTCACTTTATCCTAATCGGGAGAAGACGTGTCTCATGTTAGAATGTCTTTAATTCTAACTTCGACTTCGCATAAGTAGTTATCATTGTAAAGGCTTTACGGTTTTAGGCATGGAATAGGCATCTGCAAATCACGTCACATAGGCCTACATTAAAATAAAAGACATTCCCCAGATAAAGTTATGATTAACAGAATTGAATCCAAATTTATATATATATATATATATATATATATATATATATATATATCCAATAACAAACCATTTTCAAATCCTGCAAATTGGCGCCAAAATCTTTCCTAAAACCTCCAACTCTTTCAAAAGGGCAAAGTAATATGAAACTATCGCTCAATTCAGAAGAAAATGTCTTGTTTCATTGGGCGAAATAATATGAAAATATCGTTCAACTCAACGCAGTTCCGGTAGGCCTTGCTGCTTCCTCCAGTCGCCTTGGATGACCGCGGAAGTAGTAGCAGTAGGGGATTCATCATTATGAAGCTTCATCTGTGGTGGATAAAAGGGGAAGGTGGGCTGTGGCACCCCTAGCAGTACAAGCCGAACTCGGTTGAGTCCCTCGTCAGGCTGGGAGGAACGTAGAGAGGAGAGGTCCCCCCCCCCCCTTTTTTTCTATTTGTTCGATCTCGGCTACCCCCAAAAATTAACGGAAGTTCCCTTGGTATATATATATATATATATATATATATATATATATATATATATATATATATAATATATATATATATATATATATATAACAAATCTAGCCGTATGTGTGTATAACCTTTCTGAGTGGGAATACCTTAATATGGTGAAATGCTTTGCTTGTCACCATGATCAACAAAGCTTTGCTAGTCAAAGCCACTCACACCAGGTCGGTTTGGCGTGTGTGATCAGACGAAAATCTCCCACCATCACCTATCCACAGTGGCTAGCGTTATTACCAAAACTGGTCATAAGAACATGTCTGAGGCATATTTCATGCAGTATTCTAGAAACGACTGCATTTGTTTTTGTTGTTGTTGCTGTATTATATCTATTTATATCTATCTATCTATATATTGTAATAAATCATGGTGTCTGCAAATCTCGTATTTAGCATTATTTTGTGAACCTTCTAGAAATTAAATTTATATTTATGCTGAGAAGTCTCGGCCTAGAAGAAATAGCATTTTTGGTACTACATGACACTCTGTCAGTGGAACTGACTAGAGCATCTCTCTCTCTCTCTCTCTCTCTCTCTCTCTCTCTCTCTCTCTCTCTCTCTCTCTCTCTCTCTCTCTCTCTCTCTATCTAGTGCATTAAGACAATTTCTTTTCCGATGCAATATATAATGTATTTGTAATTTGTATTGGAGTAAAAATTCCAATATATGTCTGACAATTTTATAAAAATCTTAAGTTATGTCGAAGAGACATTATATACCTAGTTGATTTGGCAGTGTTGCCATTTGCCGTTTTAACAGGAGTTTGGCCAGGTTTCATCACCACTCTGGCCAACTGCCGATTGGTGATGGCGGGAGACTTATCTGATAGCTTACAACAAACCAATAGTAGCCTAGTATGGGTGTCCCTGACTATAACAAATTTGCTGGGCATGATACAAAAAACCCTCCAACCACGTTAAGAGAGAGAGAGAGAGAGAGAGAGAGAGAGAGAGAGAGAGAGAGAGAGATTTGATTTAATAACTTTATTGCGTTCAATATTATACATACATACAATGTATATATACATGCACACATATACAGCAGAACACAAATGGCGCACCCCCTAGCAGGCTTGCATCGGAAAGTTTGCCTTAACAGATATTATTCCCTTTACTTAGACAAATAATATCAATAATGACATTAATAATAACAATAATAATGATAATGACAACTATAATAATAATAATAATAATAATAATAATAATAATAATAATAATAATAATAATAAGTAAACACAATTAATAATAATAATAATAATAATAATAATAATAATAATAATAATAATAATATGGCAAGCTAGGAAGCATTTGCAAAATTTGGGTAATATTTCTTAACTTCCAAAAACCCCCTAGGATCCAAGAAATGGCCGAGAATAACATGGAATGACAAAGTTTTAATTTCTCTTCTAAAACGTTCAATTTCATTGCATTCTTTAATATAATGATGTAACCTGTGCCCATCAGATAACTCACACAAACGGCAGTTTCTTATGTTGGAATTTCTATCATTTGTCACCTCCCACAAATACTTATATCCTAAACGCAATCTGCTATAGCTTGTTTGATGTTTTCTAGTATGTAAACCACTCTTTATGTAATCTGGCTCTGACCCCTTAGTGATATCCATATAATTGCGGAACGAGGCGCTTTCCAGGTATACTCCCTTCAGATAGAGAGAGAGAGAGAGAGAGAGAGAGAGAGAGAGAGAGAGAGAGAGAGAGAGAGAGAGAGAGAGAGAGAATAAATGTATAGACATGGTTGAAAGGAAAAGAATGAATAAAAATATATCTTAAGTAGAACTTAGAATAGCTTTACTAGTGAGAGAATTAGATGAGGAAAGTGTGATGTAAAGTGATAAGAAGCAAATATGAATAAATATAATTCAACAAAAGAGAAAAAGTTGGAGGAACCAAATATAGTCTAGGTCGGCGAGAAGTGGCATGACCATGGGTCTGTGGTTGAGGTATGGGGGGGGGGGCGCTCCTGTTTTGGGTGAGTGTCTGTGTGTGTGTGTGTCATTCTCTAAGAGGGAGTGGGGCGGGGGTTGGAGTTGTAGTTTGAACCGATGACGGTTGATGGCGTTTCAATTTCAGCGGTCAATCTGTACTTATTTGATGAGTGTGTGAATGCCCTGTTTTATTGTGATACCAATTTTATACATTACACGTTTAACTTGTAATAGGTTTTAAAAAGCTATATTAAGTGTAGGCCAACGTTTTGGGTGTGTGTGTGTGTGTGTGTGTGTGTGTGTGTGTAGGCCATTTCGAATTTCTATGTCTGTCCGGCAAATCCTCTTTTAGATTTTACACTGACATTTTTATTTGTTCAACTTAGATGTATTGAATGTGAACTTTCAGCTATGTGGCACTGTACATTATGATCAACTGAACTAGGTTAGACCGTTAGACCCATTTGTGCAAACCTGTTCACACACACACACACACACACACGTACAAATTTCAGGTTCATTCATGTGAGACTCATTACTCGTAACTAAAAAATGTTAAAGTATATGTGTTACACCTATTCAAGTGCACAGTTATTGAAGTGACATTATCATTAACTAATTTATTATTATTATTATTATTATTATTATTATTATTATTATTATTATTATTATTATTATTATTATTATTATCATAAATTGATTAAATCCATAGGGGATTCATTGTCTAGATACATCAAAGTATAGCCAGTTCCTTGTGATGCGCAGTGCCTATCTAACTAATATCCTACGCCTATCGACGCAAAGGGCCTCGGTTGGATTTCGCCAGCCGTCTCTATCTTGAGCTTTTAAATCAATGCTTACCCGTTGCTCATCTACTTCATGCTTAGTAGTCCTCAGTCATGTAGGCCTGGGTCTTCCAACTCTTCTGGTGCTTTGTGGAGCCCAGCTGAACGTATGGTGATTAGCTCACTATATGGCTGAGGACAATGAAGCTTGAAACGAGAAGTAGGAGGTGATGAATGGAGAAGTATTGATTCGAAAGCCCAGACGACTGGCGAAATCTAACCGAGGCCCTTTGCGTCAATAGGCGTACGAGATGATGATGATGATGATGAGGGTGAATATTATTGATATAAATGGAAAGATCTCAAATGATTATGGATCGAATTTTTTAATATCTCAGATTAACATGTTACTCTCGAAGCACTCAAATTGGGAGACCCTTTATGATCTTCCTCTGAGATGAACGATATTTTCATATTACTTCGCTCAATGAAACTAGAAATTTTCCCCTGAATTGAGCGATAGTTTCATATTACTTTGCCGTTTTGAAAGAGTTGCAGGTTTTAGGAAAGATTTTGGCGCCAAATTGCAGGATATAAAAATTGTATTAGTGATATATATATATATATATATATATATATATATATATATATATATATATATATATATATATATATATATATATATATATATATATATATACAAATTTAGATTTAATTTTGTTAATCATAACTTTATTTGAAAAATTTATACTTTATTTTAGTGTAAGCCTAAGTGACGTGATTTACAGATGCCTATTCTATTCTTAAAACCGTAAAACATTTACAATGATAACTACTTATGCGAAGTCGAAGTTAGAATTAAAGTCATTCGAACACGAGACACGTCTACTTCTCGATTAGGATAAAGTGAATGAATTTGATACGTAAAACTCGGCCTACTCCATTGTTTTCTATGAAGGTTTTCTCTATTGTTTGAATAATTTTGGCTTAATTACCTGAGAAGATAATTAATTTTTCTTACAGATAGTCTAGTGAAATGGGATAGGACTAACATCTACGGTCCGTTGCATTTCATGATAAAGATGAAAATAATATAGATGATATAATGAAAATAACTATAAATGACACATTGTAAACAAAAAACTAATTGATATTTCAAAAAATAAATGATTTGAGTGACAGATGAGCAGCGTTGCAAAATTTCACCCTAGCAACATTATTTCCCTTAACAATATTGATATTGTATTAGACATTCCATTTACATTTGGCAACAAGTGAGACTAACAAAAAACTACGCTTTAGCATTATAGGTATTATGATCTCTCTCTCTCTCTCTCTCTCTCTCTCTCTCTCTCTCTCTCACATTTGATAACTTTTTCTGCTATTCCTTTGTTTTTCTAATAACAATATCAGATACTTATGGGTAGAAATGAAACGTAATTGTGTCTAAGCAGAGGTCTGCGTTAGAGAGAGAGGAGAGAGAGAGAGAGAGAGAGAGAGAGAGAGAGAGAGAGAGAGAGAGAGAGAGAGAGAGAGAGACTAGGCCTATACTCAATTTGAGAGCTTGGTTTTCTTTTGCTATATTAAGCTGCCTAATACTATGCCAGGATCATGAAAGCCTTATTTTTCTCTTGGCTTTTAAAGGTCTCTCATGAATGGCACAAGCAAGGGTCAGTGACAATGTCCTAGAGACTGACCATATACACATATGATCGGCGCCCAAGCCCCCTCTCCACCCAAGCTAGGACCAGGGAGGGTCAGGTAAGGGCTATTGATGACTCAGCAGGTAGACCTATAGGTTCCCCCCAAACATCTAATTCTTAGCTCGCAAGGATGGTGGGGTTGCAGACACCACAAGAAACTACAAAGGTTGAGTGGGTCTCGAACCCCAGTCAGGCTGATTGACAGGCAGTTGTTAATGAGGAGTCATCTTGCTTACTCAGAAATCTATGAGCTCATCTTTATAATTTATATATAAAAATGAAGCTGTTAGATTAATTGTCTTTCCTGAAGCGTTTTTAATCCTGCCATTCCCAAAGTTGTGATGTGTAAGGGACAGGTGTGAAAAAGCTAGTTAGTAATTAGGCCTCTGTGAGTGCACGGGTCAGGTGGCTATTATCATTATCATTATTACTTGCTAAGCTACAACCCTATTTGGAAAAGCAGGATGCTATAAGCCCAGGGGCTCCAACAGGGAAAATAGCTCAGTGAGGAAAGGAAACAAGGAAAAATAAAATATTTTAAGAAGAGCAACAATATTAAAATAAATATCACTTTATAAACTATAAAAACTTTAACAAAACAAGAGGAAGAGTAATAAGACATAAGATAGAACAGTGTGCTCGAGTGTACCCTTAAGCAAAAGAACTCTAACCCAAGACACTGGAAGGCCATGGTACGGAGGCTAGGGCACTACCCGAGACTAGAGAATGAATGGTTTGATTTTGGAGTGACCTCCTAGGAGAGCTGCTATTAATTATTTTCTCTCTGTATCAACCTTTACAATAACATTTCAACAATTAGAATTTTCTTTAAAACGGTTAGCCTGGCATTCGTTGCTAGTCTTAGGGTCTTGTTGTGATCAGCCTGAAAATCGATTTTTAGTACTTCAAGGGACCTGACATGGAGTTACAGGGATAATAAATTGGTTCCTTAATACATGTAATATTATTCACGAAGAACAATCAATCAAAAATACACATATCTTATAGAAATACTTTCAATCAAAGACTAAGTTCCAAATGGAATTTATACTTCACTCCTTATGCATGAAATTAGATCTATGAATGAGGGCAATAAGACCTAGTACTGGAGCCTGAGAAGCCATTCAGCACCCAAGTGCAACTTGGGAAAACCTTCAGTTACACTGAAATGAGTTATAAGAAGTTGAACAGTAAGGTGGAAAAGGAGAAGTGATAATAGAGGCTAAAGTGTGATGGCAACGAGGGGCTGAAAGGACTATGCATAGAGTCATAGACCTTGAAGGAATGATTACAGTGCACCGCTTGAAGTAAACAAAAGACACTATCAATAGCGCCTGTTGTATATAGGGTTAAATTCTATAAACACATTTGTATATCACTATGTTTTTGTACTTATCTGAATAAAGCTATACATTATAACTTTCATTTTGAATTCACTTACCAGATCCAAAGTAAAATTTCCACAAGTGACGATGGAAGCAGCCATTGCTAGCTGCAGCCTCACCATCCTTGTGAGCTAAGGATGGGGCGTTTGGGGAGCCTATAGGTCTATCTGCTGAGTCATCAGCAGCCATTGCCAGGCCCTCCTTAGTCCTAGCAATTTTTTTATTACCTTTCAGTTCGTCTACTAGGCTTGATTCACAGGAGCTGATTGAACCGCGCGGATTAAAAACCAATCAAGATCAATGAGGTTCTTTCACACGCTACCTGCTCGGGAAAATTTCCGACCGTCAGTGATGTACTAGCTGCGTGCACTGCTATTTCATGCGGTTCCAGTGTAGTGGCTTATAGAAACTACGAGGTCGCCCGGGGAAAACCCTCTCATGTAAAGATATGTTGCCTAATGAGCGGAAATATTTCCGTATGGAGAAAATCTGCTCGTGTGAAGCAAGCCTTATACTATCACCAATTTTCACTCTTTCAAAGTTTTGATCTCTGTCTCTCTATTGCTCACTCCAATCAACATTCAAAATTTTAATAAGAGTAAACTATCTATGGAATAAAAGATAAAACATTATTCACATTATTCACGTGAGCAGACAGGAAATATTGATCTGAGATTAAAACAATGGTCATATAAAAAATGAATGAAGCATAATGTTTAAAAAAATAGGCGACCTAATATAAGGGCTGCCATTTGTAACACCATAATAGCAGATGAACTTGAGAAAATATGTAATGGCAAATGCTCTCGTGCAGAATTGAAGTGACATATTTATAAAGATTAGTTTGTTTTTGGATATTGGTTAATAATGACCGCATATTTGAATATAATAACGTAGATAATCCAATTTTTTTTTTTTTTTTTTTTTTTTTTTTTTTTTTTTTGTAAATCTGGTTTTCCTTTGGTATAGATTCCTCCGTTTTCAGTAATACCAGAACTTTGTTCCTGGATATACTTTAAACATTTTGAATAAAGTTCAAAATAATAGAGAATTTGCTTCTATTATTTGAAGATTTTAAACATAATATTAGAATGCTGATGCATATTTATCCATAGATTTTCTTT
>NC_090727.1:96752673-96785173 GCF_036898095.1 Palaemon carinicauda | reverse complement strand
TATTCAGTTTGCGTAATATTTATTTATTTATTTATTTATTTATTTAACTAGCGTTTAAAATTATGCTATTTTGGCGTCTTGCAAAACATCGTACATCTAGTAGCAACGTCTGCTTGCCCAAGTCCCTAGTTCCTACAATTGAGTTCCTATTATATAATGGAATTTAATTATTATATATATATATATATATATATATATATATATGTATAATCATCAGCCCTTACTAGTCCATTGTAGGACAAAGGCCTCAGACATGTTCTTCTTCTAGCATCTGTTTATGGTCTTTCCATGCCAGTTTATACCCGCAAATTTTCTTAGTTCGTTATTCCATAGTCTTCCCATCCTTCCCCTGTTAAAAGCAAGACATTTTCAAAATACTGGAGGTGTAAAATTTATCAAATGGCAATAAATTATAATCAAGAGCGAATTCAAATATTTATTTTACATAAACAGAACTATCACTGAAATATGTATTAAGGAAAATGGCTCAGGATCGTAGATGGTGTTATTGCTTCTTGGTATTTAAGCGAGGTATCCGTCCTTATGAAGACCGATGATGCGACCTCACTTATAACCCACAATACCAGAAAAGTCCTCAGGATCTATAAATATGTCATAAATACGCTCTATTGATAGAGAGCAAATATACGAAAATATATCAACAAAACTATTTAACTGCCAGTTAATATAATAAATGCATGAAGCAAATATGAACTCGAACGAGCAGAATAAAAGAAGACAATTCACAAATATAAGTAGTTAAACCGGCAATAAATTCTAAATTTTGAATGAAAACAATATGGTTGGTCCTTTGGATGATATTTTATGGTTCAGGTTAAGGAGACAATTCATTCAAAGTGAATGAGTAACTCGAGTGAAATTTACAAGGCACAAGCATCAATGTGGTTTGCAACTTACCTCCACTCTAAGCAAGCCTCTCTAGGTCAATTGCAGCTGTCGTTGTTAATTCAAAAATCGATGTAACTCCATGGTATAGTAGCCTCAAGAAGTAATCCAAGTGCTCGCACTTCCAAGCAGGATCATCCTCGACCAACGGTCACACTAATCACTTAATGCTCCATATTAAAATTTACGCTGGATTGGTGAAAAATATTAGTGAAGAGTTAACACGCCCTTCTCAGCTGCTGAGTGAAAATGCACTGCCGTCTTCAAACGCTGGGACTAGAAGTAAACTTTTGAGGTGAAGTAAAGGTTTTCGTTCAGTCTCAAAACTCTATTATTAAATTATCACTTTAAAGGAGGAATTTTATGGTTGCAAACTATTGATGCTTTCACAAACTTAAAATATAACATACTGAAACTGAACGAGTCTCCAATTTAAACTTTTCCCAAAAACAAAAAAGAAACTTAGAATTTTGAAACAAGCAAAGTAGAAAATCAAGGACCATAAAGGGTGGACACTACACTCAAAAGTTAAAAAGAACAAAGTGAAAAAGTTTCACCTTTTTCAACACTCCCAGCAAAGACATTCAATTTCAACTGTTTTAGTGTCAGAAGAAATTTAATTTTTATTTATCAGTAGTAAAAAAAAAACCTCATGTCCCATACAATTAAAAATATACAAGAATTATTTACAAGGTACAAGTAATGAATATTAAGCATCTCCATGAAGAAAAAGATTTTTCGTTTTTCGTACGCCTTTCAAAGCAGCCAATCTTTTAGGCCTCTTTAATGCAAGATCCTCATTGGAATGCCCATCCTCTTGCCTATGCACTACTTTAGAGTGAGAATATTCATTAATACTCAGTAGAGGAATTAATGATGAAGAGTATCTATTTACTCTTTCTTCGTTTCCTCTCATTACTGTTGCACCAGTGGTTTCACCAATTGAGTTCATCTGAACGCTTTTAACGATTCCCATAGGATAATTTGCAGGTTTCAAATGAACATCTTTTAGTAACACTATATCACCAACTTGCAAATTCTTGTGCGATACTGGCTTGTATCTAGAACCAACATTTGTGGCTTGATGCACAAGTGCTGCAAGGAATTCAGAGTTATAAATTTCTTTTAAACATGAACGAGACTTGCGCAATCTACTATAACTGTCCTTAATATGCTCTATTGGATCCTTATTAGGAGTCCATGAAGGGTCGGAATCTGGAAGAGGTTGCAAATTAGGAATGATGCTCAAAGACACCAACTCATAGCCCTTTAGCAAAATTTCAGGTGTTATTGCAGCAGGAATGACTTCATTTGGATTATTATCTCTTAAAGACTCGTGAAAAGCAATTGGCCTGCGATTAACTGAATGTACAGTCTCTGCTATAAGAAACTCAAAATCAAGAGAATTCAATACAGTATTTCGAACTGAACCATATATAAGTCTTTTAACTAATTTAACACAACTTTCCACAAGTGATCCAAGTTAGTTACAGCCTTTGTAGTATTGCTCAAATTCTACAGCCCTCATTCCATGTTCCTGTAGATATTGCACAGTATCTGGGTCACTTAAAAAATCAGAAATTAAATTAGTACCTGCAACAATTTGAGATCCCATATCTGAAAAGCACAATTGTGGAGTACCATACTCCCATATATGTAACTGAAGTGCTCTCAAGAATGTGGGTACAGTCATGTCAAAGCATAATTTTAAATTTATAGCTCGAGACCACAAACACGTTATACAAAGCAACCAAATTTTTGTTTTAACCCCTTGGTACTTAATATAATACGGGCCAAGATAGTCCAGGAAAATAGATCTGAAGGGAATATTGGGAGGTTTCAACCTAAAATCTCTGCATGGACTTTGATTCAATTTGACTGCATGTCTGTGAAATCGTCTGCAGTTTATATATTCTTTCAAAATCTTCTTTACAGTTGAAAAGAAATGTGAAACCCAAAAAGTTTTCCGAAATTCGGTCAACAATGAGTAGATGCCAGCATGGTTTGTCATTTTATGCATTTCCAAGATTAATTTCTTGGTCAGGACGCTATCCTTTGACAAAAGGATAGGCGAGAACATAAATTTATCTCTGTCCTTCCAGCGTGCAGTCTTACTTCTAACACGCAATATACCATTGTGATCTGGATAAATATTAAGTTGGCTGATTATATTAGGGATCTCTTTAACTGCATTAGAAGACCCTGCAAAATATTTAAAAGCTTCTGGAAAGTGAATCTGCTGGTCTCTGTAGATTACAAAGTTATAAGCTTCTGACAAAGTTTCTTCATCAGTAAGACAATTAAAATGTGAATATTTACTTGGGTCCCTCATCTTTACTGCAATTTTCAGGTTATTAATAAACCTTATCACATACCTATGGACTGAAACTATGCTCTTGAAGCCTGAAAAGGAATCCATAGAAACCAAATGGTTTATATCCTCTCGAACCACAGACTCGGTAGCAACATGAACATTACTACTTTCAAGAGAAGAGCTTATACCTTCTTCTCTGAGCAATGTATTAGGAATGGTGACTTCCATCATATCACTTGCGAAAACATCAATATCTGCATCAGCAACAGTACCACTGAAAAAATTAGAATTCATTAATTGCTTGTAGGAGAGAGGTCGGGTGATTGCATCAGCTGGGTTTTTGGAGCCTGCACAGAATTTAAACTTAATAGGAAATTCTTCACACATTCTGAAGATACTATCTAATCTATTTTTCACAAAGATACTCAAATTACGCAATTTATCAAACTTTGTAACATGTGCTGATAACCAATGTAAGCAAACTAGACTATCTGTGTATAGATCCATCCCTACTACGAGTATGTTAATATGCTCAACACAATTAGAACCACTTAATTCTCTTCTAATATCACGAAACACTTCAGTCCCTAAAGAAACTTCCTGAAATTCAAGAGAAGGTATGGATTTAGATTCTAATTGTTTGTTAACAAATTTGTTCTTAGCCATGACAAAGTTTTTTTTTTTAGTTCTCAAATCATATAAGAACACAACACAGCTGTAAATGCTTCTAGAACTGTCTGTATATGCAATCAAATTATACATATCATCTCTCCTACCGACAAATCTATTAACTGAAATCGTTGGAGAAGAATTTAGCTGCTTAGCAATATTATTCCATTCTCTTAACAGATCCTCTGATAGCCTATTGTCCCAACCAATTTCTTTATTGCACTGCAAAGAATGCATGAATATTCTAGCTCTATTTAGTAAAGGTCCACAAAAATTAAAGATATCAAAATTTGATGCAATAGAACTCAAAATCTGCCTTTTAGATGAAGCATTCTTATCCAAAACTAATTTCTGGGTGGACAAAGAATCAGTCTTTGTATTCCAAAGCAATCCAAAAAGCTTGGTCACAGGGGTCGACTTCTCACCAGTTTCTCCATCAATGGAACTCTGCAAAGATTTACAATTTGTCATAAACTGTTGTACTTCAAATCCACAAGGCTCAAAAATCTGCTTCAAATTATCGAAGGCCCATTTCAATTTGACAGGGTCATTGAATGAAATCGCTCAATTATCCATATAACATAAATCATAAATATTTCTCTTCAAATTCCTAATTTGTAGCGAATCATTCTTTATATCAATCATGAGAATATAATATAAAGCTAAAAGCAGTAAAGCAGGACTAGGTCTAAGACCAAAAGGAAGCCGAACATGTTTGTACACTATCAATGAAAAATCACCCTTGGCAACATTTCTGTACCAATAAAACAAAAGCTTTTGCTGATCAGATTCAGGCAGCACAATTTGCAAGAAGGCTTTTTTCAAGTCAAAGCACAGGACATTGCTATCAAATCTCAATTGCAGAATTGCAGTATAGAAGTAGATAGTTTCTTATTAAGGCAAGGGCCCGCTAACATTGCCTGATTGTGGCTGACTGTTAAAGGCTTTGAGGGATCATTTTCACTAATATTAGAAAGAAAAAAAATTCTACATTTGCTACTCTCCTTTTCGAACCTGAATACAGGTATGTGTGGCAAAAAGGAAAAACTAGGGTGCTCCTCCAGGAATTGAGATAAATTATCTACCCTCTCTATTATACCTAGACGCTCTTGTTCTCTGAAAACATCGTCTATCATTCCAAGAGACTTACCATCTTTGTGATATCTCTTAAAATTAGACTTTAGAACCAACTTTGAAAGAGTTTGATTTTTGCCAAGAAGATGAGACACTTTCTTGTTCCATAAGATAGGAAGCACTAGTCTCCCATCATCACTGCGTGTAACAGAATTCAAAACATAATTTATCAAATGCACATCATTTTCGACACAAGATTCATTATACAAAGTTTTATCATAATTCAATATCTGAGAACACTGTTCAGAGAGAACAGCATCTGTAGCTTTTTTAGTTCAGATTGAACAAGATTACCTTTATCATCAAGTACAGCATAATCTACTTCTGCAGAAATACATTCAGTATTTGGGGAATGATCTTTCTGCGGCTCAATAATAGTTACTGAATCAGCCTCAGAATGATTAAGTAATACGCTTGGGTTCCTTGTAGAATTACTGCTGTGAGGAATACTTTGCAAATTTCTCAGGTATTCATTAACATTTCCAGAAAGCATAATACCAAGGGAAGTTTCCAAATATGCAGAGGGAACACCAGAGCCAAACAATTTCGTTATTTCTGTTAAACAATGAATAGAATGAGTTCCAAGTATGAACTTAATATCAGAGATCATATCCTCCCCTTTTGTCAAAAATTTATCTGCAAATTTTTATCCCTTTTCCATAAATCTTTCAACAATTCGACTCAAACCTGGAAGAATTAGCTTTGTATTGATTTCTGGAAGGCAGATTGCTTCCACACAAAAACTGTTCACATTATTATTTAAATTAACACGAACAACATTAGTCAACAATTTTCTTTGAGAATTAATACCTCTTACAGTGACACTGAAATTTGACTCCAATACTTCCAAATTATTTCGCTTTGCAAATTCAGCATCAATAAAATTAAGCTGAGAACCACTGTCTTTAAGACAACGCATTTGCTCATTATTAGACAAAACAACCGAGAAAGTGGGTAAAATGGAAGCCCCAGTATGTGAAAGGACCTTATTGCAATCTATGCTTATCATACCATTTGTTGCTCCAGGGGAAGAGCCCTTTTCTTTATTGACATTATTAGTAGTAACTTTAACATTACTCTCACACAAAAAACTAAAATGCCAGTCGTTACATTTGTTACATTTTCTCAAGAACCTGAATCTACATGCACTTGTTTTATGAGGATTAGCACATTTAGTGCAAGCATTCAACTTAAGCAGCCTTTCGACCTTTGCCTTTGGAGAGGCATAAACCTTACAACTGTTAACTGGATGATCAGCATTTTCGGAACCATTTTCGTCCCTACACAAAATACAACCCTTTAATTTCACTGCACTGGAAGAGTCAACCTGTACGTTACTAGCGAAACTTAATGTTGATCTAGCATCTGACTGAACTTTACGATTAACTTTCTTCTCCTGATATCTTTTCTGAACCCCAAGGTAACGCTCTGTGGCCTCAAAAATATTATCCTCAATATCCTTAAGCAAAGGTTTGTTTTTATTTGTAATTTGAGTTAATTGTAATTTAAGACCATCATTCATAGCATCCCAAAAGAAATATTGCAAGACATCATCAATGGTTATGGAAAGTGCAGCAAACGAGTTTTTAATGCTTCTCATCTTACCAATAAAGGCATATGGGTCAGAGTCATACGTTAATTTTAATCCTGAAAGGGCAAGCATAGTTTCAAATTTCTGACCTAATTCAGAACCAAAAGCTTTTTGTAACAAGGCTTTGGCTTCCTTATAATTCTGTTCAGTAGAAGATAAAGACTTCACAAGCGCTAATGGCTGTTTACCTAGTTGATTTTGGAGATAAATAAATTTAAGATAAGAGTCTACTTTCATTGTCTCCATAGCCTTCTCAAAATCCTTAAAAAAATTTTCTATGCTTTCCCCCTCAGAATGATTATATACAGGAAGAGGCAAACATGGGTATTTAATATTAGGAGAAGGGTTACTAGGCAAGGGAATTTCTGCTGTGACTTTCTCGAGCATAGCTAATGATGATAAAATATTATCCGTATAAATAGCACAACAATCTAGTTCATCTTTGATATCAGATTCATCCTTTTGTTCACTGAAAAGCATATCCACTATCTGAGAGTCCAAACTATCTAACTTTGTTTTTAAATTTTGAAGGGATAATACAAAACTAATCCTTTCTTTCTCAGTGAGAGTACCATATTTAAGCCTTACACTGTCACACTTTTTGGTCACCTGTGTTCGACAATGACCACGTGAAATCTTAAGAGCCTTCAACTTCTCCATATTGCATGTAAATTCAGCTATAACTTAAAAAGTAGAAATGTGCAATATATAATGAATAAACCCATTAGCAAATTCAGAAATTAAGCAAAGCGTTATCGAAGGAAATATAACCTATGCAAATTCGCAAATATTCACAAAAAATATGACCAACATAGCAAAATAATAAACAAGTAAAATATTTACGAAGCTAAAAATGTGTGACCGCGATCGAAAGATTGAACCCGACGAGGAAGAACACCATGAAGCAAAAGATCTTTAACGGGCCCCACGTTGGGCGCCATTTTCAAAATACTGGAGATTTAAAAAATTATCAATGGCAATAAATTATGATCAAGAGCGAATTCAAATATTTATTTTACATAAACAGAACTATCACTGAAATATGTATTAAAGAAAATGGCTCAGGATCGTAGATGGTCTTATTGCTTCTTGGTATTTAAGCGAGTTATCCGTCCTTATGAAGACCGATGATGCGACCTCACTAACAACCCCCAATACCAGAAAAGTCCTCAGGATCTATAAATATGTCATAAATACGCTCTATTAATAGAGAGCAAATATACGAAAATATATAAACAAAACTATTTAACTGCCAGTTAATATAATAAATGCATGAAGCAAATATGAACTCAAACGAGCAGAATAAAACAAGACACTTCACAAATATAAGTAGTTAAACCGGCAATAAATTCTAAATTTTAAGTGAAAACAATATGGTTGGTCCTTTGGATGATATTTTATGGTTCAGGTTAAGGAGACAATTCATTCAAAGTGAATGAGTAACTCGAGTGAAATTTACAAGGCACAAGCATCAATGTGGTTTGCAACTTACCTCCACTCTAAGCAAGCCTCTCTAGGTCAATTGCAGCTGTCGTTGTTAATTCAAAAATCGATGTAACTCCATGGTATAGTAGCCTCAAGAAGTAATCCAAGTGCTCGCACTTCCAAGCAGGATCATCCTCGACCAACGGTCACACTAATCACTTAATGCTCCATATTAAAATTTACGCTGGATTGGTGAAAAATATTAGTGAAGAGTTAACACGCCCTTCTCAGCTGCTGAGTGAAAATGCACTTCCGTCTTCAAACGCTGGGACTAGAAGTAAACTTTTGAGGTGAAGTAAAGGTTCGTTCAGTCTCAAAACTCTATTATTAAATTATCACTTTAAAGGAGGAATTTTATGGTTGCAAACTATTGATGCTTTCACAAACTTAAAATATAACATACTGAAACTGAACGAGTCTCCAAAGCAAGAACACGAACTAACCATTATAAACAATTTAAACTTTTCCCAAAAACAAAAAAGAAACTTAGAATTTTGAAACAAGCAAAGTAGAAAATCAAGGACCATAAAGGATGGACACTACACTCAAAAGTTAAAAACAACAAAGTGAAAAAAGTTTAACTTTTTTCAACAAATAATATTCAAAATAGGACTGTAAATATTCAGCTATTTCAGACTACTTCACCTTTCCCAAACAGTCTTCGCCTTCCTCAGACCTGATGAGATCTTGATTTACTCTAACTTTTTTTTATCCTAGTTCTCGATTTTTTCTTTATTTTTCTTATTTTGAAGTTTTCATTTCTCAGTTCCTGAGTTCCCAATTTTCGAGTAACCAAATCTCGAGCTGTTATCAATTTTCTTCTTCTTCTTCTTCTTCTTCTTCTTCTTCTTCTTCTTCTTCTTCTTCTTCTTCTTCTTCTTCTTATTATTATTATTATTATTATTATTATTATTATTATTATTATTATTTTCATTACTTGCTAAGCTACAACCCTAGATGGAAAAGCAGGATGCTATAAGCCAAAGGGCTCCAAAAGGGAAAGTAGCCCAGTGAGGAAAATAAGGAAAAATAAATTTCTCAAGAAGAGTAACAATATTAGAATGAATATCTCCTATATAAACTATAAAAACTTTAACAAAACAAGAGGAAGAAAAACAAGACAGTACAGCGTGCCCGAGTGTACACTCAAGTCTTTTATAATTCTCTGTTTTTTTTATTAATTCTCGTTCCCCTTTCAACTCTATATTTTTTTCCAGTTCTCCTTACTTGACACCAGAAGAAGTAACCCTTCTCCAGATAACAGCTTACCAACAGGTTGCAAATCAAGAGACAAAACTAGTTCGTCATGACTTTAGGCCGTTTTTAACCTTGCACAAAACATCCATGTGTTTAATCTTGTACTTCAGACAAAATGATTTCCAATAGATTATCTAACTATATTCTTTAAAGCCAAAATAAATTGAGAAAAATCTAAGTGTTTCATCTTGCACTTCAGACAAAATGATTTCCAATAGATTATCTTACTATAATCTTTAAAGCCAAAATAAATTGAGAAAAATCTAAATGTTCAATCTTGTATTTCAGACAAAATGATTTCCAATAGATTATCTTGCTATATTTTTAAAGCCAAAATAAATTTTAAAAAATCTAAATGTTTAATCTTGCACTTTACACAAAATGATTCCCAATAGATTATCTTGCTATATTTCTAAAGCCAAAATAAATTGAGAAAAATCTTAAGTGTTTCATCTTGCACTTCAGACAAAATTATTTCCAATAGATTATTTTACTATATTCTTTAAAGTCAAAATAAATTGAGGATATTAATGCTTTCGAATTTTGAAATATTCTCACCAATACACTACTACTTACTTTACTTTAAGGGCTACTTCTCCGATCCTGTACAGCGAGGGAACTCTACTCTTTACAGGACCTCCACAGTCGTTTTATCATATTCATTCGAGATCATCCAGCATTTCACATCGCGTATTGTTCGCTTACTGTTAAATCCTCACTGTTGAAGCACTTGCAGAATAAAAAAAGGTCTTCATTTAATATCTTCAATCATTCAGTTGATTCGTGAGAGTTTATTGCATAGGTTCTTGTGGCCTGATTGGTAACGTCTCTGCCTAGTGTTTGCCAGTCGGGGGTTCGAGTCCCGCTAGTCTCCTTAGTGCCATTAGTGTCTGCAATCTCGCCATCCTCGTGAGCTAAGGATGGGGGGGGGGAGGTTATAGGTCTAACTGTTGAGTCATCAGCAGCCACTGCTAGGCCCTCCCTGGTCCTACCTTGGATGGAGATGGGGCTTCGGCACTGATCACATGATATATGGTCAGTCTCTAGGACATTGTTCTGCTTGATAGGGTGATGTCACTGTCCCTTGCTTCAACCATTCATGAGCGGCCTTTAAACCTCGGGGCCACATATTCAAAGGTTCTAGAGTCTTCAGTATACATAAATCTAGGTTCTAATAGTTTGAAACCATCTATAAACATTCTCGTCTCAACACGACTTGTTGGCTCCACAATATGTAGTAATTCTCTAAGACATTTTGGACGGCCAGTTTTGATGACTTGGTGGATTATTGCACACTTTGAATTCAATCCTTGCTTTAATCGACAGCCAATGTAAATCAATTAGTATAGGAGTGATCCTTTCTCTAAGTGGAACACCTTTTATCATTCTTGCTCTCTGTTTATTATGTTTCGTGATTTCTTAAGTTGTACTTTTGGTAAATTGCAATAGATGGAATTACAGTGGTCAAGTATCATAAGTTTCTTTACAGAATATTCATCCAGGTACTTTTTTATAATAGCAATGTTTCCGAGATGATAACCAGCAGTTTTACTACATATCTATTTGGGCACTGAGAGACAAGTTACATTCAAGAGATAAGCCTAGGTCATGAACTTTACTAGACATCGGGACTGAGTCGTTATTTATGTTCATTTGAATATCACCCAAGCCTCTTACGCTTTTTTTTCTTTCCCACCACTATAAGTTCAGTTCTATTTTTTATTCAATTTTAATTGTTTGATTGTCATCCATTCCCTAACACTATCAAGGATTCGGTTTAGAGTTTCAGTAGTGTCATCTATATCATTCATGGAGCAGTAAAATTGTGTATCATCCGCAAATAGTTTGAACTTCACACTTCGCCTTTGCATTATCTTCGATAGACCAATAATGTAGATGTAAAATAAGATTAGGCCCAGTACACTCACCTGAGGTACCCCTCTGTTTGAAGGTTCATAAGATGGATAAGAGTTTCCAACGTACACACAGTAATTCCTGCCAACCAAATAGTCTTCCAGGTATTCGAAAGCTTGATCTTCAACATCGATGGACCGTAGATCATTTAGTAGCAGATCATGCACAACTGTATCAAAAGCTGCACTAAGATCAAGTAGTATCAAAATAACACATTTATTTTCATCCACGTTCACAGTAGAGAGAGACAGTAAGAAGTGATCATGTCTGACAGTTAGAAAGTATACTAATCCGGTTAGAGTTCCGGTTAAACTAACCGGATTTACATCCGGCTCAGTCGTTTGATATTTGGCTGGTACAAATTTCATACGAGAATTTCCAAATTGCCTGTTGTGACAATTAGCAAGTTGTTTAAGTGTTAGCCTACCTATTTTGAAGGCTATTATAATTTGTTCTGACAAATTATAACTCGTAAAGTTATCTTTTATTAATGTGGGATTCTAGTAAGGCTATCATAATTTGCTCTGCCAAATTATAACTTTAATAAGCCAAGTAATTATGAGTTGATTTTTCTACCAACAGATGGCAGCACACTGCAGAAATATTTTGATTTTCACACATAACGAGAGTAAATTATCCCAAAGAGTTGAGGCTGATATTCCTTGGAATAACTGAACGACCTTTTAGATTTTTTATTCCAATTTTGATAAGTTCAAATTCAAGATTATTTTACTGATGTTTGTTCTGGTAGGATTTTTTAAGTCTTGCAAAATTAATACTGATTAATCTAAATATGAGTCAGAACTATAACTATAAAATAATATACTAAATTCATTCTAGGAGCAAAACTCTCTCTCTCTCTCTCTCTCTCTCTCTCTCTGGGTGCAAATGTCAGTCAGTCAGTAGTCTCTCTCTCTCTCTCTCTCTCTGTCTCTCTCTCTCTCTCTCTCTCTGTCTGTCTCTCTCTCTCTCTCTCTCTCTCTCTCTCTCTCTCTCTCTCTCTCTCTCTCTCTCTCTCTCTCTCTCTCTCAGGATAGGCATAATTGCTTTTATGAATTAAGAAGTTCTATCTTTGATATACTAATAATTAATTTAGCTCAAACTATGAAGAGGAATAAATATAAATACAATAATACAATTAACTGAAATACAATAGTGCTATTTTTTCTCTATATGTGTGCAATGTTCGTTTGTAGACAATCATTCAGTTGTTTTTTTTTTTTTTTTTTTACTGATAATAAAAAAAAATTGTTATAGAACATGAGTATGGTGCTTTGAAAGAGTATTAAATCATAATTCAGAATTTACGAACAACACTCTCTTCTGTTTTACATCAAAGACAAGAGAGGGCGTTTAATAATGACCATCAAGGTCACGTTAGTGCTACATGTCAAAATAAATTAGTTTACCCTCTATATTGGGTTCATGTTTTCTTCGAATTTACTATGCTTCGTTTTATATATTTATTTATATATGGTAAACTAATCTAAACAAAATATGAAAATAAAGATAACCTAGGGGTGAATGGTAAAAGATATAACAAGCCTAGGTACATATATAAAGTCAGTACGATGAATAGATAAGTACAACATTACTACAATACATTAGCTGTAAGTAGAACTTTACCCATTAGCTATTGATATTATATAGAACTAGAGCCAATACATCACAAAACTGCTATCCGGTCCACTTTCAAAAAAACATACAATATATTCATGAAGTAACAGTCAAGAAGAGGGTTTATTTTTAAGGTAATACTGAGCTGGCTACATGCCAGCACGGGCTCTTTCTCCTAAACCAGCTAAGAATAGAAAGATGATCAATCTATTCAAAAATTCTGGTATAGAGTCCTTTCAATGACGTCACTGAGAATCACCGGCGGCCATGCTGGAGGACATACAAAGCTGCTACAGCGAATATGGATAATGAGAGCGACTTTGTCAAACAATTGTCGGGTGATGATAAGCGTTTTTACAAGCAGAAACTCGATCTAATTGATGGCCTAGATCCATACCAGATGCAGAATTCATTCAGTCAAAATACTGAGGATTATTTCCATTGAATAATCTGCTTCCAGAATTAGTTGTTTTTCCCTTTAATGCTTTCAAGTCCAAAATTAGATAAACACTGGGCCAATGAAGAGAGTGTTTATAATTATAAAGCTAATATTGATCATTTAGCCTAATCTTGTGTATTATAATTTTTGATTGTCAAAATGTATGTAAAAGTTTTGAATTATTATGTCAAATCTTTATCAGTTCATGCCTAACCATTGTGTTTGTGTTTGGTTACAAATGCTATAATTTCTTATATACATATAAACATATGATGGACAAACTCTATTGTAATGCTCTTGGATGATCGTTTTGCCTCCTTGCAATTAAATGCGCAAGTTTAATTATTTTTTCGATGTTTCATATATAATCTGAAGACCCCTTGGGGTTAAAACAGCTTTCAGATATTATTATTATTATTATTTATAATCAATGTTTATTCATCACATAGGCCTGTATGTCTGCACAATTTGATACACAGATTCAAATAAATATAAATATACACTTAATTATATATAGGCATGAGCACCTTGACGAAATAGAGACCTAGGTAAGTAGCCTTTGTTAATATAGCCAATATGGGCGCTTTTAATTTTTGTTTTGAAAATCTGAGATGCCCCTTTTGATGTTTAAAAATTGAGATGCCCCCTCCCCCACACACACTACACACTGAACTGACGATGATACTTGTGAAGTCACCCATGCGATCGGATACAGCATGTTTACACAGGAATAATGATACTTTTAGGGCCTAGCCGAGACTGACCTGATATGAAATGATCAGAACAAATACGTGCGTAGGGTAGTGAGGATTCACGTAAATCAGCCCGTGATATTCTGGTCAACCACAAGTCACGTCTGCGCTTGGATAATTCTTCTGTATCTTTGTCCTGATTCTGAATAACTGCCAGTATGCGGTAGAAACTCTTGTCATTTCTTTGTCCTCGATTCCAACAGCCAATAATAGCGCAAAAACTGGGCATTGTGTGAATGTGAATGTGATGAGATGGCTAACTATTCAACAGTTCAACCACAGCTATTCACTGAACGCGTCTTTGTTTGTCCTCCAAGATGGCGGACCGGAAGTTTGATGACGTATAATGAAAGGACTCTATTATCCTTGCTCATTAGCTGGATAGGCTACTTACCCTTTTATACCAGTGGGGAAACACAAACGGAGGATAATTATAAGTCTGAAAAGGAGTTAATAATTTCTTATGCTTTTAGGAGATTTTATAACATCCAAAGAGGTATAAACTCCCTTATATGATCCACTAATACATTGTCTTTAGAAAATCCATGCATAGGAGTTGAATACATCATCACACAGAAATATTAACAATTTTATGAGTTGCCTTTTACCTGAAGAATATAAAACTATAAGAGTTTAGCAACAGTAGTTGTTACAGATATGTTTCATTAAAAAGGAAAAATCCATAATATAAGAACAGTGAGGGGAAAGGATGTAACACTATAGTCCATTTCTTTTAGCGTGTCATATTTGCACCGACTCGCAATGGTGCCCTTTTAGCTCAGAAGAGTTTCCTGGTCGCTGATTGGTTAGAATTATCTTATCCAACCAATCAGCGATCAGGAAACTCTTCCGAGCTAAAAGGGCACCGCTGCGAGTCGGTGCAAGTATGACTAGCTAAAAGAAATGGACTATAGTGACAAAAAGAGAACTCCAGTGATTCAAGATGCGTAAGTCATTAATCATAGAATCCAAGTCATCGCAATTGTTTAGTAATACGGTGTAATGGTAATACTATAAGCAGGAATACATGATATAAGAAACACTAGTGACAAAAAGAGAAATCCAGTTATTTAAGATGCATAAGTTCTCAAAGAGTAAAGGCAACACTACAAGAAGGAATGTTATCCTACTGACAAATGCAAGGGAAGTTTCTCCCCTTGCATCCGTCACCAAAGGTCTTAGATATGAGGGTAAAGGTCTCTTAGTTTCAGTTCCCAAAGGTCTCTTAGTTTCAGTTCCCAAAGGTCTTAGATGTGACGGTAAAGGTCTCTAGTTTCAGTTCAAGTATCATCTGAAGAGATACACACCAGAACGTCAACCTGGTAAGTCCAACCAAGCCTCCTTCCCCCCACCGCTACACACCTCCCTGTTGTGGTGCCCATACACAGCGGTGACCTCCCCCGTTAAAAGCTTAAACTCACTGTCCCAGGCTGGGATCGATCTGTTGTTGTGCGAATGCTAGGCAAATGCGTGAAATGCGTTACCACTGTACTAGCTTTGAGGCGTAAAGCATGGTGAAATATAAGACAAAATCTTTATGATTAATAGAAACTGGGCTATGTACCCAGTACTTGGACCTGGGAGGCCATTCAGCCTTGAAGTACAACTTGGGCGAAATGTTGCATTTACGCTGTGAGCAAAATTTAAAAAGGTTGAGCAGGAAGGTAGAAGAGAGGAAGTGGGACCTAGGATAAAGCAGCATCATGTTTAGTCGAAGTACAGGAACATTTTGCTGTTAAGAGCTCTAAGATGTCTTCATTTCTGTTCGAAGGGGTTGGCCTGACAAATCACATAAGCTATTGTATTAAAGAGCTCCAAGATGTCTTCATTTCAGTCCGAAAGGGTAGGCCTGACAAATCACATAAGCTATTGTATTGAAGAGCTACAAGATGTCTTCATTTCTGTTCGAAGGGGTCGGAATGACAAATCACATAAGCCATTGTATTAAAGAGCCCCAAGATGTATTCATTTCTGTTAAAAGGGGTTGGCCTGACAAATCACATAAGCTATTGTATTAAAGAGCTCCAAGATGTCTTCATTTCAGTCCGAAAGGGTTGGCCTGACAAACCACATAAGCTATCGTATTAAAGAGCTCCAAGATGTCTTCACTTCAGTCCGAAGGGGTTGGCCTGACAAACCACATGCGCATTTTTATAACCGTTAGCAAAAGTGCCACTCTTTTCGATGTACAGCTTCCCTCCAGAATTTTCCTGACTAGTCCAGGCTCTTGCATCTGAAACAAATGATAATATCACCGTTCATTCTTATTGCTGCAACTGAAAACTATAAACAAACAGAACACAGATTTTTATAATTGGTTTTATTAATAATAATAATAATAACAATAATAATAGTAATAATAATAATAATAATAATGATAATAATGATAATAATAATAATAATAATGATAATAATAATAAATCTTTACTTTAGACATAAATCCATTACTTGATCTTGCAGAGAGTCTTATTTGAACCCAACTTTTCTTCATTTTTAAAGGGCATATTGACTGCCTCCAAATAACTTTCAACCTTACACGAACTTCATAAGCTGACATAAAGATTACAATTTCAGCTTAATGAACATATGATCTGTTAGCCTGGAGATCCCATTTCAAATGAGAGCTATACATAGGGAAAACCAGGGTATATGTGAAAATTATATAAAATTGACGCGTAGTCAACTTACAAGTGGTTGTCTGGGCCAGTAGGAGTACATTCATGATAGCCTGAACCTGGACAGGTGTGTCGTACATCCCAACGCGATGGCCAGGCAATTGCTTACAGTATGTTAAAGCATATTTGGAATCTTTCCAATCCTCAACGTAAAGGTACAGGAAGCCGTCTGACATTATCCCATAGAATGTGTTTTGAATAACACCTGCAAAAATATTAACATCACGTCAGATTGCTGAGATATTTCTATTGATATATGTTTTAAATTCCACAATTCTCTCTCTCTCTCTCTCTCTCTCTCTCTCTCTCTCTCTCTCTCTCTCTCAGCACTAAGCAATATAATTTGTGATTAAAATTTTATTTCATCAAGACTTAAACGTCATTGCTAAAGATTTTATGATTTTACTAAAAACAAAAAGTTACCATCTCGAAATAAACACGTGTAACCTTCGTACTTGTGAAGAAGAAGTAAGTCGCATTTCCATGGATCTTCAAGTCAGCTAACATCGGGGATTTTATACTAAGCCGACAGAGAAATTTCCCTTCGAAGGGTTCTAAAGAAGCTGATAGACATGATGCACGAGTCCAACACACCATACGACACTTACCTAGTAGTAAAGATATAAAAGATTACTGGGCTATCAAGTAGTCCAGGTTTTCCTTTATATATCACCTTGTGTCACTGGCTGTATAGAATACTGCAAGTGACTACAAAACTTTATTCAAAGCCAAAACACATCAGAGTATATCCTACTAATAAATAAAAAGAAAAAAATATCATGATAATGTTCTCATACAAAAACTGTCAACTTTGAGGGACGAAAATCATACTGAATTTGTCAGAATTCTCTTACAAAAGCTGTTAACTTTGAGAAAAAAATAACTAAATTTGTCAGAATTCTCTTACAAAAACTATCAACTTTGATGCTGTAGAAGGAGTCGCTTTCAGGAATCACCAGACCATCAGAAATAATGACGTTGCCTCGTAATTCCTCGCCTTCCACAAACCTAATTGTGTAATTAGACAGGTCATTTCCAGCATCAGTTAGAACTGAGGCCAAGGACGGGTCAGCATAGACAATTGCAGATACAGCAACTATCTGGAATAGGTCGACTAGCCTCATATCATCTAACCTGTTGATTAAAAAGGAAATATACTAAACTGCTAATGAAAAGAAAGTTGATTTTAAAATGTCAATCATTTTTAATCAATGGAACACATAATCTTAATGCTATAAAAAAGAATAAACAAGTGATTGTCAAAGAAATGAGAAATGATCACTGATGAAAACAACACTAAAGTTTACTGTAAGGTCACGTGTCATCACTCCACCCGAAAACACCAAAAGCGTCACATAACAGTGTGTTAATCAGTATTGTGTAACCACAATTGGCTGCAATCTACGCAGTGTAGCGCCACTTCATTGAGTCAGCAAGTCTCTAGAAAAAGGCTTGGGAGTCTTCATTCCATTCCTTGACTAATCCGACTTCCAAATCTCTAATGTTTTGAGGTGGATCAGCTGCCTGTATCCATCTTCCAATCTTTATCCCACATATACGAGAATGGTACTTTATCCAGGGAGAGAGAGGGTCAGAGCAGTACAGAAATATTGCTTTATCTGAAAAATGTCCATAAAGACCCACGCCATGTGAGGACGAGCATTGTCCTGCTGAAAATTCTGGAGCCAAGGCAAGGTCTGGAAAAACGGTACAATGTTTAGTTGCAGAACTTGGTCTCTGTAGGCTACGGCAGCCATACGCTGATGAATCACATGTAAAAGTGTTCTGCAGTGGTAGCTGAAGTCACTCTAGACCATGAGACTCAATCCTCTCCAGTGGTCAGTCTACACAATACAGCAGTAGGCGTAACGTTCATTACATTATGTCCATACCCGCAATCGGCCATTGGCGTGGGACCTTGAATCTGAACTCAGCAGAAAACGAAACTTGATGCCACTGACGACATCGCAAACGCCGGCATTATCAAGCCCACTCTAGACAATTTTGGCTGTGCCATTGCATTAGAATTCCTCCGATGTAAAGACAACAACATCTGATCCCTACTTCCCTCAGATGACAAGCAGTGTCTACTGAGAAGTGACGCTGAGGCACTTTTATGGTTGCAGCTATTTGTGTTCCTCCTTGTCTGTTTTGCAGATGAGCAACTCCTCTGGGGCCATCTTGCACTGTTGTTGTTACTCTCAGGTGTCCTGATTCCTCAGTCTTGATCATTACCAGTTAGACAATGCCTTGCGAATTATTGTCACGTGACATCCGAAGTGCCTGACTACTGCAGTTAGTGTAGATTTGATCTGAAACGTTCCAATAGTGATCACTCGCTGTTGTGTTTGACATGGCAAGGTTCCTACATTCTATTTTGTGATGTGTGGTATTTGTTCAATAGCCCGCCTTCTAAAGATTTAAACTTGAAGGAAATGTACGCATTTTTATTTTTTATTTTTTCTAGACAGGAAAACTTCATACAATAAACAAAAAACCATGAACATTATTGCGATTGTCCATTATGGTCAAGAACCACCTGACAAACAGCAAAACCATCTTGGAATGGAAAGTAATGTATATGTCTGTCTAAATTTTACTGCCCAATGTATTTTGTTCATTTATCATGACCTCTGTCCTATTCTCACACGCATACTTATAACCGAAATTCATCGAACCACATTACATATTCCAAACACTTTCCCCTGTAGGAGTGTCGCGATATGAACCCCAGTTGGCATTACCTAAGGGAACATCGTAGCATACCTTTAGTCCCCATTTATGCTTGCTCTTTGTCCATCTACTTTACCTCCATTCCCGCTTCCTTTCTTCTTTCTTTATGTCCAGCTTTTTTAACCTTCACTCTATAGATTATTTCCAGGATTGCCCTAAGTTAAATGGCCTTGCAGAGTCAAGCACCGTACTCTACATCCTAAATTCATAAAAATAATCCAATAATTCAAAAAGACTTCCATTAATAAACTCTTTAGATCATGGTTTTATGTATCATAGTCCTGGTTTCATACCATGGACTTACAGGTATTGTATGTCTCCTTACCTGGTCACACACACGCACACACACACACACATAAATATATATATATATATATATATATTACATATATATATTATATAAATATATACATATATATAGATATATATATATATATATATGCATACATATTTACACTACATCTATATATATATATATATATGCATACATATTTACACTACATCTATATATATATATACATATATATATATATATATACAGTATATATATATATATATATATAGAAATATGTAAACATACATATATTTGTATATATATATATATATATAGACATATATATATATATCTATATGTATATATATATATATATATATGTATATATAGAAATATGTATACATATATATATATACTGTATATATATATATATGTGTGTGTGTGTGTGTGCATATATATATATATATATATGTGTGTGTGTGTGCATATATATATATATATATGTATATATACAATATATATATATATATATATATATTTATATATATATATACAGTATATATATATATATATATATATATATATATATAATTTGTGTGTATATATACATAAAAAACAAGATAGGAAAACCTATACTGCCACAATATTTTTTCCAGAACGTACCAAATAAAAATCGAACTTACAGAAGAATGCAAAAATCTATAACCCAATTTCCCTTCGAAGGGTTCTGAAGAAGCTGATAGGCATGATGCAAGAGTCCAATAGGCCATACGACACTTACCTAGTAGTAAAGATATAAAAGATTACTTGGCTATCAACTAGTCCAGGTTTTCCTTTATATGTCACCTTGTGTCACTGGCTGAATAAAATACTACAAGTGACTACAAAATTTTATTCAAAGCCAAAACACATCAGAGTATATCCTACTAATGAATAAAAAGAAAAAAATATCATGATAATGTTTTCATACAAAAACTGTCAACTTTGAGGGGGGAAAATCATACTGAATTTGTCAGAATTCTCTTACAAAAGCTGTTAAATTTGAGAAAAAAATAACTAAATTTTTCAGAATTCTCTTACAAAAACTATCAACTTTGATGCTGTAGAAGGAGTCGCTTTCAGGAATCACCAGACCATCAGAAATAATGACGCCGCCTCGTAATTCCTCGCCTTCCACAAACCTAATTGTGTAATTAGACAGGTCATTTCCAGTACTAGTTAGAACTGAGGCCAAGGACGGGTCAGCATAGACAATTGCAGATACAGCAACTATCTGGAATAGGTCGACTAGCCTCATATCATCTAACCTGTTGATTAAAAAGGAAATATACTAAACTGCTAATGAAAAGAAAGTTGATTTTAAAATGTCAATCATTTTTAATCTATGGAACACATAATCTTAATGCTATAAAAAAAGAGTAAACAAGTGATTGTTAAAAAAATGAGAAATGATCACTGATGAAAACGAAACTCAAGTTTACTGTAAGGCCACGTGTCATCACTCTGCCTGCAAATACCAAAAGCGTCACATAACAGTGCGTTAATCAGTATTGTATAACCACAATTGGCTGCAATCTACGCAGTGTAGCGCCACTTCATTGAGTCAACAAGGCTCTAGAAAAAAGGCTTGAAAACTTCATTTCATTCCTTTACTAATCCGACTTCCAAATCTCTAATGTTTTGAGGTGGATCAGCTGCCTGTATCCATCTTCCAATCTTTATCCCACATATACGAGAATGGTACTTTATCCAGGGAGAGAGAGGGTCAGAGCAGTACAGAAATATTGCTTTATCTGAAAAATGTCCATAAAGACCCACGCCATGTGAGGACGAGCATTGTCCTGCTGAAAATTCTGGAGCCAAGGCTAGGTGTGGAAAAACGGTACAATGTTTAGTTGCAGAACTTGGTCTCTGTAGGCTACGCCAGCCATACGCTGATGAATCACATGTAAAAGTGTTCTGCAGTGGTAGCTGAAGCCACTCTAGACCATGAGACTTACTCCTCTCCAGTGGTTAGTCTACACAATACAGCAGTAGGCGTAACGTTCATTACATTATCTCCATACCCGCAATCGTCCATTGGCGTGGGACCTTGAATCTGAACTCAGCAGAAAACGACACTTGATGCCACTGACGACATCGCAAACGCCGGCATTATCAACCCCACTCTAGACAATTTTGGCTGTGCCATTGCATTAGAATTGCTCCGATGTAAAGACAACAACATCTGATCCCTACTTCCCTCAGATGACAGGCAGTGTCTACTGAGAAGTGGCGCTGAGGCACTTTTATGGTTGCTGCTATTTGTGTTCCTCCTTGTCTGTTTTGCAGATGAGTAACTCCTCTGGGGCCATCTTGCACTGGTGATGTTACACTCAGGTGTCCTGAGTCCTCAGTCTTGATCATTACCAATTAGACAATGCCTTGCGAATTATTGTCACGTGACATCCGAAGTGCCTGACCACTGCAGTTAGTGTAGAATTGATCTGAAATGTTCCAATAGTGATCACTCGCTGTTGTGTTTGACATAGCATGTTTTCGCAGGGTTCCTACAATCTATTTTGTGATGTGTGGTATTTTTTCAATGGCCTACCTTCTAAAGATTCAAACTTGAAGGAAATGTACGCATTTTTATTCATTTTTTTTTTTTTTAGAAACGAAAACTTCATGCAATAAACAAAAAAAAATAAAAATGATCTCGTTTGTCCATTATGGTCAAGAACCACCTAAAAAACAGCAAAACCATCTTGGAATGGAAAGCAATGTATATGTCTGTCCAAATTTTACTGCTTAATGTATTTTGTTCATTTATCATGACCTCTGTCCTTTTCTCACACACATACTTATAACCGAAATTCATCAAACCACACTACGTATTCCAAAGACTTTCCCCTGTAGGAGTGTCGCGATATGAGCCCTAGTTGGCATTACCTAAGGGAACATCGTAGCATACCTTTAGTCCCCATTTACGCTTGCTCTTTGTCCATATACTTTACCTCCATTCCTGCTTTCTTTCTTCTTTCTTTATGCCCAGCTTTTTTAACCTTCACTCTATAGATTAGTTCCAGGATTGCCCTAAGTTAAATGGCCTTGCAGAGCCAAGCACCTTACTCCAAATCCAAAATTCATAAATACAATCGAATAATCCAAAAAGACTTCTAATCATAAACTCTTTAGATCATGGTTTTATGTATCATAGTCCTGGTCTCATATCATGGACATACAGGCATTGTATGTCTATTTACCTGGTTACATACGAATACACACATATATATATATACTTATATATATATATATATATATATATATTTACAATACATCTATATATATAGGAAAATGTAAACATACATATATAAATATATATATATATATATATATATGTGTGTGTGTGTATATATATATGTATATATGTATATATATATATATATATATATATACATAATTATATATATATATATATATATGTGTGTGTGTGTGTGTGTGTGTGTGTGTATACATAAAAAATAAGATCGGAAAACTTATACTGCCACAATATTTTTTCCAGAACGTACCAAGTAAAAATCGAACTTACAGAAGAATGAAAAAATTTATAACCCATAAAAATACTTCTGGGAGCGAAGAGGCAGCACGTCCTAACACATCAAGAGCTATGGCGAGACTGACAGGTGACAAGAAGTCGTGATCACGAACCGTGATACTGTTTACTGCCGATAATCGTTGTTGTCTTGTTGACATTGTTGATTTTATAAATTGCCTAGACTACGGCTCTAGTAATTCTGCAGTCCTTCAGAGACAAGAATCGATAGGTAATGCAGATAAACATGTCTTGTAGTCGTGTGAACCCAGTTGAATCTATCAACAACAATAGACTACTTACCCTTTTTGTACTAGTGGGGAATCACAAACGGAGGATAATTATAAGTCTGAAAAGGAGTTGATAATTTTTTATGCTTTAAGGAGATTTTATTATAGCCAGAGAGGTATAAACTCGCGTATATTATCCACTAATACATTTTATTTAGAAAATCCAGGCATAGGAGTTGAATACATCATCACACAGAAATATTAAAAATTTTATGAGTTTCCTTTTACCTGAAGAATAACAAACTATAAGTGTCTAGCAAAATTAGTTGTTACAGATATGTTTCATTTGATTGGATGTACTAACTCAACCCAATAGCATCTGACGTTTACACAGATAAAAAGGAAAAATCCATAATATAAGAAAAAGAAACAGTGAGGGGAAATGATGTAACTAGTGACAAAAAGAGAACTCCAGTGATTCAAGATGCATAAGTCATTAATCATAAGATCCAAGTCATCGCAATTGTTTAGTAATACGGTGTAATGGTAATACTATAAGCAGGAATACATGATATAAGAAACACTAGTGACAAAAAGAGAAATCCAGTTATTTAAGATGCACAAGTTCTCAAAGAGTAAAGGCAACACTACAAGCAGGAATGTTATCCTACTGACAAATGCAAGGGGAGTTCTTCCCCTTGCATCCGTCACCAAAGGTCTTAGATGTGAGGGTAAAGGTCTCTTAGTTTCAGTTCCCAAAGGTCTCTTAGTTTCAGTTCCCAAAGGTCTCTTAGTTTCAGTTCCCAAAGGTCTATTGGTTTCAGTTCCCAAAGGTCTCTTAGTTTCAGTTCCCAAAGGTCTTAGATGTGACGGTAAAGGTCTCTTAGTTTCAGTTCAAGTATCATCTAAAGAGATACACACCAGAACGTCAGCCTAGCAAGTCCAACCAAGCCTCCTTCCTCCCACCCCCACCCCCCTTCCCGTTGTGGTGCCCATACACAGCAGTGACCTCCCCCATAAAAAGCTTAAACTCAATGTCCGGGATTGGATCGATCTGTTGTCGTGCGAATGCTAGGCAAATGTGTGAAATGCATTACCACTGTACTGACTTGGAGGCGTAAAGCATGGTGAAATATAAGACAAAATCTTTATGATTAATAGAAACTGGGCTATGTACCCAGTACTTGGACCTGGGAGGCCATTCAGCCTTGAAGTACAACTTGGGCGAAATGTTGCATTTACGCTGTGAGCAAAATTTAAAGAGGTTGGGCAGGAAGATAGAAGAGAGGAAGTGGGACCTAGGATAAAGCAGCATCATGTTTAGTCGAAGTACAGGAACATTTTGCTGTTAAAGAGCTCCAAGATGTCTTCATTTCTGTTCGAAGGGGTTGGCCTGACAAATCACATAAGCTATTGTATTCAAGAGCTCCAAGATGTCTTCATTTTTGTCCGAAAGGGTCGGCCTGACAAATCACATAAGCTATTGTATTAAAGAACTACAAGATGTCTTCATTTCTGTTCGAAGGGGTCGGAATGACAAATCACATAAGCCATTGTATTAAAGAGCCCCAAGATGTATTCATTTCTGTTAAAAGGGGTTGGCCTGACAAATCACATAAGCTATAGTATTAAAGAGCCCCAAGATGTCTTCATTTCAGTCCGAAAGGGTTGGCCTGACAAACCACATACGCATTTGGATATAGCTTACCAAAAGTACCAGTCTTTTCAATGTACAGCTTCTGCCCAGAATCTTCTTGATTGGTCCAAGCTCTTGCATCTGAAACAAATGATATCACCGTTCATTCTTATTGCTGCAACTGAAAACTATAAACAAACAGAACACAGATTTTTATTAATTGGTTTTATAGCTTACATCATAACTTAATTCCTGGATAAGGCAGTGTTAGTATTCATTGGGGTGTTCAATGGTAAATTATGTTAAAAATGCTGTAATCATCACTAAAGAAGTTCAAAGTAAATCAACAGTAAATAACTGCAACTGAAATAAAAAAAAAACATTCGACTATGCAATGGAACTTAATAATAATAATAATAATAATAATAATGATAATAATAATAATAATAATAATAATAATAATAATAATAATAATAATAATAAATCTTTACTTTAGGCATATACCCATTACTTGACCTTGCACAGAGTTTTATTTGAGACCAACTTTTCTTCATTTTTAAAGGGCAAATATACTGCCTCCAAAAAACTTCCCGCTTTATACAAACTTCATAAGCTTACATAAAGATTACAATTTCAGCTTGATAAGCATATGACCTGTTAGCCTGGAGATCCCATTTCAAATGAGAGATATACATAAGGAAAACCAGGGTATATGTGAAAATTGTACAATATTGACCCAAAGACAACTTACAATATAATGGGAACAGTGGAAGCATATTCTTGATAGCCTCAACTTGGGCAGGTGTATCATACATTCCAAGACGATGGCCAGGTATTTGCTTACAGTATCTTAAAGCATCTTTCGACTCTATCCACACCCCAGCGGAAAGGTAAAGGAATCCATCTGACATTATCCTATAGAATGTGTTTTCAATAGCACCTGCAAAAATATTAACATCACGTCAGATTGCTGAGATATTTCTATTGATATATGTTTTAAATTCCACAATTCTCTCTCTCTCTCTCTCTCTCTCTCTCTCTCTCTCTCTCTCTCTCTCTCTCTCTCTCTCTCTCTCTCTCTCTCTCTCTCAGCACTAAGCAATATAATTTGTGATTAAAATTTTATTTCATCAAGACTTAAACGTCATTGCTAAAGATTTTATGATTTTATTAAAAACAAAAAGTTACCATCTCGAAACAACACGAGTAACCTTCGTACTTGTGAAGAAGAAGTAAGTCGCATTTCCAAGGATCTTCAAGTCAGCTAACATCGGGGATTTTATACTAAGCCGACAGAGAAATTTCCCTTCGAAGGGTTCTAAAGAAGCTGATAGACATGATGCACGAGTCCAACAGGCCATACGACACTTGCCTAGTAGTAAAGATATAAAAGATTACTGGGCTATCAAGTAGTCCAGGTTTTCCTTTATATGTCACCTTGTGTCACTGGCTGAATAAAATACTACAAGTGACTACAAAATTTTATTCAAAGCCAAAACACATCAGAGTATATCCTACTAATGAATAAAAAGAAAAAAATATCATGATAATGTTCTCATACAAAAACTGTCAACTTTGAGGGGGGGGAAATCATACTGAATTTGTCAGAGTCCTCTTACAAAAGCTGTTAACTTTGAGAAAAAAAATAACTAAATTTGTCAGAATTCTCTTACAAAAACTATCAACTTTGATGCTGTAGAAGGAGTCGCTTTCAGGAATCACCAGACCATCAGAAATAATGACGTTGCCTCGTAATTCCTCGCCTTCCACAAACCTAATTGTGTAATTAGTCAGGTCATTTCCAGCATCAGTTAGAACTGAGGCCAAGGACGGGTCAGCATAGACAATTGCAGATACAGCAACTATCTGGAATAGGTCGACTAGCCTCATATCATCTAACCTGTTGATTAAAAAGGAAATATACTAAACTGCTAATGAAAAGAAAGTTGATTTTAAAATGTCAATCATTTTTAATCTATGGAACACATAATCTTAATGCTATAAAAAAAGAGTAAACAAGTGATTGTTAAAAAAATGAGAAATGATCACTGATGAAAACAAAACTCAAGTTTACTGTAAGGCCACGTGTCATCACTCTGCCTGCAAATACCAAAAGCGTCACATAACAGTGCGTTAATCAGTATTGTATAACCACAATTGGCTGCAATCTACGCAGTGTAGCGCCACTTCATTGGGTCAACAAGGCTCTAGAAAAAGGCTTGGAATACTTCATTCCATTCCTTGACCAATCCGACTTCCAAATCTCTAATGTTTTGAGGTGGATCAGCTGCCTGTATCCATCTTCCAATCTTTATCCCACATATACAAGAATGGTACTTTATCCAGGGAGAGAGAGGGTCAGAGCAGTACAGAAATATTGCTTTATCTGAAAAATGTCCATAAAGACCCACGCCATGTGAGGACAAGCATTGTCCTGCTGAAAATTCTGGAGCCAAGGCTAGTTCTGGAAAAACGGTATAATGTTTAGTTGCAGAACTTGGTCACTGTAGGATACGCCAGCCATACGCTGATGAATCACATGTAAAAGTGTTCTGCAGTGGTAGCTGAAGCCACTCTAGACCATGAGACTTACTCCTCTCCAGTGGTCAGTCTACACAATGCAGCAGTAGGCGTAACGTTCATTACATTATGTCCATACCCGCAATCGGCCATTGGCGTGGGACCTTGAATCTGAACTCAGTAGAAAACGACACTTGATGCCACTGACGACATCGCAAACGCCGGCATTATCAAGCCCACTCTAGACAATTTTGGCTGTGCCATTGCATTAGAATTGCTCCGATGTAAAGACAGCAACATCTGATCCCTACTTCCCTTAGATGACAGGCAGTGTCTACTGAGAAGTGACGCTGAGGCACTTTTATGGTTGCAGCTATTTGTGTTCCTCCTTGTTGTCTGTTTTGCAGATGAGCAACTCCTCTGGGGCCATCTTGCACTGGTGATGTTACACTCAGGTGTCCTGAGTCCTCAGTCTTGATCATTACCAATTAGACAATGCCTTGCGAATTATTGTCACGTGACATCCGAAGTGCCTGACCACTGCAGTTAGTGTAGAATTGATCTGAAACGTTCCAATAGTGATCATTCGCTGTTGTGTTTGACATAGCATGTTTTCCCAGGGTTCTTACAATCTATTTTGTGATGTGTGGTATTTTTTCAATGGCCTACCTTCTAAAGATTCAAACTTGAAGGAAATGTACGCATTTTTATTCATTTTTTTTTTAGAAACGAAAACTTCAGGTAATAAACAAAAAATAATAAAAATAATCTCGTTTGTCCATTATGGTCAAGAACCACCTAAAAAACAGCAAAACCATCTTGGAATGGAAAGTAATGTATATGTGTGTCCAAATTTTACTGCTTAATGTATTTTGTTCATTTATCATGACCTCTGTCCTTTTCTCACACGCATACTTATAACCGAAATTCATCGAACCACACTACGTATTCCAAAGACTTTCCCCTGTAGGAGTGTCGCGATATGAGCCCCAGTTGGCATTACCTAAGGGTCATCGTAGCATACCTTTAGCACCCATTTAAGCTTGCTCTATGTCCATCTACTTTACCTCCATTCCCGCTTTCTTTCTTCTGTCTTTATGTCCAGCTTTTTTAACCTTCACTCTATAGATTAGTTCCAGGATTGCTCTAAGTTAAATGGCCTTGCAGAGCCAAGCACCTTGCTCAACGTCCCAAATTCATAAATATAATCGAATAATCCAAAAAGACTTCAATTAATAAACTCTTTAGATCAGTGTTTTATGTATCATAGTCCTGGTCTCATATCATGGACATACAGGCATTGTATGTCTCTTTACCTGGTTACACACGAATACACACATATATATACTTATATATATATATATATATATATATATATATATTTACATTATATCTATATATATATAAAGGAATATGTAAACATACATATATTTGTATATATATATATATATATATATATATATATATATATATATATATATATATGTGTGTGTGTGTGTGTGTGTGTATATATATATATATATATATATATATATATTTATATATATATATATATATATATATATATATATATATATATATTTATATATATATATATATATATATATATATATATTATATATATATATATATATATATATATATATATATATATATATATATATATATATATATATATATATGTATATATATATATGTGTGTGTGTGTGTATATACATAAAAAATAAGATCGGAAAACTTATACTGCCACAATATTTTTTCCAGAACGTACCAAGTAAAAATCGAACTTACAGAAGAATGCGAAAATCTATAACCCAAGAGAATACTTCTTGGAGCGAAGAAGCAGCACGTCCTAACACATCAAGAGCTATGGCGAGACTGACAGGTGACAAGAAGTCGTGATCACGAACCGTGATACTGTTTACTGCCGATAATCGTTGTTGTCTTGTTGACATTGTTGATTTTATAAATTGCCTAGACTACGGCTCTAGTAATTCTGCAGTCCTTCAGAGACGAGAATCGATAGGTAATGCTGATAAACATGTCTTGTAGTCTTGTGAACCCAGTTGAATCTATCAACAACAATAGGCTACTTACCCTTTTTGTACTAGTGGGGAAACACAAACGGAGGATAATTATGTCTGAAAAGAAGTTAATAATTTTTTATGCTTTAAGGAGATTTTATTATAGCCAGAGAGGTATAAACTTGCGTATATGATCCACTAATACATTTTATTTAGAAAATCCAGGCATTGGAGTTGAATACATCATCACACAGAAATATTAACAATTTTATGAGTTACTTTTTACCTGAAGAATAACAAACTATAAGTGTCTAGCAGAATTAGTTGTTACAGATATATTTCATTTAATTGAATGTACTAACTCAACACAATTGCATCTGACGTTTACACAGATAAAAAGGAAAAATCCATAATACAAGAAAAAGAAACAGTGAGGGGAAATGATGTAACTAGTGACAAAAAGAGAACTCCAGTGATTCAAGATGCATAAGTCATTAATCATAAGATCCAAGTCATCGCAATTGTTTAGTAATACGGTGTAATGGTAATACTATAAGCAGGAATACATGATATAAGAAACACTAGTGAAAAAAAGAGAAATCCAGTTATTTAAGATGCATAAGTTCTCAAAGAGTAAAGGCAACACTACAAGCAGGAATGTTATCCTACTGACAAATGCAAGGGGAGTTCTTCCCCTTGCATCCGTCACCAAAGGTCTTAGATGTGAGGGTAAAGGTCTCTTAGTTTCAGTTCCCAAAGGTCTCTTAGTTTCAGTTCCCAAAGGCCTATTAGTTTCAGTTCCCAAAGGTCTTAGATGTGACGGTAAAGGTCTCTTAGTTTCAGTTCAAGTATCATCTGAAGAGATACACACCAGAACGTCAGCCTAGCAAGTCCGACCAAGCCTCCTTCCTCCCACCCCCACCCCCCTTCCCGTTGTGATGCCCATACACAGCAGTGACCTCCCCCGTGAAAAGCTTAAACTCAATGTCCGGGATTGGATCGATCTGTTGTCGTGCGAATGCTAGGCAAATGCGTGAAATGCGTTACCACTGTACTAGCTTTGAGGCGTAAAGACTGGTGAAATATAAGTCAAAATCATTATGATTAATAGAAACTAGGCTATGTACCCAGTACTTGGACCTGGGAGGCCATTCAGCCTTGAAGTACAACTTGGACGTAAAGTTGCATTTACGCTGTGAGCAAAATTTAAAGAGGTTGAGCAGGAAGGTAGAAGAGAGGAAGTGGGACCTAGGATAAAGCAGCATCATGTTTAGTCGAAGTACAGGAACATTTTGCTGTTAAGAGCTCCAAGATGTCTTCATTTCAGTCCGAACGGGTCGGACTGACAAATCACATAAGCTATTGTATTAAAGAGCTCCAAGATGTCTTCATTTTTGTCCGAAAGTGTCGGCCTGACAAATCACATAAGCTATTGTATTAAAGAGCTCCAAGATGTTTTCATTTCTGTCCGAAGGGGTTGGCCTGACAAACCACATAAGCTATAGCATCAAAGAGCTCCAAGATGTCTTCATTTCTGTTAAAAGGGGTTGGCCTGACAAATCACATAAGCTATAGTATTAAAAAGCTCCAAGATGTCTTCATTTCAGTCCGAAAGGGTTGGCCTGACAAACCACATACGCATTTGGAAATAGCTTACCAAAAGTACCAGTCTTTTCGATGTACAGCTTCTGCCTAGAATCTTCTTGATTGGTCCAAGCTCTTGCATCTGAAACAAATGATATCACCGTTCATTCTTATTGCTGCAACTGAAAACTATAAACAAACAGAACACAGATTTTTATTAATTGGTTTTATAGCTTACATCATAACTTAATTCCTGGTAAAGGCAGTGTTAGTATTCATTGGGGTGTTCAAAGGTAAATTATGTTAAAAATGCTGTAATCATCACTAAAGAAGTTCAAAGTAAATCAACAGTAAATAACTGCAACTGAAATAAAAAAAAAAACATACGACTATGCAATGGAACTTAATAATAATAATAATAATAATAATAATAATAATAATAATAATAATAATAATAATAATAATGATAATAAATCTTTACTTTAGGCATATACCCATTACTTGACCTTGCACAGAGTTTTATTTGAGACCAACTTTTCTTCATTTTTAAAGGGCAAATATACTGCCTCCAAAAAACTTCCAGCCTTATACAAACTTCATAAGCTTACATAAAGATTACAATTTCAGCTTGATAAGCATATGACCTGTTAGCCTGGAGATCCCATTTTAAATGAGAGATAAACGTAAGGAAAACCAGGGTATATGTGAAAATTGTACAATATTGACCCAAAGACAACTTACAATAGAATGGGAACAGTGGAAGCATATTCTTGATAGCCTCAACTTGGGCAGGTGTATCATACATTCCAAGGCAATGGCCAGGTATTTGCTTACAGTATCTTAAAGCATCTTTCGACTCTATCCACACCCCAGCGGAAAGGTAAAGGAATCCATCTGACATTATCCTATAGAATGTGTTTTGAATAACACCTGCAAAAATATTAACATCACGTCAGATTGCTGAGATATTTCTATTGATATATGTTTTAAATTCCACAATTCTCTCTCTCTCTCTCTCTCTCTCTCTCTCTCTCTCTCTCTCTCTCTCTCTCTCTCTCTCTCTCTCTCTCTCTCTCTCTCAGCACTAAGCAATATAATTTGTGATTAAAATTTTATTTCATCAAGACTTAAACGTCATTGCTAAAGATTTTATGATTTTATTAAAAACAAAA
>NC_090727.1:96740173-96745173 GCF_036898095.1 Palaemon carinicauda | reverse complement strand
GTAGAGCACAGACCTCTGCCAGGGCAACTTATTTCTAGACCTTTTGGACTGATTTTGGAAGTTTTGCTCGTCCATGACCTTGACCTTTGACCTTCCAAAATTTAATAATTTCCAGCTTTTTTACATAATCTTAAAATCTGTAAGTTTCATTCCTTTACGATTAAAATTGTGGCCGTATGGTAGATGACTGGAATTTGACCTTTTGCTTGACCTTGACCTTGGAAGTGACCCTCACCTTCGACCTTTAAATGTATTAATTGTCATGGATTCTCATACACTCAAATATGAAACAAGTTTGAAGTCTCTGTGACAACAATGCCCAAACTTATGGCTGATGACGTGAATTGGACATTATGCTTGACTGTGACCTTAACCTTTGACATTGACCTTCCAAAATTTAATAATTTCCAGCTTTTTACATAATAGTTAATCCCTGTAAGTTTCATTACTTTACGATTAAAACTATGGCCAGGAAGCTGTTCATAAACTATTGTATTAAAGAGCACCAAGATGTCTTCATTTCTGTCCGAAAGGGTCGGCCTGACAAACCACATAAGCTGTCGTACTAGAATAACCGTCGCTAAAAAGCCCATCTCTGGAGATGTATTGACTGTTTCCAGAAATCACATGATCAGTCCAGGAGATCGCATCTGAAACAAATGAACACCGATTTGTTTGATAAGTTCTCTCTTTTACGCCACAAATAAATTCATTGTAATGGTAATCATAAACTATTATTATTATTATTATTATTATTATTATTATTATTATTATTATTATTATTATTATTATTATTATTATTATTATTATTATTATTATTATGGCATGGTAAGTAGCTCTTCAAGGAGAAGGACACTCCAAAATCAAACCATTGTTTTCTGATCTTGGATAGGGCCATGGTCTTCCACTCTCTTGGGTTAGAGATCTCTTGCTTGAGGATACACTCAGGCACACTATGCTATCTTGTTTCTCTTTTATTGTTATTTTCAAGCTTTTAAAGTTTATATATAAAAGATTTTTTTCAATATTATTATTGTTCTTAAACTTCTCTTGTAGATTTTCTTTATTTCCTTTCCTCACTGGGCTGATTTTCCCTGTAGGATGTCTTGGTCTTATAGCATACTGCTTTTCCAACTAGGGTTGTAGCTTAGCAAGTAATAATAATAATAATAATAATAATAATAATAATAATAATAATAATAATGATAATAATAATAATAATGATAATAATTATAATGACAATAATAACAATAATAATAATAATAATGATACTGTTAATAATAATAATAATAATAATAATAATAATAATAATAGAAAATAATAATAATAATAATAAAAATAATAATAATTATAATAATAATAAAAATAATAATAATAATAATGAAAAAAATAATAATAATAATAATAATAATGATGATAATAATAATAATAGAAAACTTACTGTTGTTAGACGACAGTAGGATTACATTCTTGATAGCCTGAACTTTGGCAGGCGTGTCGTACTTTCCAAGGCGATGCCCAGGTATTTTCCTACAGAATGTGGAAGCAGTGTCGAACCCATGCGAACCATAAATGAAAAGGTATAGAAAGACATCGGACTGTATTCCGTAGAATATTTTAGTAATGCACCTGCAAAAAAAAAGATATTAATATCACGTTAGTTAACCGAGATATTCCTATTTTGTTGTATGTTTTAAATTGCACATTTGCCCTTAAAAATTGTATCATTACTCTCTCTCTCTCTCTCTCTCTCTCTCTCTCTCTCTCTCTCTCTCTCTCTCTCTCTCTCTCTCTCTCTCTCTCTCTCTCTCTCTCTCTCTCCTACAAATGAAATCTTAAAAACACAACTATGCAATGAAATTCAATAATGATAATAATAATAATAATGATAATAATAATAGTAATAATAATAATAATAATAATAATAATAATAATAATAATAATAATTATAATAATGATAATAGTAATATTAATAATAGTTAATATAATGATAATAATAATAATAATAATAATAATAATAGTTAATATAATAATAATAATAATAATAATAATAATAAATAAAAAATCATAATAATAATAATAATAATAATAATAAAAATAATAATAATAATAATAATAATAATAATAATAAAGAAAAAAAATATAATAATAATAATAATAATAATAATAATGATAATGCAATAATAATAATAATAATAATAATAATTTCTTTTAACATGACGGTATCATAGCAAAATACTGATCGATCCTCTCTCTCTCTCTCTCTCTCTCTCTCTCTCTCTCTCTCTCTCTCTCTCTCTCTCTCTCTCTCTCTCTCTCCACACTAACCAATATAATTTGTGATGTAAATCTTATTTTATCAAGACGAAAACGTCATTGGCAAGGATTCATTCAAAGGAAAACTATTAGCATCTCAAAAGAACGTGAGTAACCTTCGTACTTGTGAAGAAAAGGTAAGTCGCATTTCCAAGGATCTTCAAGTCAGTCTTCACCGGAGATTTCTCACTGAGCCGACAGAGAAATTTCCCTTCGAAAGGTTCAGAAGAAGCTGCTCTGCATGGGTACAACAGGCCATACGACACTTACCTATAATTCAATTCTCTTTAGCGAGGCACATTTGCACCGACTCGCAAGGGTGCATGTTTCCTACTAGCTTTTAGCTTGGAAAAGTTTCCTGTTCGCTGATTGGTTAGAGAAGATAATTCTAACCAATCAGATAGCCCTTTCAGCTCAGAAAAGTTTCCTGCTCGCTGATTGGTTAGAGAAGATAATTCTAACCAATCAGATAGCCCTTTCAGCTCAGAAACGTTTCCTGCTAGCTAATTGGTTAGGGAAGATAATTCTAACCAATCAAATAGTCCTTTCAGCTCAGGAAAGTTTCCTGCTCACTGATTGGTTAGAGAAGATAATTCTAACCAATCAGATAGCCCATTCAGCTCAGAAACGTTTCCTGGTCGCTGATTGGTTAGAGAAGATAATTCTAACCAATTAGATAGCTTTTTCAGCTCAGAAACGTTTCCTGCTAGCTAATTGGTTAAAGATAATTCTAGCCAATCTGATACCCCTTCCAGCTCAGAAAAGTTTCCTGATCGTTGATTGGTTAGAGAAGATAATTCTAACCAGTCAGTTAGCAGGAAACTTTTCCGAGCTAAAGAGGCACCGCTGCGAGCCTTTGCAAATGCGCCTCATTAAAAAATAATTGAGTATAGTTGTATAGATATGAAAGATTATTAGGTTGTTAAGTGGTCCAGGTTTTCCTTTATATATCATCTTGTTTCACTGGTTGAATAAGATACTGCAAGTGGCTGCAAAGGGATGCTATTTAGACGTTACGGAATTTTTATCAAAAGCCAAAACACAAATGAATAAAAAAAAATCAACTAAATTTGTCAAAGTTCTCTTACGAAAGTTTTCAACTTTGAGAAAAAATATACTAAATTTTTCCAATTTTTTCTTACAAAAACTGTCAACTTTGAGAAAAGAAAGTATCACTAAATTTGTCAAAATTCTCTTACGAAGGTTTTCAACTTTTAGAAAAAACAATTCTCCATTTATCAGAATTCTCTTACAAAAACTGTCAATTTTGAGGAAAAATACTTCATTTGTCAGAATTCTCTTTCAAAAACTGTCAACTTTGAGAAAAAATACTCCAATTTTAAGAATTGTCTTACAAAAGCTGTCAACTTTGAGAAAAAATACACTAATTATCAGAATTGTCTTACAAAAACTGTCAACTTTGAGAAAAAATATCATACTAAATTTGTCAAAGTTCTCTTAAAAAAGTTTTCAACTTTGAGAAAAAATACTCCAATTATCAGAATTCTCTTACAAAAACTTTCAACTTTGAGAAAAAATACTCTAATTGTCAGAATTCTCTTACAAAAACTGCCAACTTTGAGAAAAATTACTCCATTTGTCAGAATTCTCTTACAAAAACTGTCAACTTTCAAGCTGTAGAAGGAGTCGCTTTCCAGAATCACCAGACCATCAGCCATGATGTAGCTGTCTCGTAATTCCACGCCTTCCCCAAACCTAATTGTGTAATTAGACAGGTCATCTCCAGCATCAATTGGAACCGAAGCCAAGGACGGGACAGCATAGACAATTGCACATGCAGCAACTATCAGGGATAGGTCGGCTAGCCTCATGTTATTTAATCTGTAGATTAAAAAGGGAAATAGATAAGGAGATAAACACTGGAAAGTAATGTAGACACTTTACTGCTTAAAGTGTTCTTCCTTCATCATGACCTTCTCTGTCCTTTTCCCAGACACATACTTGTAAATGGAGTTCAAACCACACTATAGTCGCCGTAGAGATTCCAGCCGAAATAAACTCCACCCCGTGATGATGTCATAGCCAATCATATTGTCTCCAGTCTAAATAAGCTCCACCTTCTGATGACGTCATAGCCAATTATGTTGTCTCCAGTCCAAATAAGCTCCCTTGATGACGTCATAGCCAATCATGTTGTCTCCCGCATTAGTATAGTTTGAAATTTGTATACGGGAGACAACGGGATTGGCTATGACGTCATCAGGGGGTGGGGCTCATTTCACCCGGAATCTTTGCAGTGACTATACCTATCCCAAAGACTTTCCCCGCTAGAATGGGTTTTTGCAGCAATCCTTTAATCCCTATTTGCACTTGCTTCATGTCCATCTACCTTAACTCCATTCCCGCTCCCCTTTTTTCGTCTTTCTGTCTAACTTCATTAACTTTTACTTCATAGAGTAATTTTAGGGTTGTCCCTAATTGAATGACCTTACAGGGCCTAGCACCGTACTCTAAATCCCAAATTCATACATCCAATTCAATAATTCAAAATTAAATTACATTCCATTAATAAAATATTTAGATCACAGTTTTATGTGTTGCACTGACCAGATATCATACCGGTAACTGTTCCTGGCTGTTCATGGTTTCGGCATTATTAGAGGTTTCAAAGAATGCTCAGGATTGAAGACTGAAATGGTTTGGTCATGTCATGAGAAGAGAAG
>NC_090727.1:96722673-96737673 GCF_036898095.1 Palaemon carinicauda | reverse complement strand
TGAATCTTTGTTGCATGTCAGAATAGTTTTTATTTGTTCTTCTTTTGTTTGGTTCACCAACTGAATTTCGTGCTATCACTGTACTCACAACAGATTCTTCCTTCTGAATAGTTATTATAAATTTCCATATAGATGGGCGCTGGTAACCAATAAGATGATAGAATTTATTATTCCACCCTTCACATAAGTTATTCGTCCTGGGACAGTCTTTCATTGTAGCCTCATGTACGTTCCAATGTTCTGGAGGAAATCTTGCTGGAATACACCGAACAGCCTGTATCCCTCTCTGAACACGTGTACCAGATACATAAGTTTGATCAAGGTACTCTAGCAATTAAGCAGCCTCATCAAGACACCTTGACTCAATAACTGTAGAGACATCTTCGATAGGTAGAAAAGCCAATGAGTTAAATCTCTCCTCAGAACTGACGAAATTCTTCATTTTCTTTATAATGGCTGGTAAGGCCAAAGCTCTGTTATCTTTCTCCGGGTATTCTGGGTCAGGTGGTAAAAAATGACGAAATTCTTCCTTTTCTTTATAAGGGCTGGTACGGCCAAAGCTCTGTTATCTTTCTCCGGGTATTCTGGGTCAGGTGGTAAAAACTGACGAAATTCTTCCTTTTCTTTATAAGGGCTGGTACGGCCAAAGCTCTGTTATCTTTCTCCGGGTATTCTGGGTCAAGTGGTAAAAACTGACGAAATTCTTCCTTTTCTTTATAAGGGCTGGTACGGCCAAAGCTCTGTTATCTTTCTCCGGGTATTCAGGGTCAAGCGGTAAAAACTGACGAAATTCTTCCTTTTCTTTATAAGGGCTGTTACGGCCAAAGCTCTGTTATCTTTCTCCGGGTATTCTGGGGCAAGCGGTAAAAACTGACGAAATTCTTCCTTTTCTTTATAAGGGCTGTTACGGCCAAAGCTCTGTTATCTTTCTCCGGGTATTCTGGGGCAAGCGGTAAAAACTGACGAAATTCTTCCTTTTCTTTATAATGGCTGTTACGGCCAAAGCTCTGTTATCTTTCTCCGGGTATTCTGGGTCAGGTGGTAAAAACTGACGAAATTCTTCCTTTTCTTTATAAGGGCTGGTACGGCCAAAGCTCTGTTATCTTTCTCCGGGTATTCTGGGTCAGGTGGTAAAAACTGACGAAATTCTTCCTTTTCTTTATAAGGGCTGGTACGGCCAAAGCTCTGTTATCTTTCTCCGGGTATTCTGGGTCAGGTGGTAAAAACTGACGAAATTCTTCCTTTTCTTTATAAGGGCTGGTACGGCCAAAGCTCTGTTATCTTTCTCCGGGTATTCTGGGTCAAGTGGTAAAAACTGACGAAATTCTTCCTTTTCTTTATAAGGGCTGGTACGGCCAAAGCTCTGTTATCTTTCTCCGGGTATTCTGGGTCAGGTGGTAAAAACTGACGAAATTCTTCCTTTTCTTTATAATGGCTGTTACGGCCAAAGCTCTGTTATCTTTCTCCGGGTATTCTGGGTCAGGTGGTAAAAAATGACGAAATTCTTCCTTTTCTTTATAAGGGCTGGTACGGCCAAAGCTCTGTTATCTTTCTCCGGGTATTCTGGGTCAGGTGGTAAAAAATGACGAAATTCTTCCTTTTCTTTATAAGGGCTGGTACGGCCAAAGCTCTGTTATCTTTCTCCGGGTATTCTGGGTCAGGTGGTAAAAACTGACGAAATTCTTCCTTTTCTTTATAAGGGCTGGTACGGCCAAAGCTCTGTTATCTTTCTCCGGGTATTCTGGGTCAAGTGGTAAAAACTGACGAAATTCTTCCTTTTCTTTATAAGGGCTGGTACGGCCAAAGCTCTGTTATCTTTCTCCGGGTATTCTGGGTCAAGCGGTAAAAACTGACGAAATTCTTCCTTTTCTTTATAAGGGCTGGTACGGCCAAAGCTCTGTTATCTTTCTCCGGGTATTCTGGGTCAAGCGGTAAAAACTGACGAAATTCTTCCTTTTCTTTATAAGGGCTGGTACGGCCAAAGCTCTGTTATCTTTCTCCGGGTATTCTGGGTCAAGCGGTAAAAACTGACGAAATTCTTCCTTTTCTTTATAAGGGCTGGTACTGCCAAAGCTCTGTTATCTTTCTCCGGGTATTCTGGGTCAAGCGGTAAAAACTGACGAAATTCTTCCTTTTCTTTATAAGGGCTGGTACGGCCAAAGCTCTGTTATCTTTCTCCGGGTATTCTGGGTCAAGCGGTAAAAACTGACGAAATTCTTCCTTTTCTTTATAAGGGCTGGTACGGCCAAAGCTCTGTTATCTTTCTCCGGGTATTCTGGGTCAAGCGGTAAAAACTGACGAAATTCTTCCTTTTCTTTATAAGGGCTGTTACGGCCAAAGCTCTGTTATCTTTCTCCGGGTATTCTGGGTCAAGCGGTAAAAACTGACGAAATTCTTCCTTTTCTTTATAAGGGCTGTTACGGCCAAAGCTCTGTTATCTTTCTCCGGGTATTCTGGGGCAAGCGGTAAAAACTGACGAAATTCTTCCTTTTCTTTATAAGGGCTGTTACGGCCAAAGCTCTGTTATCTTTCTCCGGGTATTCTGGGGCAAGCGGTAAAAACTGACGAAATTCTTCCTTTTCTTTATAAGGGCTGTTACGGCCAAAGCTCTGTTATCTTTCTCCGGGTATTCTGGGGCAAGCGGTAAAAACTGACGAAATTCTTCCTTTTCTTTATAAGGGCTGTTACGGCCAAAGCTCTGTTATCTTTCTCCGGGTATTCTGGGGCAAGCGGTAAAAACTGACGAAATTCTTCCTTTTCTTTATAAGGGCTGTTACGGCCAAAGCTCTGTTATCTTTCTCCGGGTATTCTGGGGCAAGCGGTAAAAACTGACGAAATTCTTCCTTTTCTTTATAAGGGCTGGTAAGGCCAAAGCTCTGTTATCTTTCTCCGGGTATTCTGGGTCAAGCGGTAAAAACTGACGAAATTCTTCCTTTTCTTTATAAGGGCTGTTACGGCCAAAGCTCTGTTATCTTTCTCCGGGTATTCTGGGGCAAGCGGTAAAAACTGACGAAATTCTTCCTTTTCTTTATAAGGGCTGTTACGGCCAAAGCTCTGTTATCTTTCTCCGGGTATTCTGGGGCAAGCGGTAAAAACTGACGAAATTCTTCCTTTTCTTTATAATGGCTGTTACGGCCAAAGCTCTGTTATCTTTCTCCGGGTATTCTGGGTCAAGCGGTAAAAACTGACGAAATTCTTCCTTTTCTTTATAATGGCTGTTACGGCCAAAGCTCTGTTATCTTTCTCCGGGTATTCTGGGTCAAGCGGTAAAAACTGACGAAATTCTTCCTTTTCTTTATAATGGCTGTTAAGGCCAAAGCTCTGTTATCTTTCTCCAGGTATTCTGAGTCAAGTGGTAAAAACTGACGAAATTCTTCATTTTCTTTATAATGGCTGGTAAGGCTAAAGCTCTGTTATCTCTCTCCAGGCATTGTGAGTCAAATAGTAAAAACAACCTTGCGTGCGTGGTTCGGCTCGAAAAACACTCTTTATAGCTAGTATAACTGCCTGTTCAAAGTTAATTAAAATGGTTGTTGGGTCTGGGTATAGTTCAATCTCTTGGCAGTGTGACGGGCCGAGAGAAGGTTGTGACTCAAAGACAATATGAAAGCAACTGAGTAAATTTATTATAGAACACTCTTCTTTATATACAAAAGCTCAAAGCAACCAGAAGTTTCATGTTTGAAAAACAGACACTGTTACAGAGGAGAAAAGCAGACATGTTTAATCTGGTTCATTTTAGTGCGAGGAAAGAGCGAACGTACAAGCATAATATATACACAAAATGAACTATGTACGATCGTGTGACACACGGTTGGTACAGCAGCGATCCATGACTGCTTGAAGCAGTGTTTCATACGTATCTAGGGTTTTACTTTGCAGACATGCAAAAACAGTAGAAACTGCAGTGTTACCAATTGGGTTGCGTATTACATACAGCTGTAGAAAACCTGGTGGAGCCGTTCCATAGGTTCCATCTATCAGCCATGTAATGATAATAATAATAAGATTAGGGAAGTGGGGAATATGGGGAAAGGAAGAGTACCCCTGGATACAATACAGTTTAGAGCTCAAAGGCAGGTACTCGGGATGGGAAAGATTAAGTAAATAGGGAAAGAGAAGTACAGAAGAAGAATAAAAGAGAGGGACAGACCCTCTTGCGATATTAGGAAATTGGTATTATTATTTTAGTCATGTATCAGCAAAAGAGAACAACCGCAGAGATTCTTGCGAACCAAAAAAAAAAAGACTATATTGAAAGAAGTAGAATCTTAGAGGAAGTGTTACGCAGATTGGGACATAACATTGGATTTTAATTAAAGATTTTTTTTTTTAATTTTATTTTTTATTTCAAAAATATTTTTAAATTTTTTTTTCGTCAAATATATCTTAGAATTTTTTCTTGCCATATATAGATTTCAATAAACACTTTGTGTTAATTTTCTTTGATTTTTTCCTTGTGCCTTTTTTTTCTATTTCCTGTGCCATTTTTTCCTATTTTTTAACTTGTGACATTATTTCCTGTGCCATATTTTCCTGTGCCATTTTTACCTGTGCCATTATTACCATGCACCATACATACATATATATATATATGTATATATGTATATATATTTATATATATGTATATATATATATATATATATATATATATATATATATATATATATATATATATATATATATGATCAGTGTCTAATTCCCCTCTCCACTGAAGCTAAGGTCCAGGGAGGGCCAGGCAATGGCTGCTGATGACTCACCAAGTAGAAGTATAGGCTCCCTCAAGCCTCTCATCCCTAAGTTACAAGAATAGTGAGGTTTAAAGGTTTAAAGGCCGCTCAAGAATGGCAGAGGCAAGGGACAGTGACATTGCCTTATCAAGCAGGACAATGCCCTGGAGACTGACCATATATACATGCAATCCGCGTCCCAGCCCATCTCCACCTAAGTTAGGTCCAGGGAGGGCCAGGCATTGGCTGCTGATGACTCAGCAGGTAGAACTATAGGCTCTCCCAAACCTACCATCCCTAGCTCACAAGAATGGTGAGGTTGCAGACACTACAAGAAACAAATCGAGCTTCAGCGGGTCTGGAACCCGAGTCCGGCAGAATACCAGCCAGGGACGTTTCCTATAGACCACCACAACCTCTGTGGTTCTTCTTCCGCTGAGTATATACTCAGATTAAACATGCCTGATTTTCTCCTCTGTAACAGTGTCTGTTTTTCAAACATGAAATTTCTTGTTGCTTTGAGCTTTTGTATATAATGGAGAGTGTTCTATAATAAATTGAACCGAGCAAGATAGACCTTCCTGACGAGTGAAAATTAGTAGTGGGTGTCGTAGCTAGATTGTGTAGTAATCAGTTAACGTTTTCTAGGGTCGTGGGTTGTATATATCTGGATGTTTACTGGTTAAATTGTATTCCTTTTCAGTTGAAGTATAAGTTCTCTGAGCAACAGCTCAAAGCTGAGTATAGTTGTTCTAAGTCAAAATTTATCTTTTCCAAAGATGATAGGCTTCCTGTTTCTCCAAAGAAGTACGTCTGTATTGAATTATCCTTCATTCGGTATATTAGCCCATGAAAAGGAACACGTGTCTGTGTATATATATATATATATATATATATATACACACATAAATATAATGTATATAATAAATGAATATTCATATATACGTATACATACATGTATAGGTATAGAGATGCATATATACATATATACTGTTCATGTATCTATACACAGATATAGAGGTAATTGTACATATTTTAATATATACAGCATATATATATATATATATATATATATATATATATACATATATACATATATATCATATATATATGTGTATATATATATAAATATATATATATATATATATATATATATATATATATATATTATATGTATGTATGTATGAATGTATGTATGTATGTATGTATGTATATTCAAATCCCTCAGTATGTTAACTAGATAACTACTTCATATTGACCCGTTCATCAACTTAAACAAAGACGTAGTGCAACTTTTTTTCTGAAAATTTAGAATGAAAATGAAGGACCCCTGATTGTTTAAGTCAATTACCATCACGACAAATCCTTGCAATTATTTTTACCAACTGAAGAAACTCAATTAAATATTTTTTTTTCGAATGCTCTCTAAAACCTGCAATGAAGAAAGACTACTTATATATTCTTTTGAAGCTCAAATATACAATGATTATATATACAATGCATGGTTGCTTAGAGATCCTTGCTGGCATTGTTTCGGCTGAGAGGTATAGATTCGAATCCTTGCCCAGTCAGGAGCATTTATCATAAATGAATTTCCATTGGATATATATTCCGTAAGGTAGAATTCGATAGCAAAAACCCTTTGTGTTTGATATTTACATTGATTAAAAGCACGAATGTTTGTGATAAATATATATATATATATATATATATATATATATATATGTATATATATATATATATATATATATATATATATATATATATATATATATATATATATATGGAATTAAATGGTAGGACAGGCTTAGAAATGAAACCATAAGAGACATTACTCGAGTGCCATATGTGGATGAGATCATAATGAGGGGTAGATGGAGATAGTTTAGCCATGCTCTTCGCACTCCCCAAGAGAGATTAGTTCATTAAACGTTCAGCTGGGTTCCACAAGGCACTAGAAGAATTGGAAGATATAGGCCTACATGGCTGAGGACTATGAAGCGCGAAGTAGATGATGAATGGAGAAGTATTGAATTAAAAGCTCAAGATAGAGACGACTGACGAAATCTAACCGAGGCCCTTTTATTATTATTATTATTATTAATTGCTAGGCTACAACCCTAATTGGAAAAGCAGAATACTATAAGTCCAGGGGCTCTAACAGGGAAAATAGCCCAGTGAGGAAAGGAAACAAAGAAAAAAATAAATATTTTAAGAATAATATTGAAATAAATATCTCCTATATAAACTATAAAAACTTCAGCAAAACATGAGGAAGAGAAATTAGATAGAATAGTGTGCCTGAGTGTACCCTCAAGCAAGAGAACTCTAAGTAACCCAAGATAGTGGAAGACCATGGTACAGAGGCTATGGCACTACCCAAGACTAGAGAACAAGGGTTTGATCTTGGAGTGTCCTTCTCCCAGAAGAGCTGCTTACCATATCTAAAGAGTCTCTTCTACCCTTGAGTCAATAGACGTAGGAGGAGATGATGATGATGATGATATATATATATATATATATATATATATATATATATATATATATATATATATATATATATCCCTTTCTGAGTAGGGATACCCTAAAATGGTGAAATGGGTTAATTATTGCCATGATTAGCAAAGCTGTACTAGTCAGGGCCACAGATACTTCATTATTCCGCTGTTTTAGTATTGTCTTGTTTCATATAATCTCTAATCTAGTTTCATTTACATTTATCTCAAATCCTATTTCATTAAATTGCTAATCTTGTTTTTTATTTATCTCGAATCCAGTTTCATTTGCAGTAATCTCAAATCTTGTTTCATTTAATATTAAATCTAGCTTCATTAAAAGTTTCTAATATTACTACATTCAATCTCTAATCTTGTTTCATTTAATCTCAAATCCTGTTTCATTTAATCTTAAATCTAGTTTCATTCATTGTAATCTCAAATCCTGTTTCATTTAATTTCTAATCTTGTTTTTTATTTATCTCAAAACCAGTTTCATTCACTGTAATGTCAAATCCTGTTTCATTTAATCTCTAATCTAGTTTCACTTACAGTGATATTATATCCTGTTTCATTTGATATATAGTTTTGTTTCATTTGATCTCAAACCCAATTTCCTTTACAGCGATATCAAATCCTGTTTCATTTAATTTCTAATCTTGTTTCTTATTAATATCAAAACCTGTTTCATTTGCAGTAATCTCATATCTTGTTTCATTTAATCTCTAATTAATTTTCCTTTGCCATAATCTCAAGTCGGGTTTCATTTAATTCTAATCTGGTTTCAGTTAATCTCCAATCAAGTTTCATTTACAGTTATATCAAAACTTGTTTCTTTTAATCTCTAATCAATTTTCTTTTACCGTAATTTCAAATCCTGTTTCATTTTATTAATAATGTAGTTTCAATTGATCTCAAATCCAGTTTCATTTACAGTGATCTTAAATCTTGTTTCAGTTAATCTCTAATCTAGTTTCATTTACAGTGATCTCAAATCCTGTATCATTTGATTTATAATCTTGTTTCATTTAATCTCAAAACCAGTTTCATTTACCGTAATCTCAAATCCTGTCTCATTTAATCTTAAATTTAGTTTCATTAAAAACTCTCTAATGTTATTTCATTTAATCTCTAACCTTGTTTCATTTAATCTCAAATCCAGTTTCATTTACAGTAATCTCAAATCCTGTTCCATTTAATCTCAACTACTCGATTTCTTCATAACATTTTGCTTGTAAATAAAATTTATTTCTAATTCCTTTTTTATTTTTATTTTTTTTAGATTCTATTTTTCTTTAACAATGTCCTTCATCATCAATCATCCTCGCCGGCTATTTTCGGAGCAAGAGCCCGTGCCAGCGCAGTGTCATTCACTAGCAGCTAGGAAAATACTATTTTTTTACGATTAATAATTGTATCTGTAAAATTTTTGGACGGAGTACTTTTTGGAGTAGCTATTAATCCAGTAAATTCTCTTTTCTTAAGAGAATTTCTAAACTAAGAAACGATAAAAAGAAAATAGAACTTAAAAAGAGAAATATCTTAAAATAATATAATCTTGAAAAGAGAAATATCTTAAAATAATAAAAACTTGAAAAGAGAAATATCTTAAAATAATAAAAACTTAAAAAGAGAAATGTCTTCGAAATGAGAAATAGAGGAAAGAGAAAAAAATATTAAACTTCGAAAAAAAAACCCACTTTTTTTTAAAGTGGGACATGAATCTACTGAATAATTAGTGAATGAATAGTGAATGAATAGTGATTGAAGAGTGAATGACGAGTGGATTCATGTCAAGGGATCATATCTGAAACCCCATAATTTCTAAACAAGGATTTACTGGAATATCATTTGAAAGCAAATAAAGACGATTTGTATATTGAGGTCAACAGGAATTTCAACTTTAATGCTGAGTAAATTTTTACCTGAAAAATTGTTCCTTAATCTTGTAGAAATATTGGGCTGCTAATCACGAATATCTATCTATCTATCTATCTATCTATCTATCTATCTATCTATCTATATATATATATATATATATATATATATATATATATATATATATATATATATATATATATATATATATAGTGCATACATATAGATATATATATATATATATATATATATATATATATATATATATATATATATATATATATATGTATTTATATACATACACACACACACACACACACACACATATATATATATATATATATATATATATATATATATATATTCCTTTCCTCACTGGGCTGCTTTTCATGTTGGAGTCCTTGAGTTTGCAGCATTCTGTTTTTCCAACCATGGTTGTAGAATGGATAATAATAATAATAATAATAATAATAATAATAATAATAATAAAACATCAACACTGAAATCGTTGGAAGATATCGAGGTCAAATTACCTTCAATAAAGCACAGTTTAGACCAGAGTAAAAAATTGTCTTTGTAAAACTCTTGCCATCAGAATTATCACTTTATAATGGAAGGTCTTTTTATACTTGACGTTTGATAAATGTTCTTATTTAGAGCAATAAAGAGTTCTGTTAATCGTATCATGAAAATCCTGAAGTTCCATTAATGTCAATTAATTTTTTAAAATTTAGTTTTAAAGGTTTTAAAGGTCACTCATGAATGGCAGAGGCAAAGGGCAGTGACATTACCCTAGCAAGCAGGACCATGTGTACATAATGATCAGCGCCCAAGTTCCCTCTCCACCTAAGCTAGGACCAGGGAGGACCAGGCAATGGCTGCTCATGACTCAGTAGGTAAATCTATAGGCTCACCAAACTCCCCAACGTTAGCTGACAAGGATGGTCAAGTTGTAGTGACCAAAAGAACTAACAAGCTTGAACGGGACTCTCCACCCAAGCTAAGGGCAGGAAGGGCCAGGCAATGGCTAATGAGTCAGTAGGTAGACCTATAGGATCCAACAAACTCCTGATCGTTAGCTCACATGGATGGTAAGGTTGCAGACACTAAAAAGAAACTTTCAAGCTTGAGCGAGACTCGAACCCCCGTCCAGTAGATTGCTATAGACTTCCACAAACTTCCCATCTTTAGTTCTCAATGATGGTAAGGTTGCAGACACTAAAAAAAAGCTATCAAGCTTGAGCGAGACTCGAACCTAGTCTAGTAGATCTCTATAGACTTCCACAAACTTCCCATCTTTAGTTCTCAAGGATGGTAAGGTTGCAGACACTAAAAAGAAACTTTCAAGCGTGAGCGAGATTCGAACCCCAATCTAGTATATCACCAGGCAGGGACGTTTCCAATAGGGTACAACAAGCCATGATTTACTGACATTTTTTTTCTCTATACAAGAAAACGACAGAAGATTTATTCCTACAATTCTTCCCAACTATAAAAAATGGAATAAAATTCTAGTATATCTTTCGCAAGGTCATTTACAACGAATTTGCGCGTTTTATTCGCCTGTCGGAATGATTGATATTTGCAGTAATTGCAATAGAGAACTTCGCCAATTTCTGCTCTTTATTTTTGCTCTAAAATACCTTAAGTACTTTTTATTTTTATTTGAGGTTCCTTGTGTGTTATTATTATTATTATTATCATTATTATTATTGTTGTTGCTGTTGTTGTTGTAGTTGTTTTTGCTGTTATTATTATTATTATTTTCATTATTATTATTATTATTATTAATGCCTTTATTATTATTATTATTATTATTATTATTATTATTGTTAATAATAATGGCTTTATTATTATTATTATTATTATTATTATTATTATTATTGTTATTATTATTATTATTATCATTATTATCATCATTATTATTATTATTATTATTATTATTATTATTTGAAGGCCATATGTACCCCTATTTTGATAATCAAAATGCTAAACTCCTAATATCCAGTAAAAGGAAACCACATCACATAGAATGAAATAATAATAATAATAATAATAATAATAATAATAATAATAATAATAATAATAATAATAATAATAATAAAATGAGTGAATTAGGGTTGATCTATGAACAAGGTATATTATGGCTCAAAAAACTACTCAAGGTCACAAATGACTATGAAATTGGTTAATAAAAGTTGACATATCTTTGTCAGAGAGAAAAATGGTGGATATATGTAAGCGATTAATCTACCCCTTACCTCTGGAGTAGGTTGAAAGGTTTAAAGGCCGCTCATGAATGGCAGAGGCAAGGGACAGTGACATTGCCCTATGAAGCAAGACCATGCCCTAGAGACTGAACATATTATATATAATCAGCGCCCAAGCCTCCTCTTCACCCAAGCTTGGACCAGGGAGGGCTACTCCCTCTCCCAAGAGAGAGAGAGAGAGAGAGAGAGAGAGAGAGAGTAGATTTAATTAGAGACTGACTGTATTATATATAATCAGCACCCAAGCCCCCTTTCCCCCCAAGCTAGGACCAGGTAGGGCTACTCCCTCTCCCACCTACGAGAGACAGAGAGAGAGAGAGAGAGAGAGAGAGAGATTTAATTTCTGTGATTTAGGAAGCAATTTAGTATGAATCATTAGTTTTGATGACCACCTTATTTCTAATTTACCTGTGAAAAAGGAGTTTGGACGTTCTGTATATAGTAAATAAATACCAAAATTGATTTTCCACTTAATGCAAGAAATGAGAAATTGTAGTTGCTGTTATTGTTGTTAGATTAATCGGCCATTATTACCAGCAATTGCCTGTGAGATTCCTTAAATGAAGAAGTATCATATCATTGTGATCAGATTTCTTTCGTCTTCAGTGGAGACCACATCACTTTCAGGTATTTTCAATTCTTTACGTACTTGTGAAGATAATATTTCCTTCAGCTGTACATAGTTTTCATTTTGATTCATACAAGTAAGAACCTATTTAAAGACAAACATAGATAACTCAACGTAGTTAGAGGGTCTGTGTATCGCCATGATCAGCAAAGCTGTACTAGTCAGGGCCACCTATACTAAGTTGGTTTGCTTTGAGCTATCAGACTAGAATCTCCACTATTACCAATTCGCATTGGCCAGTGTGATGATGAAAACTGGCCAAACCTCAGACATGAATAAGGACATGGCTGAGGCCTTGTCCAGTAGTGGACTAGAAACGGCTGCATTTGTTGTTGTGTGTCTATTTTTTTTTTAATTCTATGATATTCATCTATTATATTCTGTAAATATTTATGATTTTTTTTTATATGTCTTCATAACATTTCATTTTTGCTTCCAAGAAGTCTGCTTCAACCTCAATTGCTTTTCAGTATTATTATGTATAAATTTTCAAGACTTTTTAACTTTGCTGAAAACTTCAAAGCTAATTTATTTATTTTTTTTTTTAATTTTTTTTTTTCACACATCCATAGATTTCCATCTTCATTCAATATATATCTGCAAAATTGAATCAGATTGATTTTATGGAAATTTACAGAAAATCTATTCATGTTTATATATAGCAAATCTATAACACTTTTTTTTTTATAAACTCCAGTGATGTATATGACATTTTGTACTTACATATATTATTATTATTATTATTATTATTATTATTATTATTATTATTATTATTATTATTATTATTATTATTATTAGCCAAGCTACAATTATTATTATTATTATTATTATTATTATTATTATTATTTTTATCATTAGCCAAGCTACAACCCTAGTTGGAAAAACAGGATGCTATCAGAAAATAAGGAAAACGGATTCATTGACTATTTATTTTAGTTATCTTCTTATATAGTGCATATTCTTTGAAATAAATATGTTGTGATAATAGAAAATGAAAGATCCAGCTAATTATGGGTAGATTAGTATATATCTTACTTAACTGTGGGAGGTTTTGGTATACATATGATTGCTAGACATAATTATGATATATAATTATATTTAGGTTTGGATGGACGAGTATATATATATATATATATATATATATATATATATATATATATATATATATATATATATATATATGTATGTATATATTTATATATATATATATATATATATATATATATATGTGTGTGTGTGTGTGTGTGTGTGTGTGTGTGTGTGTGTGTGTGTGTGTGTGTTGGTTAAAGCAACCTCCGAAATTGGCGAAAAAAACAGAAAGATAAATTAGGTAGAATGCCATTTTACGTACCGAATTATCATCTTACATCTGGCAACCAATAGTGCTGTTAGAAGGTTCTTGCCAAAATCAGCTGACAATGTAAACAACAGGCCACAATACAAATTGCTTATGAAGATAGTGTTTTTTCTGTTTTCTTTCTTTTCTTTTTAGCTGATAGGAAGGGCATATGAGAGAAGAAAGAGGCAGTGAGGGAATTATTTGAAAAGATATTAGTAAGAGGAATGTAAATTGTGGTTTAATCACAATTTTATTTATATAAAAGTAAATTTTTCTTCTTATGGTGGTATTTGGGACAATAATTTCTTATTGTATTTTGAAATAAGTTACATGTAAAGGAATAATATATCACTACCATATGTAATATATACTGTATAAAGTAAATAAAACGAGTGTGTAATAAATATATCTGTTTCAGTTACATATTATTATTATTATTATTATTATTATTATTATTATTATTATTATTATTATTATTATTATCTAAGCTACAACCCTAGTTGGAAAAGCAGGATGTTTATAAGCCCTAAGGCTCCAACAGGGAAAATAGCCTAGTGAGGAAAGGAAATAAAGAAATAAATAAACTAAAACAGAAGTAATGAACAATTAATATAGAATATTTTAGGAACATTTACATTAAAATAGATCTTTTATATATAAACTATAAAGAGATACTTTTAATAGGCTGTTCAACATGAAAATATGAGTGTGGTGAGGGTCGTTTTTAGGTCTTACTAAACATTTTTCAACATTCTTTCATCTTCGTCAACAGAGAGAGATAAATAAATTATGAGTAAGGTGAGGGTCATCTTCAGGTCTTACTAAACATTTTTTTACATTTGTCATCTTCCTCAAAAGAAAGAGAAAAATAAATTATGAGTAAGGTGGTTGTCTTTCGGTCTCACTAAACATTTTTTCAACATTTTCCAGCTTCTTCAACAGAGAGAGAAAAATAAATTATGAGTAAGGTGAGGGTCATCTTCAGGTCTTACTAAACATTTTTTTACATTTGTTATCTTCCTCAAAAGAAAGAGAAAAATAAACTATGAGTAAGGTGGTTGTCTTTCGGTCTCACTAAACATTTTTTCAACATTTTCCATCTTCTTCAACAGAGAGAGAAAAATAAATTATGAGTAAGGTGAGGGTCATCTTCAGGTCTTACTAAACATTTTTTTACATTTGTCATCTTCCTCAAAAGAAAGAGAAAAATAAACTATGAGTAAGGTGGTTGTCTTTCGGTCTCACTAAACATTTTTTCAACATTTTCCATCTTCTTCAACAGAGAGAGAAAAATAAATTATGAGTAAGGTGAGGGTCATCTTCAGGTCTTACTAAACATTTTTTTACATTTGTCATCTTCCTCAAAAGAAAGAGAAAAATAAACTATGAGTAAGGTGGTTGTCTTTCGGTCTCACTAAACATTTTTTCAACATTTTCCATCTTCTTCAACAGAGAGAGAAAAATAAATTATGAGTAAGGTGAGGGTCATCTTCAGGTCTTACTAAACATTTTTTTACATTTGTCATCTTCCTCAAAAGAAAGAGAAAAATAAACTATGAGTAAGGTGGTTGTCTTTCGGTCTCACTAAACATTTTTTCAACATTTTCCATCTTCTTCAACAGAGAGAGAAAAATAAATTATGAGTAAGGTGAGGGTCATC
>NC_090727.1:96687673-96712673 GCF_036898095.1 Palaemon carinicauda | reverse complement strand
TAACTGACTGGGATCTGTTATGTAGGTAATTCATAAAGCAAAGTAGATCTATACTCAGTGATGTACATTTATCAAATAATATATTATGGTTCACGCTGTCGAAGGCTTTTGAGAGGTCAAGTAAAAGGAGTAGTGAGACTTTCTTATTATCCATGTTATTATAAATCTTATCTGATACTTTTAATAGAGCCGATTCAGTTGATAATTTTGGTCTGAAGCCGTGTTGACTTTGTGAGATTAGACCATTTGTCTCTAAAAAATCAGTTAATTGAATAGCAATTATTTTTTCCAGAACTTTTGACAGTACCGGTAGCAAAGATATAGGACGATAATTGGAGACGTCTTCCATATCACCACTCTTAAAAACAGGAATTACGTGGGGATTTTTCCATAACTCCAGATACTGTTTAGAGGCTATGGATGTGTTAATTATAACTGTAAGGTAAAATGCAATAATATATAACCCATCCCTAATGAAACGCAAGCTAATCCCGTCAGATCCAAAAGCATTTGTGTTTTTAAGATTTTTTATAATTAAGATGACAGTATTACAATCAACAGGAGTAGGCTTAAAACTATCTAATTCTCTAACTGGAATATTACGTACTGTTTCAGTAGAGATTATTATATTTCCTAATTTCCTCTTGGGTTTTTTCGAATGTTTTTTTACCGACCTCAGCGAAAAAATCATTGAATTTTTCAGCCTTAGAGTGTACATCAGTTACTGCTGGCAATAGCATAGAGCTCGTATCTGTTTGTTGACCATTAAATAGCATATTTTTTTCTATTTTCCAAGTAGCAGAGACATTGCCTTTAGCTTTCAGATATTTGCTTTTGTAAAACTGCTTACGGCTTGCCGCTAACTTTGAGTTTACTCTCTTCTTCAGGTCTTTATGTTTTTCTCTCAGAAAGATGTTAAAAGTTGGATTTTTTAACTCCCTTTTCAGTCTGTCTCTTTCTTTCATGTCTCGCTTTATTTCATCTGTTATCCAGGGTGCAGGGAGCTCAAATGTTTAGACAAGCTGTAAAGACATCGTTTAAAGTTCCAACTTGGTTGTTTACATTGTCAGTATTTAAAATACCATTTAATATATTTACGTTATTAATGAGGAGATCGCAAAGAATGTCTGGAGAATAATTTTGCAAACGTCTAAAAGTTTTAAAAATAGGTTTCTTTTTTGGCTTACGAATATTCAGATGAGTTAAGATTGTCTCGTGGTCTGCCACCAAGCTTGGTATAATATAAATTTTTGTTATCACATGTTTAGCATTTGTTATTACGAGATCAATTAAAGACGCTGATGTAGGAGTAACTCTAGTAGGTTGTTTACTATCTGATCGAAATTTAGTTTTTTAATTAGTTTAGACATTTTATTCTCGGTCTTTAGCAGATCATCATTAAAATCCCCATAGATAAATATATGCTTATTTCGTAAAATAATTTCTTTAGAAATATCAGAGATATAATCAAAAGAGGTTGCCGGTGCTTTGGGATGGCGATATACGCATCCTACAATAACAGAAGGAAACTTGCGATATTGAATCGAGATCCACTTGTCTTCTACACCCTCACATTTTTCGATCGTTAAATTGATTTCGGTGACCTTCAAATAGTTTCTGACAAATATACATACCCCTCCACCCCGACCTTGATCCTGACGGTAGACATCATACAGGGGAATATTTATAAATGCGTCACTTATATTAGTGTATAACCATGTTTCGCTAACACACAGAATATCAATGTTTTGTTCGTTTAACATAAGTTCTATTTCAAGTTTATGACTTAACAAGGATTGGGCATTAATATGGACTACCGTTAACATATCACTGAATCTAGGAGAAATCTTCCTGTCGGCACCATCTTCCTGGCCAAGATCCTAGTAGTTGGGGTTTTGTTCACATAATCTACTTTTGTGACAAAATTCATAGCATATGTTGCATCTTAGTTTATGATCAAATCTGCAGTTCGATTGTTGGTGATTGAATTCACCGCAGTTATAACAGCCATATCTATTACCTCTAGTATTAAGATGATTACTATAGTTGCCAGTTTTGTTATTTCTGTAAGTATATCCTGAGTCATCACTATCATTATTATATCTAGAACGCGTTTGAGAATTGGCATATCCCCCTCGAGAGAGGTTCTCTTTCCTAAAATACTTGTTTTTATTTTGTTGGGGCCTCGTTATGTTTCTTCCCCTTCTCACTCGATTTGCCAACAATTCTGTACTTACACCTTCCATAGTATTAGTTCTGAGAATATTATTGTTAAAACTACATAAATTTGATTTAATAGCTTTCCAGTTGGAATAAACAAAATTATCTAAGCATACAGAGGAAATAGCATCTAACAATCTAATGGCACCTACTCTATTAAGTAAATCATAGCATTTATCATTTTGGCCATCGTAACAGTTAATATCTAGGTCGCCAGTTCCAAGCTTTAAGAATGTTTGCGTTTTAATCATCGTAACTCCATTTTTATTACACCATTCTCCCATTTTGGTATTATCTTCGGTTATTCTTTTAGGTAAATTATTTGTTCTCATTGATGGTACAAGCTCACAGACCTTTACCTCTATTTCTTGATTTTTCTCTTTGAGTTCAGCAATAACGGTGCCCAGATTGTCGATAATTCCCTCCACTGTAATATCCTCGACGAGTAGATCTTGAGTTCCACAATAAATGACGCATTCTTTAGGTGAATGTTCCAGCTTTTCCATTACCCAAGATTTTAGTAAGTCCATATTTGCTTTTGGTAGGGTTCTTACCATGACACTATCTTGAAGGTCACTAGACTTAACCTCCTTTAGACAAGAATTTCCAATGAGTAATACATTTTTCCCATTCAATGGAGGAGTGATGGCTTCAGAGGGACATGATCCGTACATATTTTGAAGGCTTTCTTGTAGATGTCTAATTTTTTCTTCAGCAAGGAATAATTTAGTTTGTAGTTCTCCTATTATTCTCTCCTTATCGGCTAAAGCGTTATTTATAACATAGATATTGTCTTCTGTCTCTCTAACAAAAGCTTCAAACCTTTGATATAACTGTGCCGGGTTTGATATCTGTAAGTCACGGTCTCTATCTTGGCTGGGAGCATGCGATGGATGATTTTCTCAAATATTTTCATAATGCTCCATTAGTTTATCAATTAAGGCATCTTTTTTCGTCCAGATACCTCTTAGTCCTAGTTGACTGCAATGTTTTTGGAGTTCGCTTTTTGTGCATCTGGCAAGTGTTTGCAGACGATAAAAGAGGATTGCCTCTCTCTCTGTTTCCTCTCCGCATTTCTTCTCCTACTTCATTAGTAATGTCTGGATACATATTTCATTTTTTTTTTTATTGAAATATTTAGTTTTTTGTAAGATGAACACTATAATAACTACAGTATTTTAAGATATCAAGAAACGATATTCGGCATTCGAGCGAAACAACAGTTTTAGTCTTGACGTCATAAGGTGTTTACTGCGCATGCGCGGAAAAGGAAAAATTTGTGCAGGGGTCTCTTACTCAGATTTAACAGTTTTTAATTGCTATATTAACTATGTTCACATTAGGTGTAAGTAAACACTATACCATTATCATTGTCCCTGCACATTCAACTTCAAGAATTAAGCACCATTCTATGCTAGCCACTATTATAACCACGAAAAAATAGTCATTTAAAGAGGAGCTCTTCAAACCGTGACCATACACGTGCGAGACAAGAAGAATGTGAAAAACCTAAATTTCAAGAAAGAACAAGGTATTACCCTGCTGTCGAGGCCTTCAACAAATATGTTTCAGAAGAACAGTGTAAAACTTATATGCACGAAAGAAAATCCCCACCTTTGGAAAAATACTGGTGGAAGGAGAAAGCATTGCATTTAATGGATGGAAAGAATCTCCTAGGAAAGTCTACATAACATATGCAGTATATATATATATATATATATATATATATATATATATATATATATATATATATATATATATATATATGCTACTATAGCGTGAGGTCTACCACACTATAGCGTGAGATCTACCTCCCGTTACTACTATAGCGTGAGGTCTACTGCTGAATTATTCGTCCTTCATAGATAAAACACATTTCATACATTTGTTTAAGCAATAAACACTTAATTTAAACATATCTTAGAAATAACCTAAATAGATAATTGGATTTCTAATTACATTAAAAAAAGGAATAAAGGTAAAAATAAACATGTTATCATATATTTCCATACATTTATTCTAGCGATATACTCTTCGTACATCAAACAGGTTATCATATGTTTCCATATCCTTTCGATGGCAACGTAACACAGTCTTGAATTCTCCTCCTCTGTTACGCTTTCTTTTTTCCTGCATGGCAGAACCACATTTACGGCATGGATCTGCTTCTTGAACTGTATCCAAGAGATTGCGCTCTCTTAAAAAGGCGAGTGCTGCTTCTTCTGTCAGAATGACTCTTCTATAAAACTCCTTCAGCAACATGTTTAGTATCCTCAATCGATGATATCTCTTTTAGGCCGAGGGAAAAACTGATTTAGGAGTTGCTGTTGTAGATTACAGCCAACAGTTCTCGTTGGCACGGGCCATTTCTTTGGTCGGCCAGTAGCGCGATTTAGGAGCTCCATTTTATATGGGAAGGTCCGGTTTTTGATGGATTTGGGCAGTTCACATGTTCGATGGTTAGGTGCGGGGCTCCGGGAAGCTGGTCACGCGCTAGACCTCACCCTCCACCTGGGTAGGCGACGTATGGCGGTAGACCTCACACTATAGTAGCACCTATATATATATATATATATATATATATATATATATATATATATATATATATATATATATATATATATATATATATATATATATATATATATATATATATATATATTTCAAAGGTTTTCGACTTGTCTCTAGAGTAAATTCCCTTCAAGGAAAAATGAACTAAGTGTTTACGTTTGGACACGATAAGTTCTGGCAAAGAGCTCTTTTCAGCGGCCACCACGGAATGGTTTGACTAGCCAAACCATTCGGTGGTGGCCGCTGAAAAGAGCTCTTTGCCACAACTTATCGTGTCCAAGCATAAACACTTAGTTCATTTTTCCTTGAAGTAAGCACTCTTTAGAAACAGGTCGAAAATCTTTGAAAACAACAACAAAGGCAGATTATGAGATTAACAGGAATACAGGGACGAGTATCCTATTTCCCCTCACCCTTTCTTTGCTGGCATAAGATCACTTAAATAACATCAACATCTTTCCAATAATAACTTGTTTATTATAAGACACACATACACTATATATATATATATATATATATATATATATGCATATATATATATATATATATATATATATATATATATATATATATATATATATATATATATACATATCTATAAATATACACATATATACATATATATATATATATATATATATATATATATATATATATATATATAATATATATATATGATATATATATATATATATGATATATATTTATATATATATATATACATATATATATACATATATATATACATATATATATATATATATATATATATATATATATATATATATAAAGAATTATATCTTATAGACTTACCTTAGAGATTCTTTACATCCATTGAATACAATGTTTTCGTCACCTTCCACCAGTATTTTTTTCAAAAGTGGGGATTTCCTTTCGTGCATATAAGTTTAACACTGTTCTTTAAACACATTTGTTGGAGTCGTCTAGAGCAGTCACAGGACGAAGACGATGCTTTGTTCGTTCTTGAAAATTAGATTTTCCACATTCTTCTTGCATGATTATTCAACGAACTGTTATTCAATAACATTCGTGGTTTCAGACGTGCGAATGCTTTAGTTACATAAGTAAAAGGGCTGCTGTTCATCTTCATTGTGAAATACTTGTACACACTATGTAATGTTTCCACGAGTTGTTTAAGTTTCCAATCGATTAAGTCTTTAGCTAATGCAGTTTCATGTACTACATTTTATACTCCAAGATCAACCATTCTGTGGATTAAATATGGTTCACTGATCTTTGCCTGATAAATTTACCCTTGTGACCTTCAAGATTTCACTCATCATCTTGCCAGTCTTATTACGACAATAGGATAAAACTGGCAAATAACCTGGGATTATAATTTCGAAAAAAAAAATGGTGGTTTCAATTATCATAACAAAAATGGAAACCTTACCTTATGAAATATATATGCTCGGAAAGACTAAGAGAGAGAGAGAGAGAGAGAGAGAGAGAGAGAGAGAGAGAGAGAGAGAGAGAGAGAGAGAGAGACTAGATTTAACTTCTGGTTAATCGTAGCCACCTCTGGTTAATCCTGTGAGATTAGTCAAAAAGGAAGGATATGTCGTAAAGGGGCTACGCTTTATCAGTTTCCCTCAATTTGGATGTCTAAGTACTGTGTTCATTTTTTCTTAAAGTGGTTAAATCCTTTTGACACGAGTACGCTATACAGTGGGTCAGATATCGTCTCAGCGGCCACGACAGATTAGTTTGACTATAAGAGATATGGCATACACGGTGCCACATCTTCACTGAGTCAGTTCACTGAGACCTTTGGTCAAATCCTATTAAATGCTTGAAGATTAGCTACCACATCAGCGAGACAATGTCTATAATTTTTTCTTTTTAAATGGGAAAAGGATAATGAAACTTAAATTTGGGATTGGCCAAGCAATCAAACGTGTCACAGATGCAACCAACATATCAAAAACAATTTTGTTTCAGATTTGCAAGGAAAATTGGGTGAAGGCTATTAAGCATACTGGTAACATTTTAAAGGAAGACACGAGAAATGACGTCTGTATTAACTAATTAATTGAATCTTTTGTGATAGAACTAACTTCATCTGACGAAGTCTCCATAACAACGTTTGCTAATGTTGTACATTAATTAAATAAATTCTAAAAACAATACAATCACCAATGTAAATATACTATATTAAACTTAGTTAATTAAATCCTCTGTAAAGAATCCTGTCTTTTAATAATCAATCAGAATTGATAAATTAAGATTATTTCTGTTAGTGTGATAATCTTTTTATAACAATTTTGCTCTTTGTTATGTCTAAGAGTTTCAACTTGTCACCACGTGGTTGAAAACAAAAAGAGCGAAGGAAGCAATTTAAAGAGAGTATCAAATCAAAGGATTATATTCTTAGACTGTTCAAACAAGTGCTCCCAAACGAAAGTGGCAGTCGAATTACAGTTCTTCTTAATATTTAGTATATATTTCAAATAATTTCGTACCTGAGGATACAAGTAAACAATTTGCCCAGCTTGACATTTCCGGATTAACTGATTTAGCGTGTCGGACTAATTCTGTTCTTCTCTGAGAATGGGTGACCTCTAAATCTTAATCTTTTGATTCTTTCTGGGTTTTTTCTACCTACAGAGTTTTTCAGTACACTGGAATCTTTAGTAATCCTTTTAAACACATGCACACACACACAAACATATATATATATATATATATATATATATATATATATATATATATATATATATATATATATATATATATACGCACACCCACACACACACACACACACACACATATATATATATATATATATATATATATATATATATATATATATATATATATACATATATATATATATATATATATATATATATATATATATATGTATATATATATATATATATATATATATATATATGTATGTATATATATATATATACATACATAGATACACACACACACACACACAAACAAACACACACACACACACACACACACACACATATATATATATATATATATATATATATATATATATATATATATATAATGCCGTATATCATATTCACTCAGATAAAGATGTAAAATTAATAAAGACACGTGCGCCTTGTTTTTAAACGCATTAGAGACTTTTAATCTATTCCAATTTCTTTTCCATTGGCCACCTGGGAAAAATAGCCGAAAAGGGACTATATCCGGGATAATGACCGACGGAACTGCCCCACCTTTAAGACCTTAATCCATCCTCTGCTTCTGGGCTTCTCCAGATAAAATGACCGAAATATTTAAGAGTCGATGCGGAAAAATAAGCTCTCAGCTGCCACTTTCGTTTGGGAGCACTATAGCTGACCCTTTTCTCCTTTTCTTGGCTCGCCCATAGATCAAAGCGGTCAAGCCAGGTGTGCTTTAAAGTGACCCAAGAGAACTGGCAACGCCACTAACGGGCTCCGAGTCTGTTCCTACAATGGTTTGACTATAGTGTAGACTGTGTAAGCACGGTCCAGATATACCAGGTCAGCCAGACAGCGTACCGATTTTAAGCCCCTTCTGCGCACCTACGTCATTTGAAGGGGCTTAGTGTTGGCGAGACCCATTAAGAACGTAGATCTATCACACAGTCAATGTAAATAAAACAATATTTTACCTTTGGAAAACATTTTATTAAGTTACAACTTTCATTTTTTTTTTCTTAGGGCCTCCCTGCATGGTTGTCCTTGAGGTTTTCTATACTTTATCAAATTATTAAGATATTGCATTCGAAAATATACCGATATCTTAACAAAAAAAGCAATAACATCATCAGGAACTTCAATACCAGACTGTTTTAATTCTAAATAAAGCTTTTTAAAACAAATTTTTCCCTCCATGAGAGCTTCCCCGTGTACAGCATTAAAAATATCCCGCATTATTAACAACTGTGAAAAATACTGACTAGAAGGTGCATGTAATTCCTCCCGATTAACACATGCTATCCAAGTATCATTCCTTAGCACTTCTTCAGTCTTATTTCCTAACTCAGGATATTTTACAAAAAAAATTCTTTACAATATATTCACCAATGTATTTAAGAGCTTCTTCCTCAATTACTCCCCAAATATCTTTCTTTATTTCTTTGTTTGCTCTCAAAAGGTCTTATTCCTCCTCTAAAGCATCTTTCTCTAAATAAAAATCTAAATTTCTGAATATCTGCGTTGTTAGGCCTATTTCCAACGCTAAGTACCTTTCTTTCGTGATAGATTCCTCGTCTTTGGCTGATTCATGAGATTTTTCAACGGTGGTGATATTACACTTTTTACTTAATATTTTAATTTCCTTTCCTAGTAAAATTTTTTTTTTCAGCCGAAATTTAAAGTTCAAAGCATGAGGATGATCATAGTGCCCATCCATTTGCCTTATACACCCAAAGAAATGTTCAAGGCAATCTTGATTTAGTGTTTGTGTAAGTAAGTAGTCAATTTCTAGGACTTTCAATACCTAGTAACCTAGACTTCATGTCATCTGGTATAAAATGAATCGCACAAACAGTAGCATCCACAACGTTAATTCTGTCTGCATGGCAGCATGCATATATCCACTGGTCTATGTATGGATTTTCTTTTGGAAAGCGATGGTATTTTATGTCTGAGCTTTTAGTTTTATCATGTCTATTATAACAGCAAAATACTGCGCAGTTACTCGGCATTATTAGTGACGGAATGAATGAATGAATAAAATGATAATGGACACAGCGTCTCCTATTGTTTACGTTACCTCTATAGGTAGCTAACTAAGGCAACAGTCCTTTGTTTTGTTTACCCACGTGTGTGAGACGGGGAAGCTTGACGTCACAGTATGGGTGATTCACAGCTTAAGCTGCGCGTTGGCTGACCTGGTATATATTGACCTTGAGTGTAAGCGACCCATCAATATTGACGGCTAAATATCCACATACAGTAGGTAAACACACTCATGATCCCTCTCTCACCAGGGTACGACTGGTCCCTCTCTCCAATTCCCGAGGGACGGGAAGAGCTGAGCATGATCGGAAATATCATCATTAACGCCTCGGGTAGATTTTGCCAATCAACTCTATCTTGAGCTTCTCCATTCATCATCATCTACTTCATGCTTCATAGTCCTCAGCCATGTAGGCCTGGTGAACTAATCTCTCTTAGGGAGTGCGAAGAGCATGGCCAAACCATCTCCATCTAGCCTTCATCATGATCTCATCCACATATGGTGCTCTACTGTAAGTAATCACTCTCGTAGTTCCATTTCTAATCCAGTCCCGCCATTTAACTCCCAATATCCTTCTGAAAATTTTGTTCTCAAATCTACAAAATCTGCTGTATATTGTTTCAATGTCATACCACGACTTTCTATTTATTATATAGGGGAGATCAGAAAAAATCAAATCATCTTATACCTCTTGCGAGAAACCTTTCCCCTTTCATTTATGCTTTAGCAATACCTTAAAATTTGAAGTCTACTGTACAAGACCATAAATATAATTGACCAAAACGAATGGCAGACAAGTGACTGTAAATGATACTTGCATTCTTTAAACAGAAAATAACATATTCTACAAACTTACAAACGCCTTTTTTTATCACGAAAAACAAACATATCCGATAACCCTGTAGTACAGATAATTAATCAACTTCTTCATTAGGTGGCTCTAAGAAAACTATTCTTCAAGTCCCCACGGTAGAGACACTCTACCAACAAATGCCACAACACCAAAGGAAAATAATAGTCTTCACACACAGGCTGGACTACCCAACTATTCAACATACTTGGGCCAAACTTCAGTGGCCAATCTTCAAACGATGTACTGAAGTCTCCCTTGTCCTTGATATATTGTAACTGTTGATTTGGTAATTTTCAACATATTCTGGTTGTGGGGGTCAATTGGAAACGTCCCTGCCCGGTCATCTGCCGGACTGGGGTTCGAGTCATGCTCAAGATCGAAAGTTTCTTGTAGTGTCTACAACCTTAAGGATGGGGGTTTGGGGGAGCCTATAGGTCTACCTGATGAGTAATCAGCATCCATCGCCTGGCCCTCCCTAGTTCTACCTTGGGTGAAGGGCTTGGGCGCTGATCATGTGTAAATAACATAAGATCAGTCTCTAGGACATTGTCCTGCCAGCAAGGTCATTGTCACTGTCCCTTGCCTCTGCCATTCATGGGTGGCCTTTAAACCAGATTTTGCGATGATGATTCGTAAATCTTTCTTATGTTCCAATTTCTGCCTAAGAAGGTATCCCAATATGACACGAGATTCCTTCCCAGCATATTTTGTTGGCACAGTTATTTGCTATCTCTTTAATCTTTCACAAACGCAAGTCTTTCTTATGTTCCAATTTCTGCCTAAGAAGGTATCCCTATATGACACGAGATTCCTTCCCAGCATATTTTGTTGTCACAGTTATTTGCTATCTCTTTAATCTTTCACAAACGCAAGTCTTTCTTATGTTCCAATTTCTGCCTAAGAAGGTATCCCTATATGACACGAGATTCCTTCCCAGCATATTTTGTTGTCACAGTTATTTGCTATCTCTTTAATCTTTCACAAACGCAAGTCTTTCTTATGTTCCAATTTCTGCCTAAGAAGGTATCCCTATATGACACGAGATTCCTTCCCAGCATATTTTGTTGTCACAGTTATTTGCTATCTCTTTAATCTTTCACAAACGCAAGTCTTTCTTATGTTCCAATTTCTGCCTAAGAAGGTATCCCTATATGACACGAGATTCCTTCCCAGCATATTTTGTTGTCACAGTTATTTGCTATCTCTTTAATCTTTCACAAACGCATTTGATATTAACGGTATGGAATGTCGAAACGTCCGCTAGAACAGTCGATTGAATTAAGACATGTTTGGTTATTTTATTTTAACATTAAACATTGATGTTGACACCAGATAACAAAATAGGATATGGGCATTGTCATTCATTAGTATGTAAAAATATGCCAGATTAAGAAGCATTAAAAGCAAAATTACCATCGGAAATTAGCAATATAATAAAGATAACATAAATATATAAAGCCATCTATGAAGTATTCAAACCAACATTCAAAATTGGTCATTTTTGAATCAGAACTTAAACCTTTAAAAAAATCCCTGACAAATAGATATGAAAAAATTCATAAGACTTATTCTTATACCTCTCTTGAAAGTCATCTAAAACTCGCAAAAATATGTACTATTCACAAAAGAGTGAAGACAACTTTCTTCCAACTGCACTGGCGGATGCTACAAGTTTCAATGGTTGTAAAGATAAGGAACGTTCTTGAGCAGAGGTTCTTCAACTTTTTGACTCCCGCCCCCTTCTGCATTAAATTTTGTAATTAACATCACATATGGAAAAAATAATAGGTATCATATGGCAACTCTGCTTGCGAGCCCCTTGGAGACTTTTAATACCTCCCAAAGGCCCACCCCTTATTAGATTCACTGTTCTGGAGCTTGGCTAACTTGAATGTTCATACCCTGTCGTATGATTCAGTTCAAATGTAAAATCTACTTTAAACATTTTCTGGACACGTAAGTCTAACAAAATGAAGCCTCTGTCTGCTATCAACAGTTTCCTTCCTGCCACCTTACTTCTAATTGCAGCCTATAAATAACATGTACGAAGACGCACCCAACGATATATATCATTCCGGCGACAACAGCAATTTCTTTTCAACTCCTAAAATATTAAAACCTAAAAGTGGGAGATTCGCCATAACAGAAAATTTCCCTTTTGCTTCTACATTTGAAATTCTCTAATAACTGAATCAATTAACATCAATACTATACTTGGTCATGATCAAGTAACCTTAACATATCACTATGTTATAACATTGAAGTAAATACACACGATCAAGTTTAATAACATATGTTGAAACCTGTGCATTCTATAATCATTCTGTTACCCTTCCAATAATAAGATGGGTTATTATGAAAACATTTGGTAACACACCAAACAAACAGAAGTCACAGCATAGCCATGGTCAAAAGGTCAACCCTGAACCATTTAATATGTAATGCTTAATAAACGAAAGTGAACATATACCCTTGTTTGCTGACTTTAACAAGTTACTGGTATTTGGCGCCCCTCCTTCAAACGGAAATGTTGTTAATAGCATTATGATTTAAAGCCTCATTTGAAAACATCTAACATAACATTACCAATCAGAGAGAGAGAGAGAGAGAGAGAGAGAGAGAGAGAGAGAGAGAGAGAGAGAGAGATGCTATCTATAATTCCAAATACAGAAACTCAAACTGCGAGATAGAAAACATGACTTGTTCCATTTCTCCTTCAAAATCGAGTCCTTTGGACAATTAACTTTCATCACAAACAAACATCGATACTTCTTGGTTCCACTAAGGTCCAAAATAATAAACCTGACAAGTTCAACTGTTACTATTCCCCAGAAAACTTAACCAAGAATTCCTAGTCAGCGGTGGGGAAGGATAGTGCGAGACCTAAATAGACAAGAAGCAATTAGATTTTTTATCTTTCTAATTAGAAAGTCTCTATGCGCAAAACATTCTGTCAGGGCATGGAGGGTTTGAGAGACAGTTATTTACGTTTAGAAGACCAAGGAATTTCAAATGAAAATGAAAACATGACACCAAGTTTTACATTTTTACTTTCGTTTGTCGAAAGGGAAGAAGAGCAGAAACAAATCTGAATTGGACCAACAATTTTACCAATTTTGATAATTATTATAATTCTATTAATATTTTTTATTCTAATAATAATAATAATAATAATAATAATAATAATAATAATAATAATAATAATAATAATAATAATTCTAACAGTAATAAATCTAATGATAATGGTAATTCTAATTTTTTAATACAACACATCATAAAAAGTTGATACTCCAAAACAATACATCAAAGCCTAATGGGCATTCAGAATGAAACCTTCAGGCTAAGAGTGAATCTCGAATAAGTTTCATGTCAAGTCCAAATAGTGTCACCAGCACACATTTCTATGCATAAATTTACTTATTAGATAAATGGGAGAAAAGCATCTAGTTTGGAAAAAGTTCAAAATGATATTAGTGAGAATTGCATGAATAATATCTATAATGGCAATAAATTAATGCTCTTAACACTATAAAATACAAAATGCCAACAAAACTTCTTCACCCCATTACATTTTTACTTCAGGCTACCCGTACCCTGTAATCTTGATAATTAAATTTAATGCATAAACTCGTCCCTCTTAACAAGAAACAAATATCATCCAAACCAATTCACATTCTGCAACTTTTAGGTTATCGAAGATAAAGGGATGCCTCACTTCAATTCAGATTTTATATTAGTTAGCCACAAAACCTAATAATTACATGATTAAAAATGGAAGAAAATTAGAAAAAAGTAGAAAAGTGAGCAATTGAATTAAAAATAATAATAGTGAAACAGTGACAATACGAAGTGAAAAACCATAAAAAAACGAATAAAAAAGGTAGTCGGTGAAGCAGTAATGTTTCATAATGAGTTTTAAAGTAAAACGTGGATATATGAGCAAACACACAGACAGGAGAGAGAGAGAGAGAGAGAGAGAGAGAGAGAGAGAGAGAGAGAGAGAGAGAGAGAGAGAGAGAGAGAGAGAGAGAGAGAGTTTTAATTCTCCCTATATCTGACCTTCCCAGACTCTTTCCTTTGATCTTGTTCAATACCTTCCCTGATGAACACCAACGCACAAGTTGCCAGGAATAGTCACACACAAAACCACATCTGATAATGACACTTCAGCCTTTCATGACTGAAGCTTCTCTATCACATATTTTGCAAAGACTTTTCGAATAATCTTAACACCTAAGACTTTCATGACATACAGTATGTTCTAGATATTCGGTGACTATCGTTTGTTATTTTGTAAAAAGAGAGACCACGAATATAAAAGGGTTTCTTATTTTGTAGATATAAAAACCACGAAAATAAAATGGTTTCTTATATTGTAGAGAGAGAAATAATGAAAATAAAAGGGTTTCTTATTTTATAGAAAGAGAAACCACGAAAATAAAAGGGTTTCTTATTTTGTAGAAATAGAAACCACGAAAATAAAATGGTTTCTTATTTTGTAGAAGGAGAAACAACGAAAATAAAAGGGTTTCTTATTTTGTAATAGGAGAAACAACGAAAATAAAAAGGTTTCTTGTTTTGTAGGAAGAGAAACAACGAAAGTAAAATGGATTCTTATTTCGTAGTAAGAGAAACATCGAAAATAAAAGGGTTTCTTGTTTTGTAGGAAGAAAAACAACGAAAAAAATAGGGTATCTTATTTCATAGAAAGAGAAACAACGAAAATAAAAGGGTTTCTTTCTTCATAGAAAGAGAAACAACGAAAATAAAAGGGTTTTTGGTTTTGTAGGAAAAGAAACAACGAAAACAAAAGGGTTTCTTTCTTCATAGAAAGAGAAACAACGAAAATAAAAGGGTTTCTGGTTTTGTAGGAAGAGAAACAACGAAAACAAAAGGGTTTCTTTCTTCGTAGAAAGAGAAACAACGAAAATAAAAGGGTTTCTGGTTTTGTAGGAAGAGAAACAACGAAAACAAAAGGGTTTCTTTCTTCATAGAAAGAGAAACAACGAAAGAAAAGGGTTTCTGGTTTTGTAGGAAGAGAAAAAACGAAAACAAAAGGTTTTCTTTCTTCATAGAAAGAGAAACAACGAAAATAAAAGGGTTTCTTGATTTGTAGGAAGAGAAACAACGAAAACAAAAGGGTTTCTTATTCATCTTCACAAGTTTTAAGAACAATTGTACGAGACATACAGAAATCAAAGGATTATTAAAGGATTGTGAATACTGATGGCGATAAATGAAGAGAGAGAGAGAGAGAGAGAGAGAGAGAGAGAGAGAGAGAGAGAGAGAGAGAGAGAGAGAGAGAGAATGTATGCGTCAAAAGTATGAAATTCTTCTAGCGAGAGAGAGAGAGAGAGAGAGAGAGAGAGAGAGAGAGAGAGAGAGAGGGGGGGGGGATGCAATTCTTCTCTGAAGAGCTCCAGAAGACTAATGATAATTTGAAACCGATTGGTGAATGTACCAGAATTCCATATTTCTTCTCACAGAGTCTAAGGACCTTTTGGAGCCCTGACAAGAATCCATTCAACTTTCCTACTAATAACAAACTACAACTTCCAGTCGAACAAGAAGTTGGAGGAACTTGAGCGAGAGCAACGAAGGAATTCTTGACAAAATTTCTCAACCTTTTCCAAGTCCTCATTTATCTCCGTTCATTCTCTATTAGTTCCGTCCATCTTCATTTTAAATTTTCTATATAGTAGTCATAATAATTATTGAAATATCTGAAGATTAAAACAATACCTAACTCCACTCTTCGATTCGTGTTGAAGATCAGAAATCTTCTAAATGTCTTCGGCGGGAAAGATTATTCTTACGCTGAAACGAATTTGTTCTCTTCCAAGCTTTCCTTTTTCCTTCGTTTATTTTGCTCCTTTTTCAGAGTACTATCAGATATGAGAGAGAGAGAGAGAGAGAGAGAGAGAGAGAGAGAGAGAGAGAGAGAGAGAGAGAGAGAGAGAGAATATGTATGCGTCGAAAGAATGAATTTCTCCTATGAAGACTTTCAAAAAATACATCGGGAGCTCCATAAACCGCATCCTCTTTTTTTTTTCTTAAAACTAAGCCTGATATAAGAACTCTATATCGTTGGCTTGGCTGGGGTTCCCCCTTCCCGGTGGGAAGGGAGGGCTCCCCGGCCCCCACCAGCGCTGGGCCGGCTTCCCCCCCCCCCCACCCGCTGGCGCCCAGGCTGGCTTCCCCCACCCTCCTGCCGGCGCTGGTCCGGCTTCCCTGCCCCCCCCCTCCCCCCCCTCCCCCCGCCCTGGCGCTGGTCCGGCTCTTCCCACCCCCGCCACTGGACCAGCTTCCCCCCCCACCGGCTTTCGCCCCTCCCCCCGCCGGTGCTGTGCGGATTTTCCCACCCCCCCCCCCGCCGGTGCTGTGTGGCTCCCCCCCCCCGGTGGCGCTGGGCCAGCTATATCCCCCCCGCTGGCACTGGACCGGTTTCCCCCCCCACCCCCGCTGGCGCTGGCCCGGTTCCCCCCCCCCACCAGCTCCCCCCCCCCACCGGCGCTGGGCTGGCTTCCCCGTCCCCCCCCCCTGCTGGTGCTGGGCCAGCTCCCCCCCCCCCACCAGCGCTGGGCAGGCTCCCCCCCCTCCCCCGGCCGGCGCATTCCCAAACCATCCCCATCTCCATTCATCATGATCTCATCCACATACGGAACTCGAACAATCTCTCTTATAGTTTCATTTCGAATCCTGTCCTGCCATTCTACTCCTAATATATAACGAACTATAAAACGGGAATTCCGAAAGTAAGATATTCTAAAATTTCTGAGTTAAAAACTACCTAGTCAAACCCTTTAAAAGATGCCAATAAAACTAACCTCAAACTTTACACACGATTTGTAAAAACAAACAACGACAACAGAAATCTCGAAAGTGAGGTATTCCGAACTTACAGACACTAAAAACAAACTAGATGAAATCACTCATAATAAAAATAAACAGAAATAAAACCAACCTCAAACTTTACACACGAAAAATAGAAAAATAAAAACTACAGAAATGTCGTAAGTGATATATTCCAAACTTACAGACAGTGAATACCAAATTAATGAAATCACTGAAAATAAAAAAAAAAAAAAAAAAAAATATAAAACCAACCTGAAGGCAAAAATAAAAGTTAGGTATTCCAAACTTTCAGACAATAAAAACCAACTCGATCAAACCGCTTAGAAAAAAAAAATAAAATAAAAAAAAAAAATTTACACATGGAAAATAAAAAAAATAATACGAGTATCAATTCCCAAATTCCCAATTAAGATATGCAAAATCTCAGACGGATTTTCTCGTCATGAGGGATTGACTTCGACTGGAGATGATGACTTCCCAAAGAGGGAGTTCGGGGAGAGGAGTGGGGGTGCTGGATGGAAGTGATACGCAGAGACGTTCTTGGGGAGAGAGAGAGAGAGAGAGAGAGAGAGAGAGTGAGAGAGAGAGAGAGAGAGAGAGAGAGAGAGAGAGGGGGGGAGAGAGCTACTGGTATGATATATAATGTAAAACAATTACTGTCATATCTGGGGTTTGGTCATTTTCATCACCACGCTGGCCAGTGCAGATGGATGATGGTGGGAGATTTTTGTCTAATCGCTCACAGAAAACTCACCTAGTATGGGTGGCCCTAACTATTACAACTTTGCGGATCATGACGACACACAAGCCCTTTCACCATATTAAGGTATCCTTATTGAGAAATATATATATATATATATATATATATATATATATATATATATATATATATATATATATATATATATTGTGTGTGTTTGTGTATGTTTGTAACACCATTAAAGATTTCAGGACACACCCTGCTCAATACCGTGATTGCATTCATTAAAGCAATGTGACAATAATTGCCAATCAAACATTTCTTCGAGAAGGGAAACCAATTTCTCTTTATCGGAATAATTAAATGAATCGCTGGTAAGGTACATTCGGCAAATTAGTCAAATTCATGATGGTTATTAAATTGGACTCAGGATAGGAAAATATATTTAAGACAAGGACACAGACACATACACATACATATGTATATATATATATATATGTTAATTTACGTTTGCAATTAATAAACAATGTCTTAGTGGCGTCCAAAAGTCGAAGATAGTTTCTCTCTGAACAGACTGTCCTCCAGATGGTTTTGAAAATAACAGTAAAACAGCATTTACATTTTTTCATTTATTAGTTGGTGTCAAGACGTGTTTCGAATCACATCGTGACTCTTCTTCAGGACTATATTTGGTTGAGTGATGTAATCACACTTTAATATAAAGACTATATTGTGGAGAAAATTTTTGATGATGCCCCTAACGAAAATGGGTAATGCACCTCTTGGTTGTGGTGGCCGATGTGGTAACGTCCCTGACTGGTGATTGCCAGACTGAGGTTCGAGTCCCGCTCAAACTCGTTAATTGCTTTGGTCGATGCAACCTCACCATCTTTGTGAGGTAAGCATGGCTGGTTTGTGGGAGCCTATAGGTCTATCTGCTGAGTCATCAGCAGCCATTGCCTGGCCCTCTGTGGTCCTAGCTTGCATGGAGAGGGGGCCTGGGAGCTGATCATATGTATATATAGTCAGTCTCTAGGGCATTATCCAGCTTGCTAGAGCAATGTCACTGTCCCTTGCCTCTGCCATTCATGAGTGGCCTTTAAACCTCTTAGGTCACGTGGCCGTAAAGCCTCGATGCCGTAACCTTAGTTCACCCGATAGAAAAATAGCCCAGTGAGGAAAGGAAATAATGAGATGAATAAACTACAAGAGAAGTAATTAACAATTAGAATGTCAAACTTGAGAACATTAACAATATTGAAATAGAAATTTCATATATAAACTATTAAAACTTCAAAAAAAAAAAAAAAAAAAAAAAAACATGAGAAAGAAAATAAGATTCAATGGTGTGCCCGAGTGTACCCTCAAGCAAGAGAACTAACCCAAGACAGTGGAAGACCATGTACAGAGGCCATGGCACTACACAAGACTAGAGAACAATGGTTTTATTTTTGGAGTGTTTTTCCTAGAAGAGCTGCTTACCATAGCTAAAGAGTCTCTTCTACCCTAACCAAGAGGAAAGTAGCCACTGAACAATTACAGTGTAGTAGTAACCCCTTGAGCTAAGAACTCTGGTAATCTCAGTGTTGTTAGGTGACAGTAAGTGGGTGTGCAAGAGTGTGGACGTGTTGTGTCGAGCAGCTCTGCTATTGATGCCCTGAGTCATGTTTTAGCTTTGTGTTTCTCGCTTAGAATATCATTGAAAAGATATTAGTTAGTCTTATGGAGAAATCTAAGTGCTAAGAAACAGTACACTCTGTCTGCTCCTAACTATATCTGCTTCAAATGTAATGAAACGGATCGAGATCGGAAAAAATGGATAGTATGTGAATGTAAAAGACTCTGCCATAAGAGATGCGTGCATATAGTGACAGGCATCAGCGAGATTGACCGGAATAACCTAGATTGGTTATGCCCTCACTGCGTACGTGATGCCAGATGAAACAATTTAGTAATATCAAAATTAAAGGAAGATGTAAACATGAGTAATCTGGCCCTGAACGAACAAGATGGGAAAATAGATGACTTGGAAAACAAACTTGCGAATCTTAGTGCAGACGGAGCAAATTCCACCCACATCACCGACCTCACTGAGAAAGTTAACATTCTTGCCATGAATATGAAATCAATGAAAGCAACACTTCAAACATTGATAGACCCAAAACCGGAGAAACCGACATTTGCTGACAAAGTTAAGGAGAAAAAAAAATCTGTTGATAATTAAATCAACTAATACAACAACAAAAATTACTGAAAGAAAATGTGAGGTTGAACAAGCACTTAAAGACATTCCTATACTTAACACCAGGTCAACTACGAATGGAAATGTTGTTTTAAACTTTGCAAACAATATGATCAGAGAAGAGGCAGCAAACAAAATTCAGACATTGGTGGCTGTCACTGAAACGAGAAAAATCGGAAAACTAGTATTTTTGATAACTAGTAATTGTACAGTTAGAATCAAAAGAAGGCCGACACTCGGGGGAAATCTTTTGTTAGATGTCTCTAGTATTCCCATGACAAAATAGACAAGGTGTTGCTCTTCTTACTACTACTACGAAATGGGTGGAGCCTTCTCCAACTTTAGCGAATCAAAGAGCATACAGAAGTTACAACTCGAGTTGCCATATTTAAATTCTTTATTATCATTTGACGTCTCAACTATCCATTGCAAATACAAAACACACACACACACACACACACATATACACACATATATATATATATATATATATATATATATATATATATATATATATATATATATATTACAGATGTAATCTTCCTTAGCACGAAGATAACTTAATAAATGTTAGTCTACATAAGGAAAATTGAAAGATGTCTACATGTAGAAATGCTCTACAGTTTCGTCCGCCAATGGACCTCTTCTTGGAGTGTTTATCATGCAAAATAAACGCTCCAAGAAGAGCTCCATTGGCGGACGAAACTGTAGTGCATTTCTGCATATGGACATGTATCAATTTTCCTTATGTAAACTACCATATATATATATATATATATATATATATATATATATATATATATATATATATATATATATATGTATATATATATATATATATATATATATATATACAATTACTATTTTTTCGTAGGAGGGGCAAAGTGGACACTCGGCAGGGAAGGGTGGGTGGGGGGGGGGGGAGAGGTCTCCTCTCCAAAACCCCTTACCCAAGTCAGTCACTAAGGAAATAAGGAAGTCAATTCTGATTTAGGGGGTGTGGAGAGAAGGTAAATGAGTATTCTTCATACAGCCTGTAAGATAGTGTATTATTACCTAAATATTATTTGATAACCGTTAGTGTTCTAGCAAATATTTTTAACCGTATCCATTATTGGTTGATTTGTAAAAGATAGCAGCAGTAAAATAAAGTCGTTGTTGTTGTTGTTGTTGGAAGTTTGAAAAGAAACGAAATTTAAGTATCACCATTGCATAATAGATAATCAGATGGATGCAATATATACTGATGACTTCTTAACACCTTGAATACAATAAGAATTTATTACTTTGTATCGAAAATAAGTGAGAGCGGTATTATATTCTGGCAAAGGCTATCAAAATTTGTTTTATTGACAAATCCTATAAAAAATACAAGCTTTTTAGTCTTAGAGCGACGTAATTTTCCGAAATTTTGTCATGAAACTGTGATACACCTATTTTCCCAAAATGTATTCTATAAATTGTGGGAAAAATACATTTGCAGGTGGCATAAGCGCAAAATTATTCCCCACGCTAATGCCGTGACTGAAAGTTATCAATGATTATATAATTGCTAGTAGATTTATCTTGAGGAAGTACATTGCCTGGAGATCGAACTGACATCTTATTAATTTCATGCACAACGTTCTCTCAGTCTCGATTCAAATAAGCTTAACTCTGTATGATAAAGTCCCTCTTTACAGTGATCAAGTGCCCGAATTAGCACAGCTATGTGGTGTTGGATGTGGGCTCTAGTTAGGTACTTATTCTGCAAACATTTTTGTTCCCTTATTTTATTCTTTTTCATTTGTGGTCCTTTCTCTCATTCTTTAATCATATATTTATCAAACATTCTCATTATTTTCAAAATGAATGGCCTTCACCTCCGGTGCTTGTCTTACACCGTCAATATTAGTTCTTAGCTTCTCACTATCCCTCCATAGAAGAAATCTCTCCCAATTTTCATGCCAGTTTCTCTGATCAGGGTTAAATTCCCGGGCCGACCAAAAGCTATTATCTCTGAGTTGATTCATCCTTTGTTCTCTGATCCCGAGGTATAGAGGGAATCCAGATATTAAGGGAGTATAATATATGGCTTATATAAATATGAAAACACGTCTAAATGTGCAAAATTTATCATTATATATATATATATATATATATATGTATATATATATATATATATATATATATATATATATATATATATATATATATATATATATATACAGAGACATAGTTATAGAAGAATTGAAGAGGCTTTACCCTAATTGTGCAGATGTAGCCAAGTTAAAATAGCCATGACAAATATATCGAAAGAGGATAATTTAAATGCAAGAAGTATGGCACATCATAGAGAAGTTCAAAGTTTACCTGATGCTAGAGGTATGGCACTTCAAAACAGAGGTCAAAGAGGATCTAATACTTCAAATATGGCACTTCAAAAATAGATGTCGACGACCTTCTAATGCTAGGGGTAAAGAGCTACTAAATAAAGGTCAGAGAATCTCTAATACTAGAGGTAAAAAACCTCAATATAGAGGTCAAAGAGCCTCTGATACTAGAGGTGAAAAACCTCAATATAAAGGTCAAAGTGCTTCTAATACTAGAGGTGAGGAACATCAATATAGAGGTCAAAATGCCTCTAATACTAGAGGTAAGGAATACTAACATAGAGGTCATGGGGCCTCTAATACTGAAAATATGGCACATCAAAATAGAGGTCAAAGAACCTCTAATGCCATATGTATGGCACTTCAAAAAATTGAGGAACCTTAATATAGAAGTCAAAGAGCGTATAATACTCGAGGTAAAAAACCTCAATATAGGTGTCAAAGAGCCTCTAATAATACAAGTATGGCACCTTAAAATAAAGGTCAAAGAACCTCTAATACTAGAAGTATGGCACTTCATAAATAAAAGTCAAAGACCTTCTAATGACATGGCAAAATGTTCATAAAAGCTCTTTAAAAATGGCTTCCAGCTGAAATGTGTTAAAGACAGTCGCTTTTTAGTCCACCTGACAATATTGTGCAACAGAATAACATTTAAAGAGAAAGCAGTATTATTATAAGCCCAACGCAACAATACATAGATAAAAACGATATGATTATAATGATTTCTTAGCCTGTTTCTGTTATATATTTTTCCCAAATGTTTTCCTCCATTCAAGGTAACAAATGGTCACTTTTATTCTCGATAATTAAGACAAATATCCGTTATTTTTGCCTTTAATTGAAACCGATTAAAAGAACTAAATTCAGTATCGACTCGGAATTGTTTATGATGAAAACATCCTAATGTTTACTGAAGGATATTTCTTTCCGACTGACACTGCTTCCCTTATGCCATCTGGGTCTTGGTACATTCAGGTCTCGCTTGGAGAAGAGAAATGAGGAAGTTTGCATTGATCGTATGATATAAATATTGGAGTGTTCTATAAACAAAGTTTGAGGATGAAAATAATCTATTTACGAAGGAAAGAATTTCATCGTGTTAAATGCTATATCCAAAATTATTTTCCATAGATTTTGGCAACATTTGGTTATTATAAAATGTTTTCATCAGACCTCAGCTTGTTTCTTGATACATATTTCCTGCCTTTATACAGTGGTGCCTTTCTATGGATAGGCCTAAGCGTAAATCTATGGGTTTTACCCATGAATTTCACTTACTTTGGCTTTGCTTCTGTCAGATCAGTTCTCATTTAAGGGCTGTCAACGCAAGAACATATTTTTTCCATAAGGTAGGGTAATCTAAAACGAACGAATAGCCGATCAATATTCTTTTTCAATCATAGTATAAACTTTATTCAAGGTTCTTAATTAACTTAACATATCAGTCATGTATGGTTCGTTATAACTTGTGAAAGAACGTACGTGTACTGAACATATGAAAAGAAATCTTTAGAAACATAAGTTATCACTACAAACATATATAAGATAATTATTAAACTACCTTGTATTTATTTTCTAAATTTGTCTCTCTTCTGCCTCTAAAGAATCCCAATTCTCTGTTGTATGATCTGCCTCTGGATAACTCAGATAACATCATCATCTTTATTCCTATCAATTTCTTTAAAACCTGAAATGTTCAAACTTGTCTTCTTCTTTTGTTGCTGATAAACTTATTAATGATTGGATATATCCTTATTTACAGATCCCAGAATGACCATGAAAGGATTAAATCTGGTGCAATCTCTGTGCAGTGGAAGAACTAAAAAAGCAATAATTGTATATTAGTTTAACATAGAGAAAATACGTTCAGCGTTTGCGTTTGATATGGCGATGGTGACCAAGGATCGACCGAACTTAAAAGGAATAGCAAATGTCTTTCTCCGATAAACCCGAGCCTAAAACAACTAGATATTTCCAGAAAGAAAACTATCAGTATTGTCACTTTGAAGGGAATGCCATTCAGTATCCAAGTCTTGTTCTTCATAATCAAAATTTATACTTGGAAATTTCAAGTATAATACCTCTTAACAAATTTATAGGTCAAGAATGGATCACATCCATCAGAATTTGATAATTGAACGGGAGACGTTTCTTTGATTTTACTCAAAAGTGGTTTTCTAATCTGTTTCTCTCTCACATTAGCTCAAGATATTAACAAAAGTTCTTTTTATTAAAAAGATATTTTCTTACCTAATGCTGTCAGCACGAACAAAAAAGAAACTGTTCTTAAAATATTTCATTTAAATTACTCATTGCTTCTCATATAGCTTATCTATTTCTTTATTTCCTTTTCCTCACAGGCCTATTTTTCCGTGTTTGACACCTTGAGCTTATAACATCATCCTGCTTTTCAAGGCAGGGTTTTAGCTTAGATGATAATAATAATAATAATAATAATAATAATAATA
>NC_090727.1:96677673-96682673 GCF_036898095.1 Palaemon carinicauda | reverse complement strand
CTCATGAAGGAACTCAAGTTAAAAGATAAACTAAACCATGACAGATAGTTGCCTTTTATGTGGGTCTTTGGTAGAGGGGGGGGGGTTAGACGGGATGTGAATGCTGTGGAAGGTAATACCATAAGCAGCATGTCTTTATAGACTCAAAAAAACAGAGACAAAGTCATGAAAAAATTGAAATGACTTTGCCCTAATTGTGTTGATGAAGCGAAGTAAAAAAAGCCACGACAATTATGCCGAAAAAGGATAATTTAAATGCAAGTATGAAAAGGCTCTAATGCTGAAGGTAAGGAACCTCAATATTGACGTCAATGAGCTTTTAATACTAGATATATGGCCCCTCAAAATAGAGGTCAAAGAACTTCTAATGCTAAAAGTATGGAACTTCAACATTAGATGACAAAGACGCTATAATGCTAAGAGTAAAAACCTACTAAAAAGACGCCAAAGAGCCTCTAATAATAGAGGTAATGAATTTCAATATAGAGGTCAGAAGTATGGCACCTGCAACCAGAGGTCGAAGTAAAGCCTACAATACTTAAAGTATGGCACCTCTAATTGGATGTCAAGGAACCTCTAATGCTGGAAGTAGGGTACTTCCAAAATAGATGTCATAGACCCTCTAATGCTAGAAGTAAGGAGTTTCCATATAGAAGTCAAGGAGCCTCAAAATAGAGGTCAAAGAACCTCTAATGCTAAAAGTGTGGTACTTCGAAAATAGATGTCAAAGACCCTCTAATGCTAAAGGTAAAGAGCTAATAAATAAAGGTCAAAAAGCCTTTATTACTAAGGGTAAGTAACTTCAATATAGAGGTTAAAGAGCCTTCAATACTAGAAGTATGGCATCTCAAAATAGATGTCAAAGAACCTCTAATGCTAGACGTATGTCACTTCAAAAATAGATATAAGAGGCCCTCTAATGCTAGTGGAAATGAGTTGCTAAATAGAGGTTAAAGAACCTCTAATACTAGACGAAAGGAACCTCAATATAGAGGTCAAAGAACCTCTAATGCTAGAAGTATAGCACCTCAAAATAGAGGTTAAATACCCTCTAATGGTAGAAGTAAGACCCCATTAAATAGACGTTAAAGTGCCACTAATGCTAGAAGTATGGCACCTCAAAATAGAGGTTAAATACCCTCTAATGATAGAAGTAAGTCCCCATTAAATAGACGTTAAAGTGCTACTAATGCTAGAAGTATGGCACCTCAAACTAGAGGTTAAAGCCTCTGATGTTGGAGGTAATGTTCATTAAAATAAAAGTTAAAGAATCTCTGAGGCTAGATATTAAGCATTTGAAGATAAGTGTCTGTGTGTGTTTGTGACAGTCATATACTTACACAAACACACACACAACCACAGACAAACATATATATATATATATATATATATATATATATATATATATATATATATCACTAACATTTGTGATTTTCATCAATATAAACATCTACCACAATGGCAGTTAATGCCAAATTTACCTATGGGAATGTATTTCCACTGGAAATTCATTTAAAATTATTGCTTCTGGATGGGCAAAGATTCGAACCTATGTCTTTAGCCGGAAATATGCTTCTAGTAACAACATTACCAACAATCGAGTGATAACGTTGTACCTGCAGGCATTGTTTTGGCCCATGGCATAGGTTCCAATCCTTGTCCAGCCAGAAGCATTTATTATGAATGAATTTCCAGTGGATAGGCATATCCAAAAGTAGAATTAGGTAATCAATGTCATTGTGGTTTATATATATATATATATATATATATATATATATATATATATATATATATATATATATGTATATATATATATATATATATATATATATATATATATATGTATCAATGTTTTGATAATTAGCTTATTATTGCTTGTCCACCGAACAACGTTAAAAACATTCAATAGTAGACACATAAGTAAATAGTCTCATCAAAATCTTCGCTAGTACAGTGGTAACGTGTTTGCCAAATATTCACCTGGCAACAGATCGATCCCCGCTAAGGACCGTGAGTTTAAGCTGTTTACCGGAGAGGCTGCTGTTGTGGTAGGGCACCACGGAGGGAGGTGGGGGTTGTCTGGCTTTCGTTCTGGTGAGTATCTATTCTGATGGAACTGAAACTAAAACCAGACACCTTTATATATTCTTTATAATATTTTCTGGAGTTGAGAAATAATCAGAGTATCTTATAGACATCTTTGATGAAATATCGATAAGGTATTAACTTCAATATTCATTCAAAGGAGATAACGAAAATATACTTATTCAAGCAAATTAAAGTGTTTAGAACAAAAGTGAGAAAGCTTTCCTTCACAGAGCACAGAGTACAGTATGCTTCATCCCTCAACATCTCATCATTTCCTATGGATACTGTACCGCTTCCGTTCAGGACAAAAAACACGATAAATTCCTACATTAACAACTATGCAATATATGATATACTGTTATTTATTAATTATAATATGAACTACTTCTCGCTTTAAACCTCTCGATCACTCCCTTCACCTCTTGAGGGTTGACAGCTATCCTGGCCTTTTACTGGTCGTCCAATTCGAATGTTGCTATCCTTACCCTTTGCATCATCTCTCTATTCAAAGTCCCTCCAAGAATGCGAACAAACAAAAGTCTAAAGCTTCTTCATTGTATCTTCCTTCGACTTCTAAAATTCTATTCGCTAATTCTCTGGCGGAACCGGAAACAGTTAGAAGGTTGGTTATAGAGGCTGACATAATGTAGGGGCTCCTGCAATAAAAGAGCGATATTCCGTTTACAGAAAAAAGGTCTAAATTCAGTGATGGGATTGGCGTGACTTTAGCTTCACCTGAATTCCGTGGCTTAATTAACGACATAAATAACCTTGGACATAATAATATTCACAAGTTGAAATACTATACTCCGAGTTTTTTTTTATTTATTAATTGACAATTTCAGTTACAATTTTGGATCTGAAGGGGGAAATCTCCGTTGTAGAAAGTGAAGTAAAGGAGATGTTGAAAGCAAGATTGAAAATAGGAAGCGGACGTGGAGATAGAGTTCAAAGCTGAAAAGAATACAGTGGTCCACTTGAGGTGCACTGACCTTTCAACACTCCTCTAAAAAATTCCATCTCATAATATTAAGGAGCGAAAATGGAAAGAACTTTTGTTAGTACCAAACTTGAGTTATGGGTGCTTTCGAGAAAAGGGTCTTCTGTCAAAGAGAGATTCACCCCATTTTTTCTTTGTTGTCATCATTATTGAAGGTGAATCTAGTGAGGCGTTAGAGAAGTAGGCTATCGTTAATAACAATGACAATACTCCAACTCGTAATTTCATCACACTCAAATTAACCGACCATTTCGTCTTCTTTCTCCAAAGACAGTGATGAGCTACACGGGGAGCGGGCGTGGCATTAAAGGATTTGCACCAGCGGATGTTCCCAGCGGACATCCAAGAAAAATCTATGATCTTCTGCCAAGACATTAAGATCAGGGAATAAAATGTAGGATGTTCTTGGAATCTTCGAACAGAGGATAAAACTGTCACAAGAGCGTGAGACTATATTTTTCTCATAGAGGAGTCGGAACCATTTTCAAAAATTATCTCTATGAGAGAGAGAGAGAGAGAGAGAGAGAGAGAGAGAGAGAGGAGAGAGAGAGAGAGAGAGAGAGAGAGAGAGAGAGAGACCATTGTCACCATGGAAAAATCTATGATCGCGATTTCTTTGTTATTCCATATAAGCTCAAATAAGAGAGAGAGAGAGAGAGAGAGAGAGAGAGAGAGAGAGAGAGAGAGAGAGAGACTACCTACTTGTCAAAGGGATGTACATCAAAATGATAATGTACTTGCTGCAGCAGAATATATATCCTGAATAAATCATATAAATATCGTGCATTTGTACTATGGTCGTCCGGTCATTGTACTACACAACTATTTTTGCCGCAATTGTATCGTACAGTGTACGTAGGTACCACGTACTTCTTTTAATTCCGTACGCCAAACTTTTGCCGTGAGCACGCAGCATCGTTTTCAGTGTTTCCTTGTTCATTCTTAAAGTTCTCTCTCTCTCTCTCTCTCTCTCTCTCTCTCTCTCTCTCTCTCTCTCTCTCTCTCTCTCATATAGAGGCGCCTACAAACTGTATGTATATATGTATATTTGTATACTCTATATGTTTATATGCTCTCTCTCTCTCTCTCTCTTTATATATAAGGAGAATATATGGCTTATTTAAATATGAAAAACACGTAAAAATGTGCAAAATTTATCATTAATTGAATGCCAAGTAACAAACTACCAATTAGCTACGATGGTGAAGATGGGTTGATTTCAATTCTAAGTACAAAATACCTGAATTCGACAGGTATAAGTACACAAGAATTGTCATTGACTTTTATCTTTCTTCGTGGCCAAGTGGGTTAGTCACTGTCTGTACAAGCTTGCCGACCAGGGTTCGATTCCCGGCCGGAGCCAAGCTCTTGTCTTTGTGTGATTTCGCCTGGGGCTCTGATCCCGAGGTCGTTAAGAGAATCCAGACATTAATGTATCAAAAATATATATGACTTATTTGAATATGAAAAACACGTAAAAATGTGCAAAATTTATCATTAATTGAATGCCAAGTAACAAACTACCAATTAGCTACGATGGTGAAGATGGGTTGATTTCAATTCTAAGTACAAAATACCTGAATTCGACAGGTATAAGTACACAAGAATTGTCATTGACTTTTATCTTTCTTCGTGGCCAAGTGGGTTAGTCACTGTCTGTACAAGCTTGCCGACCAGGGTTCGATTCCCGGCCGGAGCCAAGCTCTTGTCTTTGTGTGATTTCGCCTGGGGCTCTGATCCCAAGGTCGTTAAGAGAATCCAGACATTAATGTATCAAAAATATATATGACTTATTTGAATATGAAAAACACGTAAAAATTTGCAAAATTTATCATTAATTGAATGCCAAGTAACAAACTACCAATTAGCTACGATGGTGAAGATGGGTTGATTTCAATTCTAAGTACAAAAT
>NC_090727.1:96632673-96670173 GCF_036898095.1 Palaemon carinicauda | reverse complement strand
ATATACATATTTGTATATAAATATATATATATATATATATATATATATATATATATATATATATATATATACATATTTGTATATAAATATATATATATATATATATATATATATATATATATATATATATATGTATATATATATATATATATATATATATTGTAATGAACTTAAGATTGATCATGTTTATCCAGGATTCTTTTTTTTCAGACTGGCTCAGTGCCAAAATACCAGGCAAGAACCAGCAGCGACACAAAATTCACAAAGCAAAACAACTTTCAAAGAGGGATACAAAAAAACACTGAATCGAACTTAACAATAAAATTTAATTGATTAAAGTAGTCTTAAATTACATAAAGTAGTCCTCGAAAAGCTTTCTTAGGAACTGTAAAAACACATATACTACTTTACAATAATAACTCTCGAACCGTCACACGCCTACCTAACTTTTATACCTCAGTCGAAGAGAAAGAAAAGGTGTAGGAGGAAGAAAAATACACACTTTCCCTAGCATACGACAGTTAGAGTTGCAGAGTGAAGTAAACCTTAAAACTAATTAATTTTACAATAATTATCATAATACACCGTTAAATAATAATATATCCTAAATTGGCGATAATACTACACTTTACAGGTCACGAAGAAATATCTGAAGAATGCTTGCATAAGTTCTCAAAAACCGCACCGAATTCGTAATTAAAGATTATTAGGACACAATCACCAGCGATTGTCCTACTTCAGGATCACTAGGGGTGTTCTTGCACCGAGGGGATCACTAGGGCAACGTAGATTGTCTATATGATTTAAGCAGGCGAAGGAAGAACATATACGGTTCGCTTACCGTTCTTCGGCACTAGAAGGCCTCCTCACGACTCCAGGAGGTCAGACACACGGCAACAGCCAGCAGCAGTGGCAGGCAGCAGCACAAAGCAATAGCAATGCTTATAAGGCTAAAATTCATTAGCAGGAGCCTCTCAAATTAAATGGTAGCTGCAGGAGCAGGAACAAATATCTTCAGATAATCAAGCCGTGAAAAATGCTGTAAGACCTCCTCTGTTGGGGAGCACACACTCTGCCCCGCTGCCCAAAAACGCACTCCAAGTAAAGGGAGAGAGAGCAAAAGCATAACTGCGTAATGGGGCAGTTCGACAAGCTAAGCACTGAAGACGGGCAGTCCGCTCCACAAAATATGAAAAGCAAAAAAGAATACGGTGAATAAACACTATACAAATAAACACAAACAAAACCTTGGCCGGGGATAAAAAAAAGTTCCAAGAGAACTTTGCGTGACTTTAATTAAAACAAATGACAAAAACCACGAACAAAATATTTAAAGTAATTATGGATTACACAAGTTAAACGTGTAATGTATAATAGTTGGTATCACAATAAAACAAGGCATTCCACACTCTTCAAATAAGTACAGATTGACCGCTGAAATTGAAACGCCATCAACCGTCATCGGTTCAAACTACAACTCCGACCCCCGCCCCACTCCCTCTTAGAGAATGACACAAACACACACACACACACACACCCAACAGGAGCGCCCCCCCCCCCCATACCTCAACCACAGACCCATGGTCATGCCACTTCCCGCCGACCTAGACTATATTTGGTTCCTCCAACTTTTTCTCTTTTGTTAAATTATATTTATTCGTATTTACTTCTTATCACTTTGCATCACACTTTCCTCATCTAATTCTCTTACTAGTAAAGCTATTCTAAGTTCTTTTCCTTTCAACCATGTCTATACATTTATTCGCTCTCTCTCTCTCTCTCTCTCTCTCTCTCTCTCTCTCTCTCTCTCTCTAACGTGGTTGGCGGGTTTTTTGTATCATGACCAGCAAATTTGTTATAGCCAGGGACACCCATACTAGGCTACTATTGGTTTGTTGCAAGCTATCAGATAAGTCTCCCACCACCACCAATCGGCAGTTGGCCAGAGTGGTGATGAAACCTGGCCAAACTCCTGATAAAACGGCAAATGGCAACACTGCCAAATCAACTAGATATATAACGTCTCTTCGACATAACATAAGATTTTTATAAAATTGTCGGATATATATTGGAATTTTTACTCCAATACAAATTACAAATACATTATACATTGCATCGGAAAAGAAATTGTCTTAATGGACTAGATAGAGAGAGAGAGAGAGAGAGAGAGAGAGAGAGAGAGAGAGAGAGAGAGAGAGAGAGAGATGCTCTAGTCAGTTCCACTGACAGAGTTTCATGTAGTACCAAAAATGCTATTTCTTCTAGACCGAGACTTCTCAGCATAAATATAAATTTAATTTCTAGAAGGTGCGCAAAATAATGCTAAATACGAGATTTGCAGACACTATGATTTATTACAATATATAGATAGATAGATATAAATAGATTTAATACAGCAACAACAACCAAAACAAATGCAGTCGTTTCTAGTATACTGCATGCAATATGCCTCAGACATGTTCTTATGACCAGTTTTGGTCATAACGCTAGCCACTGTGGATAGGTGATGGTGGGAGATTTTCGTCTGATCACACACGCCAAACCGACCTAGTGTGAGTGGCTTTGACTAGCAAAGCTTTGTTGATCATGGTGACAAGCAAACCATTTCACCATATTAAGGTATTCCCACTCAGAAAGGTTATACACACACACGGCTAGATTTGTTATATATATATATATATATATATATATATATATATATATATATACCTAGGGCACTTTCGTTAATTTTGGGGGGTAGCCGAGATCGAACAAATAAAAAAAAGGGGGGGGGGTGACCTCTCCTCTCTACGTTCCTCCCAGCCTGACGAGGGACTCAACCGAGTTCGGCTTGTACTGCTAGGGGTGCCACAGCCCACCTTCCCCTTTTATCCACCACAGATGAAGCTTCATAATGCTGAATCCCCTACTGCTACTACCTCCGCGGTCATCCAAGGCGACTGGAGGAAGCAGCAAGGCCTACCGGAACTGCGTTGAGTTGAACGATATTTTCATATTATTTCGCCCAATGAAACAAGACATTTTCTTCTGAATTGAGCGATAGTTTCATATTACTTTGCCCTTTTGAAAGAGTTGGAGGTTTCAGGAAAGATTTTGGCGCCAATTTGCAGGATTTGAAAATTGTTTGTTAGTGGATATATATATATATATATATATATATATATATATATATATATATATATATATATATATATATATATATATATATAAATTTGGATTCAATTCTGTTAATCATAACTTTATTTGGGGAATGTCTTTTATTTTAGTGTAGGCCTATGTGACGTGATTTGCAGATTCCTATTCCATGCCTAAAACCGTAAAGCCTTTACAATGATAACTACTTATGCGAAGTCGAAGTTAGAATTAAAGACATTCTAACACGAGATACGTCTTCTCCCGATTAGGATAAAGTGAATGAATTTGATACGTAAAACTAGGCCTACTCCATTGATTTCTATGTAGGTTTTCTCTGTCGTTTGAATAATTTTGGCTTAATTGCCTGAAGAGATAATTAATTTTTCTTACAGTTAGTCTAGTGAAATGGGATAGGACTAACATCTACGGTCCGTTGCATTTCATAATAAAGATGAAAATAATATAGATAATATAATGAAAATAACAATAAATGACACATTATAAACAAAATAAAACTGATTGATATTTAAAAAAATAAATGATTTGAGTGACAGATGAGCAACGTTGCCAAATTTCACCCTAACTACATTATTTCCCTTAACAATATTGATATTGCATTAGACGTTCCATTTACATTTGGCAACAAGTGAGACTAACAAAAAACTACGCTTTAGCTTTATAGGGTATATATGGGATCTCTCTCTCTCTCTCTCTCTCTCTCTCTCTCTCTCTCTCTCTCTCTCTCTCTCTCTCTCTCTCTCAATTTGATATCTCTTTTCCTCTTATTCCTTTGTTTTATAATGCCAATATCCATTGCCTATGAGTATATATAAAACGTAATTGAGTGTGGTCGTGCATGAATATAGAGACGCAAATCTAAGAGAGAGAGAGAGAGAGAGAGAGAGAGAGTTTAAGCTACACAATAGACCAAAGTCCATGTAATTAACTTTCCTATCTTCATTATGGCGAAAGGTAGCTTCCCCCATCTGCCTCTGCTCGAAAATCGAAAGTATTAATAATGGAATAAGTTTAATCTACAAAATAGAATAAAATGGGAAACAGTTTTTCATCAGAGCCATTTTACAAGTAATTCTACTGATCTCAGTTTCATTAGACCTATATCAATCTTTCTCCAACAATTTTCAACATAATTTGACCTTATATTATTCCTCCAACATTCTAGCAAAGTTCTCTCACAATCTATCTCCAACAGTCAATCTCCACCAATCTTTCGTCAGTCTCGCCCAGTCCTCCAACACTCCCACAATTTACATCACAATTTCAAAACTAGATCTCCCACAGTCTTCCTCCAACACCTATCTTCATCTCTCTCTCTCTCTCTCTCTCTCTCTCTCTCTCTCTCTCTCTCTCTAGAATTTTTACTTCATGTCGATCTCTGAGTTGTCCAAATGTGTTCATATTTATTAAGAAATACCAAATGATGGTTATGAATAATAACGTTATTACAAAACAGAAAATATTCAGAAGATAAATTCGTCTACAAACAATAAATGGAGAGAGAGAGAGAGAGAGAGAGAGAGAGAGAGAGAGAGAGAGAGAGAGAGAGAGAGAGATCACCACGAACTACTGTCACCTGACTTCTTGTCTCGAATCAAAATATCCTATTTCTTCTTCCTTTGTAAAATTGTTATCTATAGTTTGAAGCAAGAATTCTCGTAATTGTAAAAATAAAACGTTCAACTTTTGGAAAACCATATCCGGGATCAGGTGCAGGATAGGATAATTCCATGATAGTGATGTGTATAACTTTATATATATATATATATATATATATATATATATATATATATATATATATATATATATATACAACAACAAAATGTATTCGTAATCATCATATTCAACAGTGAAGGATTGTGGTTTCTATCCTATAATTCTTTCTACTGGAGTCATGCATTCATTGTCTTTAATGAGAGAGAGAGAGAGAGAGAGAGAGAGAGAGAGAGAGAGAGAGATTTCTATAAACCAAAGTCCCACCGTGATTGTTCTACATACGGAGGTAAAATTGCCCTTTACATTCGGCCTCTGCTCTAAATTTAAACTAAGTAAAATGAGAAGATTTAATCACTATGAAATGCCATATTTAAATGAGGTGTTTCCCGGAAGGTTTCGTTCAAATATCTATTCGTTTGATCTTGAAACTCCCGAAATGTTTTCTTATGCTAATATGATATCAATTTTCATTTGCTTCTTCTCATTACTTAATATCACATTCTAATCATCTATCTTTCTAACTACAGAAGAGGTTCGTTCGTTCGTTTTAGATTGTCTTGCCTTACATGCATGACACGGGCTCTTGCGTTGGTGGCCCGTAAGCGAATATTGATAATGAAACAACGAATGTACTTTCAATGAGAGGAATCGAACAAGGGTAAAGGGTTGTGATAAATTTAAAGCTTGGGTAGGGCAAAGGTTATTAATATAATGCAAAGGACAATTAACAATGAGTTTAATTAAAAGAGTTAGTTTTGAATCGTAAGTTACAATTAAAGAGCGCTAGGCGGTTCTGGTAGTAATTTGGGATGGTGGCAAGCTTGAGCGAACAGGCTATTTATCCTAGCTTAGAAGCCTGGAGTTGGGTCTCCAGGTCAGGTGACCTCTGCAGAGCAGGTGTCTTGGTCAATTTTTTCTTATAGTGAAACCCGTATATGCTGACAGGTCGCTCTGGCTGCCACCGGTAATGTGTGTGAGGGCGTGACGGTCTAAGAGGAACACTTGAACGGGATCGAAAGTTTCTGATCGTGGGAAGGAAGGAAAAGCGATTGAGTCAGAGAGAGAGAGAGAGAGAGAGAGAGAGGAATAGGGCGTAAACTATCTCGAGAAAGAGAGAGATGGCAACTTAAGTCAGAAGGAACTCGTATGAGAAAAAGACCGAATTTGTTTTAAAGTAAAAGCTTAAGATTTAGGATTAGAGATAGATTGAGGTTAGCTTAAGCATAAGAGAAGGCTAACAAGAAGGTTGTCATTCGTAAGAGAATTATAGTAAACTCCGTCGTAGATATATCTAAGATGGAGGAGGAGGGTGGAAGAGAGCGCGGGAGAAAAACGCGGGAATGGTACTATAGAATATCATCGGTACAAAGTCAGATAAGGCAAATGAAACACATTCAGGGGAAAAGCAGGACGGTGTAATTCGGGTAAGCCAGGCAATAGAAGATTGCCAAGATACAACTGAAAATAGGACGGCAAGAATAGGACACGAAATCAGCGAGGTCGAAGATGATAGTGTAATTAAAGTTATAGAAAACGAATTAGGACAGGATGATGAATACGAAGAAATAATGGAAGCAAATGCAGAACAAAATACTCAAGATGATGATGACAATGACCACATGAAATTATCTATAGATAGTGAGGATGTTACGGAGAAGACATCCTGGAAAGAAATAATTGGTGTGCATGAGTTGTTGATGGTCGACCGTATAACTAGCGAAGGAGGAGCGGTAAGTGGGTGTTTTGATGAAAAGCCACCTCCTGCTATCTGCTCAGATCGGAACCATGAATCACCGTGTGAAGGTAATCAAGAAGGATTCAGTGGAGAGATTCAGAAGGAAAGGGGCAAATATTATGGGAAAAAGAGTGGAAGAAAAGGGCAAAGTTCAACAGTCGTTGGGCATAAGGGCTCAACGCTGAAGAGAAGAATAGACTCTTTAAGCAGCGAAGTAGAGACGTCAGGTAACAAACTGTTGCAAGTTAAGAAAAAGTGAGACCTACTGACCAATCACAATGTATATTAATCTAATAACTATAAATGTAAATGGTCTGAATGACACTAGGAAACAATATATTGTAAAATCCTTTTTAATTCAGCATAGAGTTGATATTGCTCTCATTCAGGAGCACAATGTGAAAATGCAGAAAGATTTGTGTGTTCTCTGCGATTATGTTGATGTATTCTTTAATGGTTCTTTATGTTTTAAAGGTGGTACATTGATTTTTGTTCGGAAAAACTCTGGAATAAAGATAGACAGGTGTGAATTGCACTGGAATGATAGAATTATAAGTTTAAGTTTATCTAGTTCAAATATTAAATTTCAAGTAATCAATATATATGGTCAATCTGGTAGTAATGTTAAACGGGAATGAGATGACCTAATAGGTACCGAACTTCTCTATTACATGAAGGGAAATCTCGACAACATTATAATTGGCGGTGACTGGAATTGTGTGGTTAGTGACCGTGATTGTACTAATCCAAATCCTCACAATAAATCAATAGCTTTGAAAAACTTGGTTAGAAACATTGGCCTAAAAGATGCATGGTTCTCATTAAATAATTCTGTTGAATTTACTTTTATATAGCAAAGTTTTTCCAAAGGTGTGGTAAGATGAAAAAATATGAACGATTTGGACTGATTAATTATTTTGAAAGTAGACTAAAACATGAATGTTCCAAAATGGATGGTTTTGATAAGGGTAAAATTGATTATCTAAAGAATCAAATTACAGAGTTGAAAATGGTGGAAGTCGAAGGCATCAGGTTAAGAGCAAAATTAGAAGAATGTAATGAAGGCGAGAAACTCTCAGCATACTTGATAAAGAAACAGAAAGAAAGAGCAATTAAGAATAAAATGGAAAATCTGTTGACAGATAATGGAGAATACTTAGATTCTACTGAAGCCATTCTACATTATGCAACAACAGAATATAAGAAATTATATCAAAAGAATGATTTAGATACCACAGAACAAGACGATTTGTTATCAAGTATAGATAAGGTGATAGATGAAGAGGATAATGATTTACTCGAAAGGGAAGTTACTTTGGAGGAGCTCTGGATAGCTACAAAATCGATGAATTTGAATCGGACTCCGGGTGTAGATGGGATACCCGCTGAGTTTTACTTATATTGCTGGGATATTATTAAGAAAGAATTTCATGAGGTTGTTAGAAATGAATTCGAGAATTTATCATTAATTAAATCTCAATCAACCAGAATAATTTCTTTAGTACACAAAGGAGAAGAGAGAGAAAGGTTGAGGAACTGGAGACCTATAAGCCTTCTTTGTGTTGATTATAAAATTATTTCTAAGATTTTGAGTAACAGAATTAAAAATCTACTTGATAGAATAATTTCTCAAGGGCAGTTCTGCGCCGTGCCAGATAGGTCAATCGTTAATTGTAACTTGCTTGTTAGGGACATCATATATTTTGCAAATGAGAAAAATCTGGATTGTGCAATTATGTCTCTTGACTGGAATAAAGCATTCGACCGAGTGGATATAGATTTTCTACTCAAGGTGATGACAGCTTTTGGTTTCGGAAATAATTTTGTTGCACTGGTAAAGATGCTTTATACTGGTATATGTAGCAGAATGTGTATAAATCATATAATGGGTTATCCTATCAATGTTGAACGATCTGTTAGACAAGGATGTCCTCTATCAATGATCCTCTATGTTATTCACCAAGAACCTTTGTACAGGCTAATTAGGAAAAGAAAAATAAAGTCAATTAAACTTCCTAGACAAGTTTCAGTTGGTGTTGTCGGATATGCTGATGACACAAATATCATAGTTAGAACAGAGAATTGTATCGTTGAAGCCGAGTCAGTAATTGTGAAATACGAAAAGGCCACAGGAGCGGTGTTAAATAGAAACAAGAAGTCCAAAATTATTGGCGTTGGTAACTTCCGAGGGAAAACCACATGGCCACTTGATTACCTGGAAGTTGTGGTTGATTCTATAAAGATTTTAGGAATTGTTTATTCGAATGATTATGTATTAGGTTTGAATAGTACCTGGGATAATATAGCTAATAATGTTGAGACATCATTAAACATGTTGAACAGTAGAATTTTAACCTTACATCAAAAAGCTATATACATTAATGCTTGTGTGTTATCAAAACTATGGTATGTATCGCATGTGTATCCTATTCCCACACAAGTGTGCAAAAGAATAAACAAAGTGGTATTTGAGTATATCTGGAATGGTCGTTATCAGCCAATTAAACAATCTACGCTAAAGCTTCACAGAAGTGAAGGAGGTCTGGGTATCCAAGACTTACATGACAAAGCTTTGAGTATATTCATAAGTAGTTTCTTAAAACTGTATTTGTCGGGATCAGAACCCAATGTTTTAATGTATTACTATTGTAAACTTAGATTAGATGGAATTATAAACTGTGACTTTGAATGTATTGAATATGGATTTACTGGTAATGTATATTATAATGTGTGTATAGATAATGTAAGGAAAATAATTCTATGCAAACATTTTCCAATAATGAATAGTAAAACAATTTATAAAGGTATTAGAAATGATGAAATTCCAAAAGTTGTCGAGAATTTCCCCCTGTTTAACTGGAAAGCATTTGGAAAAATATTAACAGTAAATTCCTTGATGTCCAGAATAGGACTGTTATTTACAAGTATATTCACCAGGCACTGCCAACAAGGAAAAAATTACATGTTATGAATTTGGCAGATTCTTCATATTGTCTAAACTGTGGGAAAGAGGACGTCCCTATATGTTTTATGATTGTGATAAAACGAAGAAAGTGCTATTCTGGGTAAGGGAATTAATGAGTTATCTGTGTGATACAAAATTTAGTAGAAATATTGAGCTTATTTTCTTTGTATTTCCCAAATTAAGTAGAATAAAAAATAACATTTGTAACATTATGTTCAGTACTTACATAGTAACATTGTGGATGCTTAGAGACCAAATTTGTGACATGGAAGATGTAAATATCAGAGACAAAATTATGTCAAACATTTTCATACGAAGATATATTTTGGAGCAGCGAAGGATGATTAATGGAGAACGATATAACAAATTTTTGGAATTAAACAGATGTAAGGTGTATGAAATATGGAATTCACTGTGAGTTAAGATGTTTGCAACCTTAATATTATTTATGTAGCATAATATAAACAATATTGTAACTGTATCTGTACAATCTGTCTTGCAAATAAAAAAAAAAAAAATAGAATATCATCATCATTATCTCCTCCTACGCCTGTTGACACAAAGGGCGTCGGTTAGATTTTGCCCGTAGTCTCTATGTCGAGATTTTAATTCAACACTTCCTCCATTCATCACCTACTTCACGCTTCAAAGCCCTCATCCATGTAGGTCTGGATCTTCCAATTCTTCTAGTGCCTTGTGGAGACCCAGTTGAAAGTTTGGTGAACTAATCTCTCTTGGGGAGAGCGAAGAGCATGCCCAAACCATCTCCATCTACCCCTCACAATGATCTCATAAACATATGGCACTCGAAAGTAATCTCTTATAGTCTCATTTCTAATCCTGTCCTGCCATTCAACTCCTAATATCCTTCTAGGGTCTTTGTTCTCATATCTACTAAATCACTTGGATAATGTTTCATTGTCATACCATGACTAATGTCCATACAGTAACACCGATCTCACCCAACTTATATCAAGTAATGAAGTAATGAACAGGCCCACATAGCCAAAACTCTTCAATCAATACATCTACGTTGAACAAATAAAAATGTCAATTTTAAAACCTAAAAAGGATTTCCCGGACATCCTTAGAAATTCGAAATGGCCTACACACACACACACACACACACACCGAAAACGTTGGCCTACACTTGATACCTCTTTTCAAACCTATTACAGGTTATTCATAATGAATCCAAGATTATGCAAAACATATAATGTCTTACAATTGGTATCACATTAAAACAGGACATTCATACGTCCGACAAATAAGTACAGATTGACCACTGAAATTGAAACGCCATCAACCGTTACTACAGACGCATGGCCATGCAACTTCCCGCCAATTTCCTAGACTATATTAATTTTGGTCCCTCCAACTTTTTCGCTATTGTTAAATCATATTTATTCGTATTTGCTCTCTCTCTCTCTCTCTCTCTCTCTCTCTCTCTCTCTCTCTCTCTCTCTCTCTCTCACTCTCGTGTGTGTATATATATATATATATATATATATATATATATATATATATATATATATATATATGTATATATATATATATATATTTCTAAAATATGAATAAATGAATATGATTACGTGATATTCTATGTGGTAATATGCTATATATTTTATCAGTTTGTTATTTGTTTGTGAATGACGTAAAGCCAAAACTATTGAACCTATTCAAACGAAACTTGGTGGACCTGTGGGGTATGTGACCCAAGGACAAATCCATTAGATTTTGAAAAAAAATACATCGAAGTACAATTATGCTGTGGAGTTTAAGAGCGAATAAGACTGCTGCTTGGCGTGGCGAAGACACAATTGCTTACTACTGAGTGCCTCTCTAGTTTCCAATACTATATTTATGTTGCCTTTTCTATCAAAATTAAGATGAAATTAGTTTTAGAGATAAAACTTTTATGTAAATCTTTTTCCATAATCAATCACATTCCTCAACTTTAAGTTTTGAATGTGTGTGAGTGAGGAGGAGGAGAGATAACTCGCTTAACTTCGGCTCATTGGACTCCATGGAACGGTTGGACGATATTTGAACCGATGACGGTTGAAGGAGTGTCAATTTTGACGGTCAAATTTTACTTATTTGCTAACCCTGTAAATGACACATTTTAATGTGATACATGAAAATTCTTGTTGCTTTGAGATTTTGTATATTTTGTATATAAAGGAGAGTGTTCTTTAATAAACTAACTCAGTTGCTCTCACACTGCCTTTGAGTTCACAACCTTTCTCTCGGCACCGTCACACGTTAATACATTTCAAATTCCTCCATCCCGATCGTTTGTAATATATCAAAAACTTTCCTTATTCTCCTGCAAAATCTACAAGTTTACCCTATGAGTAAGTCTTTCGGCAAAATTGTTATTCATGCTTACACTAACATAGGCCTAGGTGCGAATCCAAGGAATTTGCACTTGATATTTCACTAACTTTTGCGCCTGCACTCTACTCGAGTGCCACTGTTCCTAACCTCCTACCTTCTCCCTATCTCTTCTTTATCTTATATCTATTCCCCTTATCCACATTAAGCCTCCCATTCCTCTCTTCCGCATTCTTTAGCCAAATTGTCCATTCAATTATTCAAGATTTTGCATAGCCAAAGGGATCTCCTTATTTCACTGCCCGATACCCACACAAACTTATTACTTTAATTAACAAGAAAATATCATTCTCAACTACCATAATTTCATTATATAATCCATCTTTTTCATATTATCACGCTGATATGACCAATCTCTTGCTCGAGGGTACGCTATTCTATCTGATTTCTCTTCCTCTTGTTTTGTTAAAGTTATCATAGTTTATATAGGAAATATTTCAATGTTACTGTTCTTAAAATATCTTATCTTTCCTTGTTTCCTTTCCTCACTGGGCTATTTTCCCTGATAGGGCCTCTGAGCTAATCGCGTCCTGCTTTTCCTACTAGAGTTGTAGCTTAGCATGTAATAATAATAATAATAATAATAATAATGATAATAATAATAATTATTATTATTATTACAATAATAATAATAATAATAATAATAATAATAATAATAATTATTATTATTATTATTATTATTATTATTATTATTATTATTATTATCTCTGCTGTAACCAATCTTTCACATTATCATCTCGCTGATATGGCATATCACGTTCACAATCATCACGGCAAAACCTATCCTTCTCTATCCAGTAAGGATAGCCTATGCCGCCTATCCCTCCTATCCCTTACAACACACATGCATCACCCCTCCATTCCCTACCTATTCCCTTTACACAAGCACGCTCTACAGAAATTCCTTATCCCTGCCTATCCAATTCCCTATCCTATCCCACGCGGAGCTCTATCTTCCCTAATGCAAACCCAATTAATCAGGGAAGTGTAACGTATCCTTTGTCTCAACCTAAATTGCTAATTTCTTCCAGCTTCTCTCCTGCTTAACCTGAGAAAAATAACTCCTATCTTTTATTGTAAAATAACCCCTGTCACACTGGTAATCCCACTTCGCTCCTTTTGCGTTAACAAATATATCAATGTCTAATATATTAATATATAAGTTAGGGCAGAATGTGTGTCCACCCCTCCCCCTCTCAAATCCCTGCTTCCCTCCCTCCCTCCCCGGACACCGTACTCCCTCCCTCCCATTCATTGCTTCCGCTTTGTCTGTTGTTCGCCTATGCTTCTTTGTCCTACACTTAAAACTCCCCTCTCACACCGCTTAATTACATAACACCCTTTCGCTCCTCTTCTCGTGAAGTCTTTCGCAAATTTCTCCTTTTGTTACATTCCTTTATTGTCCCTATATCTTTCCCTACACTGCACTCCCTGCCCCCCTCCTGCATTACAACCCCCTACGTTTTCAACTATTCTCTCTCCCTCTATAACCGTTGGATTGTTGCTAACCGCCATGGCTGCTCCCTCACACATATCATGCACTGTGTCCTCTCTTCCTTCTCTCGAAGCTTCTAGAAGCTTCTGTCGCGTTCCCCCTCTCGTCCCCCATACCTCCCCATACCCTACCTTTTAGAGAGAGAGAGAGAGAGAGAGAGAGAGAGAGAGAGAGAGAGTAGTCTATATTGTAGTTGGTTGTCACAACACAACATTAGCATGGATATTATGTGTAACCGGACGAGACGTTGGGAGAGACGATTCAAAATTCTACACGAATTTTTTCCCGTCAACAGAACTTGATATAAGCCTTCGGCTTTCAATCCATCGTATACTGGTAACGGAAACCGCAATATCCTTGAGTCTTTATTACTTACAATATTTAGTGAATCTCTCTCTCTCTCTCTCTCTCTCTCTCTCTCTCTCTCTCTCTCCATGTATTGTTTGTAGAATCCCATAGGTTGGACAGCATGGATGTAAGAGAGGAAGAAGCAGGAACAAAGAGAGAGAGAGAGAGAGAGAGAGAGAGAGAGAGAGAGAGAGAGTTGAAGATTAGGTGTTGGAGGGAGACTGTGGGAGATCTAGTTTTGAAGTTGTGGGTGTTTTGGAGGACTGGGCGAGACTGACGAAAGATTGGTGGAGATTGACTGTTGGAGGTAGATTATAAGAGAACTGACAGAATGTTGGAGAAATTTGCTGGAGGAATAATATTAGGTCAAATTATGTTGAAGATTGTTGGAGAAAGTTTGATATTGGTCTAATGAAACTGAGATCAGTGCAATTACTCATGAAATATGGCTCTGAAGAAACAACAGGCTTCCCAGTTTATTCAATTGTGTGGGTTAAACTTATTTTATTTTTAATATTTTCGATTTTAGAGCAAAGGCCGATGGGGGTAGCTACCTACGTCATGGTGAAAATAGGAAAGATATTTTCATGGACTTTGGTCTATTGCATGGGACTGATCTCTAACTTATCTCTCTCTCTCTCTCTCTCTCTCTCTCTCTCTCTCTCTCTCTCTCTCTCTCAGACCTCTGCTTAGACTTCCGCCATCTACACTAATGCACGCTCACACACACAATCACGTTTCATACATACCCATAGGCAATGAATATTGATATTAAAAACACAGGGAGAAGAGGGAAAGATATATCAAATTTGAGAGAGAGAGAGAGAGAGAGAGAGAGAGAGAGAGAGAGAGAGAGAGAGAGAGAGAGAGAGAGTTATAATTAGTATTTTCTCTACCATGCTCAAGCATAGCCTATGATTAGCCGCACATGAGCCAAATGTAAATGGAACTTCTAATGCAGTATCAGTGTTATTAAGGAAAATGATGTTGTCAGGAGGAAATTTGGCAACACTGCTTACTCACTATCACTAGAATCATTCGATTTATGAAACGTCCATATTTCTATTTTGTTTATATTGTGTCATTTATTGATATTTTCGTTATATTATCTGTATTATTTTACCCTATATTATAAAATGCAAATTTTCAAATATATATATATATATATATATATATATATATATATATATATATATATTAAATTACAGTCTCATTGCTGTCTAGAAATTATTATTATTACTATTATTAATAATTTCTAAGCTACCACCCTAGCTTCTAAGCCCATGGGTTTCAACAGGGAAAATAGCCCAGTGAATAACGGAAACAATGAAAAATAGAATATCTTAACAATAACATTAAAATAAATATCTCCTTTATAAACTATAAAAACTTTAACAAAACAAGAGGAAGCGAAATAAGACAGAATAATGTGCCCGAGTGTATCCTCAAGCAAGAGAACTCTACTCCAAGACAGTGGAAGACCATGGTACAGAGGCTATGGCACTACCCATGACTAAAGAACAATGGTTTGATTTTGGAGTGTCCTTCTCCTAGCAGAGCTGCTTACCATAGCTAAAGAGTCTCCTCTACCCTTACCAAGAGGAAAGTGGCCACTGAACAATTACAGTGCAGTAGTTAACCCCTTGGGTGAAAGAAGAATTGCGAGGTGATCTCAGTGTTGTCAGATGTATGAGGACAGAGGAGAATCTGTAAAGAATAGGCCAGCCTACTCGGTATATGTGTAGGCAAGGAGAATGTGAACCGTAATCAGAGAGAAGGATATGTTCAAGGTATTATGTTAGCACGCACACACGCACGCACACACATTTACCATAACAATGTGTCCCTTGCAACAGACTGTAGGTGTTATTACTATCCCATTCCACTAGATTAACTGCAAGACAAAATAATGATCTTCTAAGGTGATTATGTCAAAATTATTCAAACAATAGAGAAAACCTACATCGAAAACAACGGCGTAGACCTAGTTTTACGTATCAAATTCATTTATTTCATCTTAACGCGAAATAGACGTATGTCGTGTTCGAATGTCTTTAGTTCTAACTTTGACTTCGCATAAGCAGTTATCACTATAATTGTTTTACGGTTATAGGCATGGAATAGGCATCTGAAAATCATGTCACTTAGGCCTACACTAAAATATAGCATAAATTTCTCAAATAAAATTAAGATTAACAGAAATAAATCTAAATTTCAGAAACGAAGCCGATGCCAAATCAAATCGAACGTTTAGACTTTGACAAGAGAAGGCTTATGACGTTTTGTTCGTATGTGCCGTCGTTCGAATTCTCCCCTACTCTCATATATATATATATATATATATATATATATATATATATATATATATATATATATATATATATATATAGCAAAGATTCTTCCGTAAAAAGACGTATGCTATTGTAGAAAAGCAACGGAAATGATCACCCTCACTGTTAGTCCGTGAGCTGAGGGGGCTCACCTTGCAACCCCCCCCCCCCCTCCGTAAAATGGACATAAGTGCAATTAGGTTGTAGCATTTGATGCATATTCTAATTCCTTAATGTTCCCATTGAAAAAATAGGGACTCACTACCACTCCTCGGCCACTTTATTTCATGACATCATCGAATTTTGCAGCTGCCAATTTTGGGGTAGGGGAAACCTAATTAGACATAACTCCGGACTGAATGGTCAGAGAAAGATAAATAACATATCAAAATGTTTGCTTTGGGCCTTTCTAACAGATAAAATAGACAATTTGCAATTATGTTTAATGATTAGGTCACCAGAGGTCAAAAGGTCATCAATTTTGGGGTCAAGTGAAAATTTTAGACACCTCCATAAATGAAACCCGAGGACCAGCCAGACCAATATCTGATGATTTTTTCTGCCTTATTTCATCTCTAGAGACCTCAAGAAATAGAATGATACCCATTAAGTGTACTTATTAGCCAAATCATGAAATTTGTCGTTTTTTTGCCTCAAAATCGTAAAAACTGATAAAGCTCTTAACTCTTCTTATAGAGGGGCTACGGAAATTATTTTGGTATGTTTTCCCAGGTTTTGGGGGTCAGAGAATCGAAAAAAAAAAAAAAAAAACCATTCTCAACAATGTCAACTAATTACATCATGCTGAAATTCAAGATGGTCGTCATTCTGGGTGCCGTAATTTTGACTTAGCTTTAACTCCTCCATGAATGCAGCAAGAGAGATAATATTCGTGTCCTCACCCAGGTTCTTGAGATCACAGCATCCAATAAAGGCAGTCTCAACAGGTCTGTCAGTAAATTTGGGAAAGTCACATAAATCAACAACAGAAATGCTTTATTTGAAGGTTACGACAATCATGAATGAAATACAATAAAACTGTACATGAATGTACAATATACTCATATGATGCAAGACCTCATTGGGAAAATTCACACTGTGTTGCTTTGGACTACAGAAAAAAAGTCAACCTATGCAAGGTATAAAGTTTGATGGTCTACTTGGGTACCTTTGGGTCCACTTTTGATTAATGGAAAGGTAATTATTGGAAATATCTTGTGATACAAGGGAGGTCCTTGGTCCTCCGACCCTGAAATCTACCATCTTGTTACTTGAAACTTTCTTAGTCCAAGTCAGACCCACTATCATCACTTTCATAGTCATCATCAATATTTCCATCACTTTCATTGTTTTCATCAAGGTTTTCATCATCAGACGTCTCATCATCGTCCATCGTCTCAAGTATATCAGCCATACTTGTAGGAAGTGCAGTTCCCTTGAACCAATAGGGTTCTAGATTTCCATCCTTCATTATTCAACCATGATCCACAGCTGGATAACGGACTTCAGGTTTGGGATAATGGGCACGTTTCCATATCGCAACCTGATAGTTCGCCTCCTGATATGCTCATTTAGACACTCTTGGTGGCTGAAGTGATGAAAGATCAACATTCGTCTTTTTGACAGGTTGCGTAAACTAATTTAAAAGAAAATAAACATTATTTTCCTCCGTAAACGGCTTCTTATCTTCAATAGTAGCAGGATTCCCTTCCTTGATTTTAGGAAGGTCGGAAGGAGGTCCTTAGCGAATCCTTTATCTAAGAAATTAAAGGAAATGAGGAAGGACATTCTTTTTTTATTATCTGTAGGACGGAGCTGTGAAATTCACCTTCCTCAAAATGTAGAAGTTAATTTTCTTTCAAGAAACTACAGAATTTTTGAATTTGTTCATAAAATATTTTTATTTCAATTGTTCATTACTTCTCATATTTAGTTTAGTGTTAAATAAACTTCCCCAGCATCAGGTGTTTTATGTACCACGCAGAATACTGGTTAGCAGGAAATAGAAAATGAAAGATTAAAAGGCTAATAGCAATTATTATTACAATTATTATTATTATTATTATTATTATTATTATTATTATTATTATTATTATTATTATTGTTGTTGTTGTTATTATTATAACTATTATTATCATTATTTCATTATTAGTATTATTATTGTAATTATTATTATCATTATTTTGTTATTATTAATATTATTATTATTATGATTAATATTATTATTATTATCATTATTATTATTACTACTACTACTACTACTACTACTACTAGCTAAGCTACATCCCTAGCTGGTAATGCAGGATGCTGTTAAGCCCAAGGGCTCCATTATGGAAAAATTATCCCAACGAGGAATGGAAATAAATAAACTACAAGAGAAGTAAAGAACAATCAAATTAGAATATTTTACTATTGAAATTAAAATGGTAGAGAAATAAACTTGAAAATTATATTAAAGATTTTATAAAAAATAATGAAAGGAAACAACACAATAGGATGTAATAATGATCGTGGTAAGATCATCTAGATTCTAGAGCATAGGATGGCCTGTTGTAGGATTCAGGAAGCCCCTATTTGGTTGCTCCTTAAAGGCGTAGGATTTCCTCTGTACGGCACAGGGATAGGATGATGATGTAGACAAGGAAAACGTACTTCATCCTATAAGGTAAAAATATAAATTTGAAATTCCAATTTGTATTTTCATAAAGTGACTCAAATTTCATAGCGGCCGGGAAAATATATGTATGTGTCCCTTTATCATTATCTTTTGAAAGAATGTACCGTTGGTTCATTTGCAATTGTAAAAAGACGAATGAACAGAATAGCTCATATATATATATATAAATATATATATATATATATATATATATATATATATATATATACATATATACATTTTATATATATATATATATATATATATATATATACATATATATATATATATATATATATATATATATATATATATATATATATATTACCCTTGCCCTTTGCGTCAATAGGCGTAGAAGGAGATGATGAAGTTATATAAACTTGGAATCATTTTGATTAAATTTGTTTCCTGTTCGGCACAATTTATATATTTTCCAATAGTAGCATGTAAACGTTGTTTTGGCTTTTTGTGCAAAGATATGGTAGTTATTTTAACATTCTGTGTGAGTTGTAGTCGTTTTAGAGGCTGTGCACTAAATGCTAATTGTGGTGTAGCCAGTAAGTTTACCCTTCTAGAAGCCTTCTGAACGTTCTAAATACTATGCATTAAGAGCATGAGGTTTTGCAGATTGTAATAGCCTTCTGTAATTATTATTTTACAACTGTTGAATTGTTTTGATAATTTTATAAGAGAATATCATCATTACCATCATCACTATCATCATCACTTTTGTTGTGCCGCAACAAATGATCTTAAGACCAGTTTCCATTTGCTGGATTTCAAAACATTATTTCCCACTTCCCTTTGTGTGATTCTTATCATCTCTCTCTCTCTCTCTCTGTCTCTCTCTCTCTCTCTCTCTCTCTCTCTCTCTCTCTCTCTCTCTCTCTCTTGCGGTAATGAATTAGAATTATTGATTTTTAATCTATAGATAGGTGATGCAATAAAGATGATTATCCAGGCCGACAATTAATTTTGGTCAAATTATTGCCATTAAATAAAAAGCTTCCTGATAAGAAATTACGTTTCATACTGTCCTACATTCATTAGAGCAGTACATGAATAACCTCGTTCCTTTAACGAGTAGTTAACATTATTATTATTATTATTATTATTATTATTATTATTATTATTATTATTATTATTGGCCTAGTTACAACAGTCATTACTCCAAATGAAACAAACAAGACATTGTTTATAGTACCAACGAAGCAAAACAACCAGTTGAGTCACCAATATGAAAACGTCACATCCCTAAGCGTTAGTAATCTATGGGGTTATCACTCGTAATATGGCAGAGTCGTATTCCCCTACAAGTATGCTCCGATTGATGCTCCCGGAAGTGTTTACTGAACCCGAACAATACTGTTGCTCGAGGCATTGATCAGTGGTGTGGTTCAGATGCCCAGGGCAGCCCCAGCCACCCGTTGAGACAGTGCCGCTAGAGTGCCATTTGGGTCCTTTGAATAGCCAAACAGTACTACATTGAATACTTCTCTTTGGTTACAGCTCATTTTCCCTTTGCCTACACAGACACCGAATAGTCTGGCCTATTCTTCACATATTCCTCATACTTTACTTTGATGGCTGCTTTTCCGGTGTAAAGGTTTCAAGCTACCCCCAATTTCAAGCTACCACCCCCCCCCCCCCCTTCCGGTAACTTTAAACCGGTTTCAGATTACCGGTGAGGTACTTTGAAACTGGTTTCAAGCTAACATATGAGAGTGCACATATGCATCATGCATTTAATGCCGACTTCGCAGCAGTAGAAAAAAAGTTTATTTTCGTATTTAGGAAAAAAGAATTGTTCTCTTTTATCATCTCAAATAAATTCCATTCATATGCTTCAGTTGCACGAGCTTCAAACAGCAATATGTTTGGAGAAATTGAAACAAAAATCCACGAGATGTGTACTTTGTTGCCAAATTCCTTCAAATTTACGAAGAAGTTTGAGATGTACCTAAAGACAAAAACACACATGCTATATTTCCGACATTGTGTTTCGGAAATAAAGAGAAAATGTTGCCATTTGATGGTTATAGTGAATACAATTTCTTGAAGTGTTATACTTTAATTCTATAAAAACAACTTCAAATTGCTATAGTCTTGTAACATATTCAGTTGTACTATAAAGAAACGCGACACAAAATTGCCACTTTTCCAATATAGTTTCTTAGGTCAGCGATGGACATTCATTAATCGGCTTTTCACTGCACACCCAGATGTAGGAGAGAGAGAGAGAGAGAGAGAGAGAGAGAGAGAGAGAGAGAGAGAGAGAGAGATTAAAAATGCTAAAACAGAGATGTCTCAAAGATTCTAGTAAATTAAGGGAGATACAGAAAAAGCATAATAAACTTTTCGTCAGCCAGAATGGAAGGTCATCCATCCCCATATACAGAGCAACAGTTAGAATACAGTACTTACTGGTAAAGCACGAGAGATTGTTTATAATGTTGAGAAATATTTTGCTTTAGAAAAACAGAAAGGAGGTCCTATTACTGATGTTTGTAAAGCAATATTTAGCATAGCAAAAGCAACCAATTTTAGCAAAACTATTATCACAGTCAAATTAATAGTATCGTAATTTTTAACAATGGTTCCGTAAGCAGTTGCTACTGAATATATCCCCATCTTCCATAATTGTAATGATAACGCATCTTATCATAAAGAGCAATAAGATAAACTTACAACAGCATCAAACAACAAGGCACAAATAAGATAATGGCTCATCAAAAAAGCCTAACACCAAGAGACAATATGTTAAAATGTCAACTATTGGAAATGTTCAAGGAACACTCCTGAAATATAGAGAAGGCATACGTGATTGGTAAAATTGTGGTTGAAATGGTCATCGGGTCATTCGTCTTCCTCCAAACTATTGCTAATACAATTCGTTTGAACATATTTGTGCACAAGTGAAGCCCTATGTAGCAAAAAAAAAAAAAAAATAAATAAATAAATAAGTAAATAAGAAATCAAATAGTAGATTTAAGGGTAGTCCTACTTAAAAAAAAATTAAATCACTTGTATTCGGAGACAAAAGAAAATTGAGCGAATGGCGTTAAACACTTGGCCGAAAAAATACAGGAGGAGGATGCAAAGCAAGATGTAGTAATCGAGAAATATATTGATTCTTTAGTAAAAAGTATTGAGTCCTCTGATGAGGAATATTCTTTAAAATGCTATGTTGTCATTCATATCAACAAAGAAGTTCTGGTGTATATCGAAAGACTAATTTCAAAATAAAAGTTAGATGTATGAAATTCTTTGCATTTTCCTGTATTATTATTATTATTATTATTATTATTATTATTATTATTATTATTATTATTATTATTATAACTAGCCAAGGTGCAACCCTACTGAGAAGGGAAACAAATAAGAAGAAAGAGAAAAAGGAAAGATATAAAGTTAGAATACAAAGATAGCAAGAAGGCAAATGGTTATTGTATCCTTAAAGAAATGTTAAAAACAAACTGATAACAAGAAAATATAGCGAGCATGTTGATTTGCCAACAAAAATAATAAAATAACTATTGTTAGATACAATATGACAAAAAAAAAAAATAAATAAAAAAAATTGGATGTGGGCTTCAAGATTTTCTTTTTTTTTAATAAGTGTTCGATTCCCAAAGGAGATTACTACAAGAATTTAGTGAGGTGAGAAGGTATGCTACGAAGTCTAATATATATATATATATATATATATATATATATATATATATATATATATATATATATATATGTATATATATATATATGTATATATATACACACACACACACACACACACACACACACATATATATATATATATATATATATATATATATATATATATATATATATGGAGCTAGGACGACTGCCCCGGAGACAACTGCCCCAAGGACAGTTGCCCCCTGACAACTGCCCCCAGGACAATTGCCCCCGTAGGACTACTGCCCCCCCCCCCGGAAAATTGCCCCCCATATTGCCATTTACGTAATTACTTTTTAGTAACAATTTACGAAGATATTCTTCCTAATTACATATTCGGTCATTGAACAAATAATTGTATCTATTTCCTAAATTTATTACCATTTATGTAGTTATTTCCTAATTAGGTCATCGGTCGTACGATTTATAGTTTATTTTCGAAGGTTGAGGGATAGTTTAGAATTGGGGAGTGTTGGATATCCGAAAATGCCAGTGACCTTTTTATCTTTACAATGAAAAATATATATTTTCATTTTTGTCTATCTATCTACGTGGGCTCTATTAGTGTATGAAAGGTGACATGAACAACGATGCATAGTCATAAACTTTGATGATAGAAAAGTACTATTTATAATGGGAATTTTGTAGAATACAAAAAATAACTCCTTTTACGTATATTTAAATATAGCTTCCGTAGAAGTAACTGCTCTCGCTGCTGAAAAAATGGGATTCAATAAACATTCCTTCATCTCTGGCCTTGAGGGAGCAAGAGTCTTTGTAGTCCAACAAATCTCTGTTTCCTTTGTCATGGTTTTGGCCGTAATGCATAATGTTTCAGAAGAGGGGCTTTCGTAAGATCTCGGGAAATCATTTGGGCTCCTGAAGGAAAGAGGCATTCTGTTCCTTCACAAAAATTCCCATTTGTATTCCTTAATCTCTGACATTTGTTTTCCTAATGGGTAGGGTGAGCCCGTGTTTAGCGTTTTTCTATGTATATAAGATGATTTTTATTAATTTTATTAATTTATTAATTTTACGTAATGGTAATTGCAGATAGGCTGAGGATGACATAAGTTAAGTCGAAAGCTACCAAATAAAGAAGATGATAGCAGCATTAACCATTTTTTTTCTATGTATATATATATATATATATATATATATACACGCATACATGCTACTGTACACAACCCTTCTAAATATTTAAATAGATATGCACATGGGCACACATATTCAAACCTCCCCATTCCTCCCTTTTCCTAACTACAACACGTTATTTTGGGTAATTTGTAAGAGATTGATCTTGTCCTAGTGGAATTTTTCTTGAACCTTTCAGGAGAGATCATGATCCATTGCTCATTAGGTTTGCTGAATTGTGTCAAGTTTCGAGATATCTCACAGGCAGGAGTTCACGTCTCGCTGTGATGCCAATAGTCATCTTTCTTGTTCCAGGATATGAATAACCAAATTTTAAGATGTCTCGTGTGAAGGTAGCTGTAATTGGAGTTCTATTTTATTTATAGGTAATATTTCGATTTTCTCTGGAAATATACGTCAACAGTATTTTATTATTATTATTATTATTATTATTATTATTATTATTATTATTATTATTATCATTTGCTAAAATAAAATCTTAGTAGCAAAAGCAGGATGGTATAAACCCAAGGACCCTTACAGCGAAAATAGCCCAGTGAGGAAAGGAAATAAGGAAGCATATACAATAGAATACTGTGCCGGAGTGTACCCTCAACCAAGAGAGCTTTAACCCAAGAAAATGATCGATCATGGTACAGAGGCTATGGCACTAACCAAGACTAGAGAATAATGGTTTGATTTTGAAGTGTTTCATCTCTAGAAGAGGTGCATACCGTAACTGAAGAGAGATTTCTAACCTTACTAAGTGTAAAGTAACTATTGAACAATTACGGTGCAGCCGTTAACCCTTCGAGCAAAGAAGAAATGTATGGTAATCTCAGTGTTGTTAGGTGTATGAGGACACAGGAAAATGAAGAGAAAATAAGCCAGATTATTCCGTGTCTGCGACGGCAAAGAAAAAATGAGCCGTAACCAGAGTGGGGGATCCAATATAGTGTGTCTGGCTGGATAAAAGACCTAATGACTCTATAGCGTCAGTATCTCAATGAATGGATGACTTTAAACCAAAACGCTCCACATAGCAAACGAACATTCATTGTCTCTGTACATATTTATAGCTGTAGTAACTAGCAAAGTCGGGATGGCCTCCGCACTCCAGCAAGAGCGGGGTAGTGACTCCCAGGACCAGTTAGAGAGGGAGCCCCTCCACGCGCCAACGAGAGCGGGGGAGCTGCTCCCAGCGAGAGCGGGGGAGCCGCTCCCAGCGAGAGCGGGGGAGCCGCTCCCAGCGAGAGCGGGGAGCCCTTCCCCACGCCAGCGAAAGCGGGGCAGCCCCTCCCCGCGCCAGGGAGAGCGGGGGAGCCCTTCCCCGCGCCAGGGAGAGTGGGGAGCCCTTCCCCGCGCCAGGGAGAGCGGGGAGCCCTTCCCCGCGCCAGGGAGAGCGGGGGAGCCCTTCCCCGAGCCAGCGAGAGCGGGAGAGTCCCCTCCCCCTCCAGTGGGAAGGGGGGAGCTCCGCTGGCCCAACACTAAAGAGTTCCTCTATCAGGCTTAGTTTTAATTAAATGCTCATGAAGCCTTTTCAAAATCAAAAAGTCTTCAGGATATGAAATAGTTCATGGCAGAGCCATGTCGGCTTCAAATTTTTCTTTGTCTCCGAGCAGAAATGCTAGAAAAGGAAAAATACATCGTGCAGAAGTGAGCAATGACAAGTGGAACCTGGAAGGTAGTCTGGAAATGCAAAACAACAAGAATGTTGAAGACTAAAAGTTGATTTATTTGAAAGGATTCCAATAGAAAATACAAGAAGAAGAGGGAGACAGAAATGAGAACGGGGCGAAGAATGAAAGAATCCGAAAAGAACTAATGATAAGTCGTTGATCAGTTTAGGAGAGGTTGAATTTGAAATAAGAAATAAAGTCCATTATGTTGATTAACCAAAAATGAAGATTTTGCAGAATAAGGTGGAAACTAAGCAAAAGTAGAGAGTATGGAAGGATAAGAAAAAGATTTGAATTTCTTCATTCCGACGTAAGAAGAAAAAAAGGCCGGAGAAATCTTCATAAGAGAAAGCAGTTTCTAGAGCTGTAGAGGTATTCTCAGAAAGTCTTCAGAGAAGAATTGCGTGTTTTCAACGCATACACATTCTCTCTCTCTCTCTCTCTCTCTCTCTCTCTCTCTCTCTCTCTCTCTCCATTCTAATAAAACTCCTTAAAATGAGCAAAATAAACGAAAGAAAAGTGGGAAATCTTTCAAGATTACAAATTCGTTTCAGCTTAAGAATCATCTTTTCCACTGAAGAAATTTGGAAGATTCCAGATCTTCAACACGAATCGAGGAGCAGTGTTTGGCGTTGCTATAGTCTTCTAATATTTCCGTAATTGTCTTCACAAATATATAGAAAATTTTAAATGAAAATGAATGCAACTAGTAGAGAATGAACACAATAAATGAAGACTTGGAAAAGAACGTGAAGATTTGTCTACGATTCCTTCGTAGCTCTGGCTCGAGTTTGGTCTTCAGCCTTTATGATGGAGGCAAGGGGCGAATCCATCGCCACGTTTAGCAAAGAATTCACCTGACTTTATGGCGACTTCAGGGATGAACAATAAAAATGTAAATGAATATGGATTTTCGGTTGCTTTATCCATTTATTTATATAATTTTTGAAGTAGATGATTTCAGCTCAAGATTGAGACGACTCGTGAAATCTAACTGAGACCCTTTGCATCAGTAGGCGTAGATTTATATATATATATATATATATATATATAAATAATATATATATATATATATATATGTATTATTATATATACACGTGTGTGTCTGCTTGTGTGTATATATGTATATATAAACACACACACACACACACACACATATATAATATATATATATATATGTGTGTCTGCGTGTGTGTATGTATGTATATATATATACACACATATAAATATTTATACATATATATGTGTGTGTTTATGTATATGTATATATAAATATTTAAATTTTCATTGAAGGCTTTAGTCAATGTGTTTTCCAAGGTCTGTAGACCTTGGTATATCCTAGAAGAATCCTCGTATCTCCTCAGCTTCTTTAGATTCTCAGGCGTACGCCTTGTGGTAAGAGAGGGACTTCCTAATATTACGTCCTCCTGGTAGGACGCACTTTTAAGAAAAAAAAAAAAAAAAAAAAAAATATATATATATATATATATATATATATGTATATATATACATACATATATGTGTATATATATACTGTATATGGATATGTATACATATATATATATATATATATATATACATATATATATATATATATATATATAAACATATTGGAGTAGGGAGACGCGTTCTGTTTTTTCATCCATTTATTTGCGACGACGTTTCGTATCAGCTAGATACATTTTCCAGGCTGAAACGATTACAAATTAATTGCGTATAAGTAAAAAGATACACACAACGTTTAAGAGCACCAAAATTAAAAAGCTTTTTAATAAATTAAGAATAAAAACAGAGTAAAAACAGAAACAGTGAAAGGGCTTGGAGCGAATATAGAGAAACAAATTAATTCAATAATAATTATTATAATAATAATAATAGAAAAATATATAATAATAATAATAATAATAATAATAATAATAATAATAATAATAATAATAATAATAATAATAATAATAGAACGAACAAGACACCTACCCACAGCGGTAGCGTAAGGAGAACTGACATGAAAAATTGTTATGGAAGGGAATGTAAACAAAACAACAGGTAATTAGGCAATAAACAATTGGGTGGAAGACGACTGGTGGTTAAGAGAAGGTACAGTTAGCTTAATCATTATTGATTCAAGGGTGGTTAGTTCGTCTATATGTCGGGTTCTTCCTATTATATTAAAATGACTGGTATCTATGTGTGTTTTGCAACTTTTACTGTGATTTCTTATGTTAGATTGTTCTGGATTTGATAGTCGACAACCCGTTCTATAGCTAATTCCCTGATGAGAGGAAATTCGGACTTTTAGCAGCCTCCTGGTGCAACCGATGTAAGTGCCAAGATCACATCTGGGACAATTATACTTATATATCTCCATATCAGAGGGAAGTTTTTCATGCAAACACCAAGATCAAATGTTGTAGTTGTGTAATCTTGTCCTACTTCGGATGATGCTTCTTGGCTGCACTTCAAACATTCTTTAAATGTTTTGAGGTCTGTAAATGCTGCATTAATCATTGGGTGATACCCAGTTACAGTTTGGAGTATTGCCAGTAATAGACACAGATCCCCATACAGTAGGAATAAATCAATTCTCAAAGTGCATATGACGAGCAATCATTTAAAAAAAAAAAAAAATCTTGTAAATCTAGCTTTGATGCTGTAATTTTTAACACATTTTGAGGGCTTCATGAGGGTTGGTCTTGACAGTTTTCTCTGGTGTTATGGTGCTAACTCTTAATGTGGACTTTTGAATCTACTCTGCTTTTTCTTTGTTGGGTATCAGGAATAGATTTGGACAGATGAGTGACTGATTTCCAGGCATCATGTTTCCAGAATCCAAAACCCTGCATGCAAATTCCAACTGTGCTGTGAACTGATCCAGCTCCTTAAGCATCAGACACCAGCTGATCAAAGTTATCCCAATCCTCATGAAACGCTGTTGTGTTATGTTTGCTTCTTATCAACAAAGTGTTTAACAAAATATTAAATTACCTTATGTCTAGACTGTTGACTTTAATTATAACATTTTATGAAATGCCCCTGCATGCTAATCTTTGTTGTCAGGATCACTGAGAAACTTATTTTAAAAAGCACAAAAGGAAAATACCCATTATGTAATTTTATTCTTCTGTAAGTCCTAGAGGTCATCATCGGTTTTGACTTACAAAAATGTTCTGTTTGTTTGAAGAGCAAGTGTCTGGCAAGGTATATAGGAATATATGTATATATTTTTTCTCCGATCATGCTGAACTCTCCCCGTCCCTCGGGTAGGGAGAGAAGTAGTCATATCCTGGGAGTCGTGGTTAGCCTGTGTCTGCGAATCTATCTAAATATTTAGCGGTCATTTTTGACAGATCGGGTATACTAATTTCTATATAAATTTTTACTTGAATATAGCTCGTAAAGTGGTTAGGACTGCCAGGACACATCCCACGGTTCACTGTAAGCATTACCTAAGGGTCTTAGCTGCGTCTCTTTGGCTCTAACGGCAATTTCATCTGGAATGGAAATCTAACAAATTCAAGTCTTCCAAGACACACACACACACTCACACACACACACTCACACACACACACAACACACACAACACACACACACCAGCGCTCATTTACCATGCTTGGTTACCCATTGAAATTTGATGCCGTTTAAAGCTTGTAATTACGGCTGCTGAAAACATTTCGAACCTCTATGACAAATGTATTAATTCAGTTCCATTTCCTAAACCATCGACAGTTTTATCAATAAAGGACATTGAAAAACAACATTATAGAGGCCAACTTTGTGGAGAGTTCATAAGACCTTTTATATGTGTTTTACATTTGCTGTCTTTCAGTAATATAGAGGAACTCACAATCTCTCAATGCCTCATAATGAAGAAGAAAAAAGTTGTGTCATCTCCGAAACAACTATTAATCTGTTTCGGTTTGAGATTTGCACTTACATTTTGAATTAACCATGCCAATATATATATATATATATATATATATATATATATATATATATACATACATACATACATGCATATATATTCACCCACACAATCTCCTCCAAATTGCCCAAACTACCGTTTCGTAGCTAGGCAAGGAAAGGGTATGGTAAGGGTTGAATCTGTGTATATGCATAACTATCTACTATGAGATTCAGGGCCTCTGTAACACGGTTTTTTGGACTTTGCTCCTTATCAAAGCATCGGGTGTAGCTGAAAGTTGACATATGTATATTTTACAACCACACACAAATTTTGTCAGCATTATCAATAACCTAAACCCGATGGTTTTAATTTTTATAGAGTAAAAATGATCCAGCCGACGCCATGGCCAGTGATACCGAGCCAAGAGTCGAAAACATTCATTACGTAAGCAATGTAAACACCTTTGGACAAAATTTTGCCCCGCCCATCCACCAGACACCCATTCACCTTGTTCCATCGGCTCTGAAACCCATAACAGTCAAGAATGGCTAACAGGATTTGGAATTGCCCCCGTGGTTGCAAACCTGCATTTGTCTTACGACTTGCAACTTTATACAGTCATGAGAAAGCCCTTGGCCATATCTATTATAGCCTGAATAGGTAATTATTCAGTTTCTAGTTTAAATCCAATGTTTATGGTCTGATTTGTATTTAGCGTAACATGATTATAATACTTGTAATGTCATTCAGGCTTTTGAACATTTCCATTAACTATTCATTATGCCACCAAAAGAGAGAGAGAGAGAGAGAGAGAGAGAGAGAGAGAGAGAGAGAGAGAGAGAGAGAGAGAGAGAGAGAGATTGTATGTAAACAGTCTTTATATAACTTTTTTTGTTAAAATAAGATTTTTGTGCTAAAATCTCCATCAGACCAACGGATCATCCGATATAATTTTTTTTTTCTTCTTCTTAGGCCGTACGAACGTGCTGGCTATGTTTTGGGCATGACTGCATTTTGTAAATAAATCATGAATAGTTTTAGGAGTTTTATTTGTACATCTAATGGGAATCTATTGAAGTAAAGTGAACATAATTCATTTATCCTTTAAAATATTTACTACATGTAGCAAAACAAATAGTAGTAAAGATGATAATGCAATGAAGGAATGATACCATACTTTATCTTTAGCTTTAACGTCGGCAATAACATGCCCAGTTGCCATAATTTGTCAGCTTAATGAAATAACCTATCATCTAATGTTAAACTTAATTTCTGAGGAGCCCATGGCTTATTGCACAGTGAAAAAACATGACAAAGACTTTATGAATGGCGGAACAATACATAGATGTGGGTGGGGTATCAGTGCTGGCGTAGTAATACTACTGTAGCAGTACTGCCGCAACAGTAGTATGCATGAATTAAACGTTTAGGCCAACTGCTGGGATCATTGAGGATCATTTAGCACTTCTTACAACTACTCGAGAAATGAGTTTTTATAGCCAGAATTTGAATTTTCTGATCCAACAATGCCCATGATAGCCTTCAGTGTTATCCTGATTCATAACGAGGCCAAAGTGGGTGGAGTCTCATGAAGTCATCATTCTGACAATAATTATTGGTGAAGGTTTAAAGCGAAAATACGGTACCGGCTATCTTTTTTTTACAGTAAATAGGTAGGTAGATAGACAATGAATAAAAATTGCTTGCCATTGGATATAGCAGTTATCAAATCAAGCTGGTCTACTACGTTTTTGAAAATTACCAACTATTCCATACACTTTGTCAATCTGATTGTGACCTATAAAGTAGACTGTAATTTCTTAGGAAACTTATTTTGGGAGTTAGACAAATAATCGAAGTGTTTTTGTATTTATTAACATATTTTGTTCGTTTGTTCATTATGACAATTCTCAGTGGAGAGGTTTCAGAGTTCATAAAGGTGTACTGCTTTGCTTTTATTTACACTTTTGTGTTATTGTTGGCAGAGGTATAGCCTTCGTTACGTATAACCAATCATCGATCGAGAAAGAGAGAAGCAATGCCGTCATAGGTTACGTAACGAGTGCGTTCGAAACCTTTTCTCTGAGTAAGTTGGCCCGTCTTCAAAAATCGTCACTTTTACTTAATAAAGTACCAAATTTATTCAACCTACGTAATGCAGAATATAGTCAAAATTTATGTGTAGATATAATGTGCATTCTGAATAAGCGTTATATTTATGAAATTCATAGAAAAAAAAGTTATTGCGAAAAAACCGTGTTACAGGGGCCCTGAATCTCATAGTAAATATTTAGTCGTCATAATTGACGGGTCGCATACTCTGGTATGCAAGAAACTTCTTTATCAGTTTATCAATGTTAATTTTACTGGAGTTTTAGTATTTTGTGTTTCAATCTTTTTTTTTAAATCATAGAAGACGGAATCGTCTCAAGTCACCAATCATCCATCAACAGAGAAAATAGGTTGCGTAATTTACGTCCCCTTCGATGTCAACTACGGATAAGTAGATTTCATTTTAACCTGATTTTTAATGTCTTTTTATCCTGATTTTTGAAATTTAATTTTAACCTTATTTTTCTATTTAATTTTAACATGATTTCTTTATTCATTTTAACCTGATTTTTATTTGATTTTAACCTGATTTTCTTTTAATCAGGTTTTCTAATTTTAATTATAACCTGATATTTTTATTTTTTTTATCGACCTTTTTTATGTTATTCACCTTTTTTCCATTTCACTTATACTTTATTTCCGGATTATGTCGAGCTGGTGTTGCTAAAATTTGAGGTTAATCCTTGTACGTTTTATTCTATGTAGGTTGATATTGCGCACGAGTAGCGGTGTACAGAAAGTTCATGCATTAGAAAAACCACAATACAAGTTGTTTTTGTTATTATTATTATTATTATTATTATTATTATTATTATTATTATTATTATTATTATTATTATCATCAAAGCCCAATGGTTCTAACGGGGAATAAAGCCGAGTGAGGAAAGGTAATAAATAAACTTCAAAAGAAGTATTGAACAATTAATTTAGAATATCTTAATTATTATTATTACTACGAGCTAAGCTCCAACACTGAAAAATAGCGCACTGAGAAAAGGAAATAGATAAACTACAAGTAAAAATAGTGATGACTCAAAATAAGAAATTTTATGAACAGTAAAAACATTAAAATTCTTTTGTAGAATTATAAATAGAGGCAATGCCCATATATTCTTCCTCAGTTCAAAAACAAAGATAGGTAGCCAGAATAGGTCACCCAAATTCCACATATCATCTTGAAATCCTAAAGGGATTAATATTCACTATAAGCAATTGGAAGGATTACTCACCCTGGCAGCTTCCTCTCTCTCTCTCTCTCTCTCTCTCTCTCTCTCTCTCTCTCTCTCTCTCTCTCTCTCTCTCTCTCTCTCTATTATTATTATTATTATTATTATTATGAGCTAAGCTACAACCCTAATTGGAAAAGCAGTATGCTATAAGCCCAAGGGCTCCAACAGGATAGTAGCTTCGTGAGGAAAGGAAACTAATAGAATAGTGTGCCTGAGTGTACCCTTAAGCAGGAGAAATCTACTCCAAGACATTAGAAGACCTGATGCAGTCTATGGCACTACCCAAGACGAACTTATCTGTCCTAAATTAGTTTTCTTGATTCTTACTTTTAACTGAGAATTAGTTTAATACATGAATATGAGTGAATGTTCTTTCAAATAACGGTTTTATCGTGAATTATATAGATGGAAGAATGGAAGGAAGGAATAAACGTAGAAAGAATATAGGAACGATGGAGATACAAGGCTTTTGGAGGTTGGTAGTCAAAATATTATTTTCTGTCTTTCATGGCAGAAGAAACATTCTTTGTGTTCAGTTTACTAAAGGACACCGAAAATTTTTAAACAAAACCCTTCTAAATGTCTTAAACTATTTACATGTAAATGGACGTCATTGCTAAATCAGTTTTTTTTTTTTTATCGCAGTAATAATTTTACCTAAAATGGTAACGGATTTTTGTCGGATTATGTTGGGAATTGAAATCATAAATTAAAAGTCATGTGCAGTTTTTTGTTTTATTTCAAACATGAAAAAAAATAAGAATTAGAAGTTTTTTAAGGAGATTAATAAGGCTTTTATGTAAATAAACATTTATAGCACATGTATCCATAATATTCGTTAAAATGAATGTCAATTCTTCATACTTAGATGGTAAATGACGTAACTGAAATTTTAGGCTTCATTTATTTTCAAAATAATATTTTACATTTATATATTCCTTTTGTCAATGGCTTAGCTTTTTTGAAAGTGAAACTTAGTCTATACTCTATTTTTTTTTCTGAACCTATGTCTCTTGACATAGAGATTTTTTTTTTCTCAACGTCGTAGTTTTTGACGGTGATTTTTTTTTTCTTGTACAATTGAGTTGAGAATGAATTATGTGTGATCTTTTGTGTACAGTATATGTCAACTGACCGAGCTTTAATTACTGTATATTGCCTTTGGCAAGTAAACACATTGCTCAAGAATATTTCAACCGGCAATAACGTTATCATTATCTTTCAGAAAATCACCTTGCCTTGACAGACTGACGTGTAGATATATTTACTTTCAATGTTGCCGTTTGTCTGTTATTCCTAAGTAACGCTTTTGTTACTTGAGTACGTAATGTTCAGAATGGGCTATTTTATGTCTCATATATGGAATTAATTCTCTCTCTCTCTCTCTCTCTCTCTCTCTCTCTCTCTCTCTCTCTCTCTCTCTCTCTCTCTTGAAAGGCGCAAGAATACCTGTAAGATATCCGAAAAGTAAATACATGTTTCGCTTTTTGTTACTAAATGTGGTTTAAAATTAATTGTCCCTACTGTTGACATAATGATATATCAAGTTTTAGACAGAGTCCATATATTATGATGCAGGTACTCAATAAAATGTTGCAATATCTAAACTGTTCGGGTTTGGTTTAATTTTTTTTTTTTTTCTGCTGTCGCTAATATACTCATTAGTTTTATTCAGTCGGTTCGACTTATTTCTTCTCTTTTCAAAACTGTATGATGACGTAAACTTTCGTTTATTATTTTTCTTCTCAGTTTTCTATCTACTAAATAGCTCTTCTTCTATTGCTTTTGGGAAGAACAACGCTTTAATTTATTCTTGTCCACACCTTTCTCATGTCATCATAACTTTTTAAATTTTCTTGGAAAGCCAATCCAAATTCTTATTAAATGTTTCCATTATTAAATTATATAGAAGGTTCAAGACTTGAGATTATTAATTAATGTATATAAGTTGCATTCACGAACTGACAAAGGTACTGCAACGTTCAAGGCAATACTTCATCTTTGCAGGATTGTAAGATTCGCAATTAGGCTGATGGTCTTTTTATCGAGGGGCCCATTCATACCATATAACGCTAACGCTTGACTGCTTAGAATTCTCTCTCTCTCTCTCTCTCTCTCTCTCTCTCTCTCTCTCTCTCTCTCTCTGTAATGTACAGTAAAGTGACGCTTTCGGAAGCTCCAATGGTGGGCCATTCTATTAAATTGGTTTATGGTCGATAGCCCCTTTAGACCATTAAGAGTGTTTGGAATATCTTCTTTTTATCGCCAGTTGTCGATTTTGTTGACTTTTTCGTGGCTTTACTCTGTTACTGTATGAGTGAAAAGAACGATTTTAAGGTTTGACGAGGTTCTATAAATATTACTTGAAGCAATTTTGTTTTAGTTTGGAAATTGACAAAAGCAATCAAGTTAAGTATAAATTAAGTATATAAGAATATGACACAAAAGGGTTTAATAAAACGGAGTCTGCTGCCGTTTTGGGTCTAAATGTTTGTTAAAGGAAAGTCACTGCATATTGAAGAAGTAGACGTAGGGAATGTCACCAATATTTTGAGAAATATCACTGCTATAAATCATGTGATAAAAGAATATTGACAATCAAGGCATCAGGCGTAAAACTGCAATTATTGAAAAAGTCTGCAGGCATGTCCATGGACCTGGTTAGGATAATGGACTTTGTGAAATTAATAAGAGATTTGATTGATAAGGCCTATTTGGTCATTTTAGCTTGAAGGATTTCACTGGATATTCATCTATATTGAAGAAGTAATAACAGTTTAAATAGCCTTTTGTGTTTGTATTGTTTTTGACTGTTTCGTCAATAAGGGTTTCTCTAGTGCTCCATCTTTGGATTTAATCTATTTCTGCCAAGGATTGGAAAGCTGATAAAAAATTATGATTCTCTAAGGAATGTAACTTGAAATTTTTGGTCCTTCGATGTAAATAACCTCATGTGTTATTACATGGGCCTTAGAGTGTCCTATCTTTACCATTGTCTTTATTAATATGAAATGGAAATTTAATTAAATCATCATTGATGCGCAATCAGTACGCCAATTACCAAAAATGGTTATTAGAATAATAGGGGGCTAATTTTGTGAATTTTTTTTTTTTATTGTGGTAGAAAGTTAATATTTTCGTTCACTTTAGCGTAAAATAAAGTCTATAGAATATTAAATAAAACATGAATTGCTGTGAAGGAGGACTTTCCTAGCGAATAAGTTATTCTCTCTCTCTCTCTCTCTCTCTCTCTCTCTCTCTCTCTCTCTCTCTCTCTCTCTCTCTCTCTCTCTCTCCGTAGGTAGTCTACCCCCCTCCAGACGGTGATAAGCGCGATTGTAGGACTGATGTATAAGGATCGAAAATACTAGTCCTTAAATCCAGTATGCTCGTGTTAACCTCAGATAGAAATTTGGTTCTTGGTTGTTTTTCAAAAGTTGAGAGGGTCAATTAGGGTGAAGATAAGACAAATAAGCTGAACCCCACAGCACTTTATTCAAAGGTATAAAAAAGAAGCGAAAAATATGTGTTTTTTGTATTCTACCCATGTACTTTCACCTTTTAACCGATTGCACTTAATTTCTTTGAGTCTTTTTCCGTTTTTTTCGCTAAAGTCTCTCCATCAAACCAAGGAGATTGGCCTTTTACAGTTATAGTCTTTTCCATCGGTGGGCACATGGTATCATATTCACTTTTACTCACTTTAATATAAGTAGTCGTAAGACAGTTAACACACTTAGCTCCCAACAGACGTTGGTCATCATGATCACAGGGAATATTGATAGCACCGTTTATTTTCTTTGTAAATTCTTCAATAAATACGGTAGGAGAAAAATTTGATTTAAGTCTAAGTTTATTTTCTTTACTATTGCATGTTTCTGTAGAGGTAGACTAAACGTAAGAAGTTTGTACATTTCTCTTCAACATTTATATCACATCCAATATTATTTATGTCATCATTCAAAACTAGGTCCAACGTATTCCCAGCCGATATTATTCAATAGTCAATATGAGTCTTGTAACTCACTAAATGCCAAAGCGTCAGGATTTGATGCGTCATCCTTCCAAAAGTCTCCACAGATAACTAATTCGTTTTTCTCCATGATAATCATATCAATGAAAGCACCAAATTCTTCAAAAAATATACTAGTGTTTGTTCTCGGAGGTTTGTAGATGGTTACAAAAGATTTTTTTTTTCTATATATTCAAACCTTGTTACACTAGTTCTTTTTAACATTTTGAGATTTGAGTAACTTTCATGAATAATAAGTCCGACACCCCCACCAGATCTACTTTCTCTCGGTATGTGAAAGAAGGCGTGTGTTGGGGGGGGGGGGGGGGTTGCCATTTCAGTGATCTTTGCCTTGTCCAAGTTATTACCTACAGATTATATATATATATATATATATATATATATATATATATATATATATATATATATATATATATATACATATATATATACACACAGCATAAATATCTTAGTATATATCTAATTAAAAAAAATAGAACAGGACGTAAAGGAATTACCTCAACCTTTTGTGAAGTAAAAATTGATGATGATGATGATGGAGCAGTAAGAAAACGATGTACAGGCAGAGAATGAAAATATCATTTAATCATTCTCTCATATCCCTGAAGAGTTCGAACTATTATCCAAGTCTGTAATAATAATAATAATAATAATAATAATAATAATAATAATAATAATAATAATAATAGGTAAGTGGGGAATTTGGGGAAAGTACCCCCTGAAGAGTGAAAAGAATTTCTAGAAGTTACAAGAATGAGAATTTCAAGCAAATAATAAGGAGAATGTTATACAATATTTTGAGTCTGTAGACAATATTATATTTGTTAATAGTTTTAATAACAAAATAAGTTTTACTTTATAGAGAAATAATATTGATTATATATATCAATATTTTTTTCTATAAATTAAAATCTACTGTAC
>NC_090727.1:96607673-96627673 GCF_036898095.1 Palaemon carinicauda | reverse complement strand
CTATCTATATCTATCTATCTATCTATCTATAGAACTCTTCCTATCTATCCATCTATCCCTAACTATCTATCAATCTATCTATCTCTACCTATCTATTTATCTATATCTGTGCATCTATATATCTATCTATCTATCTATCTCTACTTATCTATCTATATATCTATCTATCTATCTATATATCTATCTATCTGTGTATATATCTATCTATATATGTATCTATCAGCCCATCTATCTATATCTATCTTTCTATCTATCTATCTCTACCTCTATCCATCTATCTACATATCTATCTATCTATCTATCTATCTTCTATCTATCTCTACCTATCTATCTATATATCTATCTATCTTTGTATATTTCTATCTATATCTATCTATCTATCTATCTCTACCTATCTATCTCTATCTATCTGTCTAAATATCTCTATATATCTTTCTATCTATCTATCTGTATATCACTACTATCTATCTATCTATCTATCTCTAACGATCTATCTTTATATATCTATCTCTCTGTGTATCTATCTATCTATCTCTCAATCTATCTCTATCTATTTATCTATATATCTATCTATACCTATCTATCTATCTATCTGTGCATATATCTATCTATCTACCTATCCATCTATCTATCTCTACCTATCTATTTATCTATCTATCTATCTATCTATCTTTGTATTAATCTATCTATCTATATCTACCTATCTATATATCTATCTGTCTATCTATCTGAGCACCTATCTGTCTATCTCTAACTATCTATCTTTATATATCTATCTCTCTGTGTATCTATCTATCTATCTATCAATCTATCTCTATCTATCTATCTATATATCTATCTATACCTATCTATCTATCTGTCTATCTGTGCATCTATCTATCTCTACCTATCTATTTATCTATCTATCTATCTATCTATCTTTTTATTTATCTATCTATCTTTATCTACCTATCTATATATCTATCTGTCTATCTATCTGCGCATCTATCTATCTATCTCGCTATCTCTCTATCTATATAACTGTGTATCAGCCTATATATTTCAATGATTTTATTTTTAACTGAAGTGATAATGAACATTTTAGCGAAGATATAGACTTGCTCTCATATGAATAGTATCTTAATTGATTTAAGATTAATAATAATAATAACTGAAATTGTTTTGATAATAATGAGAAAAAGTAATAATAATAATAATAATAATAATAATAATAATAATAATAATAATAATTACTTGATACGCCATATAAAAATCCCTTTAAGAAAGAGTCTAGCTATTGACTGAATAGATATGATTATGGATTTATATATTATTTTTTTTTTTTACGCAAACGGCAATATATACGTGTGGGAGAGTGTCGTATATAATATATATATACCACACCCACGCACACGTATATATTGACCACTGAAATTGCGATGATGAAAGCATCAGGTGTTCCAAGGCGGTGCACCAATCCAAGTCCTGAACATACCCAACGCTGCTTAACTCCGCTGATCGGACGAGAACGACGATTCCATATGGCTACCGGTGTTCCAAGAAATCTTGACTTGGAACTTCTATTTATATCTCATTTTTTTCTTCCTTGCCGAAAAAAGAAAGAAATTGTATTTCAGTATCATGATGATTATTATTATTATTATTATTATTATTATTATTATTATTAGTATTATTAATTTTTCTCCTCATTAATTGGATTTCATTAAAGGGCCGAAACACACAGACAATATGAATTCATATTATGTTACAAATGTATATGGAACGTGCGTACAATTGAATAATATATACCTATCTATCTATCTATATATCTGCGCATCTATCCATCTATTTATATATATCTATCTATCTATCTATCTATCTATCTCTACATATCTATCTATATCTATCTATCTCTCTCTCTCTGCCAATCTATCTATCTATCTCTACCTATCTATCTATCTATCTATCTGTGCATGTATCTATCTATCTATCTATCTGTGTATCTATCTCTCTATCTCTATCTAAAAATCTATCTATCTATATCTACCTATCTATCTATATATATATATATATATATATATATATATATATATATATATATATCTACATATCTATATATCTATATACATATGCATCTATCTATCTCTACCAACCTATCTATCTATCTCTCTCTACCTATCTATCTATCTATCCATCTATCTATGTATCTATGTATATATCTATCTATCTATGTCTATCCATCAATCTATCTATCTATCTATCTGTGTATCTATCTCTATCTATATATCTATCTAACGCTACCTATCTATATATATGTCTATCTATGTATCTATCTATCTATCTGTCTATCTGCCCATCTATCTATATCTATCTATCTATATATCTGTGCATATATCTTTCTACCTACCTATCTATCTATATCTATCTATCTATCTATATCTACTTAATTATCTATCTATCTATTTATCTATCTATATGTGTATCTATCGATATATCTATATACCTATCTATCTTTGTGTCTATATATCTATCTATCTCTACCTGTCTATCTATCTATCTACCTATCTATTTATCTGTGCATCTATCTATCTACCTACCTATCTATCTATATCTATCTATCTATCTTTCTATCTGTCTATCTATATATCTATCTATCTATCTATCTATCTCAACCTTTCTATATCTATCTATCTATATCACCTATCTATCTATCTATCTCTACATATCTATCTCTATCTATCTATCTATCTTTGTATTTATCTATCTATCTATCTATATATCTGTGCATCTATCTATTTATTTATCTATCTATCTCTACCTATCTATCTATCTATCTATCTATCTTTGTATATATCTATCTATCTACTTATTGCTATCTAACTATCTGTCTATCTGTGCATCTATCTATCTATCTATCTATATATCTATCTTTGTATATATCTATCTATCTATCTCTATCTATCTATTTATCTATCTATCATTCTATATATGCATCTATCTATCTATCTATCTATCTATTTCTACCTATCTATCTATCATTCTATCCGTGCATCTATCTTTCTATCTACCTTTCTATCTATCTATTTCTACCTATCTATCTATCTATATATCTATCTATTTGTGTATCTATATATTTATTTATCTATCTATCTGTGCATATATCTATCTATCTATCTAGCTAGCTAGCTATCTATCTATCTATCCATCTTTGCATCTACCTATCTATCTATCTATCAATATGTGTGTTTTTATCTATCTTTTTATATATCAATCTATCTATCTATCTGTACCTATCTCTCTATCTATCTATCTCAGTTGTGTATATCTCTCTATCTATCTCTACCTATCCATCTATCTATCTACCTGTGTATCTCTATATATCTATCTTTTTATATAACTATCTACCAATCTATCTATCTATCTTTACCCAACTATCTATCTATTTTTACATATCTATCTATCTATCTATCTATCTATCTATATATCTATATGTGCATTTATCTATCTATCTACCTATCTGTATATATCTATCTATCTATCTTTCTATCTATATATCAATAGTTCTATCTATCTATCTATCTATCTTTGTAACTATCTATTTATCTATCTATCGATATGTGTATCTATTTTTATCTATCTATCTGTCTATCTATCTATTTATATATATATATATATATATATATGTCTATCTATCTATCTATCTCTACCCATTTACCTATCTATCTATCTCTATCTATCCATAAATCTCTGCTTCTCTCTCTCTCTCTCTCTCTCTCTCTCTCTCTCTCTCTCTCTCTCTCTCTCTCTCTCTCTCTAGTCTTATAGATTTATCTCGAAAACAGAAATTTCACAATCGATAAATATATATATATATATATATATATATATATATATATATATATATATATATATATATATATTGTATATATATATATATTATTACATATATATATATTTTATATATTATGAATATATATATATATATATATATATATATATATATATATATATATATATATATATATATATATTGTGGTGTTGTAAAGATAGACATAGACTTTATACTCCGGCAACGATAATTCGAACTCTCTGCTCCAAAAGGATTAGGCCTAATAATAGTCCCAATAGCGAGGATTACCTCCATATGTTAAGGATGTGATCCGAGTTCAAGTATAAAATCCTCCCTCGAAGGACTCCCTCTATTATGTGAACCTCTCTGACAGGGATTACGAACCTTTCCAACTTTCCGTGCAAAGGGCTTGTGAGGTTCCTATGAGTCGTCCCGTGCTTTTCCTCTTATCATTTATACAATGGATGAGGATATTGGTTCTCATTTAGATACAAATAGGCCTAAAACTTCTTTATAATTGCCTTATCACTATATACGATTTGATTCTCTTACATTCGGCTATTTGTCTTGTGTTTTGTTTAAACTATCATGTCTCCATATTCTAAAACCAACATCTTTTGATACTATAATAATCTAAGCCTCTTTCCTAGGCTTCCATTTATATATATATATATATATATATATATATATATATATATATATATATATATATATATATATATATATGTATATATATATACATACATATATATATATATATATATATATATATATATATATATTGTTAGGTAATGGCGGTCATTACGCCACCTTTTTCAAATAACAAAAGACCCCGCCAGCAAGCATGAGTCGAAATGCCACGAGTTTTGGGACACTACCCAGAGTCTCAACCCCCTCCAACCATCCTATACCAGTCTACTCCCCCTGAGATCTCAATTTCAGCTACCTTCTACGAGTCACGTGACAACATCGAGGTCCCAGGAGAAGGAAGGAAGCGAGCTGTGAAGGATATGAGGACACGTGACCAAGCCTGACCAATAGGACACCGGTCAGGCCAATCCCCCCCTACCCGCCCCCCTCAATTGGGGGTCAAGTGGGGTTGATCTACCCAGGGAAAACTGGAGATCCTGCTTCGTGACTCAGCCTCCATAAGGGGAACATCTCCCTTTCTTCACTCAACTCAACGTCTTTGAGGGAAACACCATCGCTCTTCACCCTCAAGACATCAGGGAGGCAGGACCTCTGTCTACATCTTTCCATAAGGGAAGGATACCAGTGTCCTTTTTACTAAAGGTAAGGTGTCTGATTTTGAGATTCTCAATATCCTTACCCAACCTCCCATCCCTTCCTTATTACATCCCATTTTTCCTTATCCTCTAAAGAAAATCCTACCCACTGAACCTTTTATCCTATCCCCTATACCCAGACCACGTGTGCCGTTTAGTCCTAGTTTTAATTAATTCACCCTGTGACAGTGTTGATTCCCATGTGTAACGTTTAAATCCCTAAGCTTGGCATTTTCATTCAATTTGCTTAAAGGGTTTAACCACACGTCTTCATCGTGTTCCCAGCCGGTAGAAGTAAGTGTGCTGTTAATAATTCAATTTATTTCCCCTTCCAGGGAACGTTGATTGCTGTGCTGGGGTTTCATCCACGGCCCACCAAACTCCACCCGAAGCTCCTCGTGGCTTAAATTAAAGTAGTTACCTGCTGTGCTCCCCTTTCTTTTATTTATTTTTATTTAAATGTTATTGTAAATACATATATTTGTCAGTATTCATTGTATCATTGCTGACTGGCGACCTACCATTGTTATTTGTTTTGTTATGGCCCTTGAGTCCCTTAAGCAAGGCCGGACTCGAACCAGTGGCCCGTAACATATTGGCGACCAAATGCCAGGATTCGCTAAGACAGTAATTTCAAATTAATTTTATCAAAGTCAAATTCACCCTTTTTTCTGTCTTTAGTGACTTGACGAACCTCAATTTAATTTCAAGTAAATTATATAATCACTGGAGTTGGAACCGTGGAAGAAAACAGCAAAAGCATTCTATTCTCATTGTTAAAGTTTTGTGTTTATTAGTGTGTGTGTTCGCAGTCACCGCGAACCCTTTGGTTTTGAAAACCACGTGGGAGATTTTAGTCCGATTGTTTAGCAGGATAGCCATCCGCATGAGAATAATTAGTGTTCTGTTTTTTCTGAGTGTTTATTATCACAGTGTTAAAATTTCCCATTTATTAAATATATTGTGCATTAGGTGAATGTCTTATTGTGTTATTTGTGGTTAAAAAAGAAAATAAGTGAAGTGAAACTTACGATATTTTAGGACAAAAAGCGTGGCAGGCTGAGCACATGTTCATTTCAAAACATGGTCAACCTGATATAACTCAGCCCATCGCCGTGTTTCCGAACGAAGCCAAGGTTTAATATTGTCTGCAATTATTATCTTTGTCAATTGTTTACCAATTCTATGCAGACCCGAGATTTTAGTCGAATTATTGTACATTGGTAAGTGATTCACGCACATCAATCATTTAATTTTGTGCATGGAATATTTTATCATTTATCTTTAGTGCTAGGATACCGGCTAGTCTCATATCGGAACTTCTGGCTTAAGATTCAGGTAAACGTTTTACGGCCGTGAGGCATAATTCTGTAGAGTAACGGTAAGACCACGTGACGTTCCTTAATTCGATTTTTTTTCTTTTGATAGTAAGGGTTTGTAATTTCATTTTGTTACTTTCGTGGGATATTATTTTCATGTACATTATTGATAGGGATAAATTTTTTCATTCATATATATTGAGCAGTGAGTGATTGTTTAATTTCGTGTTAAAACTAAGTGAATTGAAATTTACGAAATTTTAGGAAGAAACCGTGGTAGACTATAACACGTGTTAATTTCCTGTGTTGGTAACCGTAAGCACACGTGGCATTCTTTATTTCAATTTTTCCTTTTCACATTAAGGGTATGCAATTTCATTTTGTTACTTTCGTGGGGTATTATTTTTATGTACATTTTTGAAAGGGATAATTTTCGTAAGATTGTGTAACATTGTTAACCTAAAGTTAAAGGATTTATGATATCACATTCAATCTAATTTTTTCAGTCAGGGTATAGGATCATTTAGATAAAATATTTGGAGGTGTAATTTTTTAAACTCATTTTGTTTTTATTAAAGGGAAAGTATGTAAAGGGGTTGATGTTCTTAACGAAGCATTAAGCAATCTTCGTGACTTTGTTTGTTTATTTAATTTGTTGTACTTTAAGTATAAATACAAACTTTGCTTTAAGTCACAGGGTTGCAAGTGGTGGTGTTGCAAGAACGCACCCACACATTTTTACAAATCCATTTTTTTTCCTTAGGACTAGCACAGGAGGGTCACACATCGTGGAGATTCCATTTTTTTCCCTTATGACTAGCATAGGAGGGTCACACATCGTGGAGATTCCATTTTTTTTCCTTAAGACTAGCATAGGAGGGTCACACATCGTGGATATTCCATTTTTTTTCCTTAAGACTAGCATAGGAGGGTCACACATCGTGGAGATTCCATTTTTTTCCCTTAAGACTAGCATAGGAGGGTCACACATCGTGGAGATTCCATTTTTTTTCCTTAAGACTAGCATAGGAGGGTCACACATCGTGGAGATTCCATTTTTTTTCCTTAAGACTAGCATAGGAGGGTCACACATCGTGGAGATTCCATTTTTTTCCTTAGGACTAGCATAGGAGGGTCACATATCGTAGAGATTCCATTTTTTTTCCTTAAGACTAGCATAGGAGGGTCACACATCGTGGAGATTCCATTTTTTTCCTTATGACTAGCATAGGAGGGTCACACATCGTGGAGATTCCATTTTTTTTCCTTAAGACTAGCATAGGAGGGTCACACATCGTGGAGATTCCATTTTTTTTCCTTAAGACTAGCATAGGAGGGTCACACATCGTGGAGATTCCATTTTTTTTTCCTTAAGACTAGCATAGGAGGGTCACACATCGTGGAGATTCCATTTTTTTTCCTTAAGACTAGCATAGGAGGGTCACACATCGTGGAGATTCCATTTTTTTCCTTAGGACTAGCATAGGAGGGTCACACATCGTGGAGATTCCATTTTTTTCCCTTAAGACTAGCATAGGAGGGTCACACATCGTGGAGATTCCATTTTTTTCCTTAGGACTAGCATAGGAGGGTCACACATCGTGGAGATTCCATTTTGTTTCCTTAAGACTAGCATAGGAGGGTCACACATCGTGGAGATTCCATTTTTTTCCTTATGACTAGCATAGGAGGGTCACACATTGTGGAGATTCCATTTTTTTTCCTTAAGACTAGCATAGGAGGGTCACACATCGTGGAGATTCCATTTTTTTTCCTTAAGACTAGCATAGGAGGGTCACACATCGTGGAGATTCCATTTTTTTTCCTTAAGACTAGCATAGGAGGGTCACACATCGTGGAGATTCCATTTTTTTTCCTTAGGACTAGCATAGCAGGGTCACAAATCGTGGAGATTCCATTTTTTTCCTTAGGACTAGCATAGGAGGGTCAGACATCGTGGAGATTCCATTTTTTTTCCTTAAGACTAGCATAGGAGGGTCACACATCGTGGAGGTTCCATTTTTTTCCCTTAAGACTAGCATAGGAGGGTCACACATCGTGGAGATTCCATTTTTTTTCCTTAAGACTAGCATAGGAGGGTCACACATCGTGGAGATTCCATTTTTTTCCTTAAGACTAGCATAGGAGGGTCACACATCGTGGAGATTCCATTTTTTTTCCTTAAGACTAGCATAGGAGGGTCACACATCGTGGAGATTCCATTTTTTTTCCTTAGGACTAGCATAGGAGGGTCACACATCGTAGAGATTCCATTTTTTTTCCTTAGGACTAGCATAGGAGGGTCACACATCGTGGAGATTCCATTTTTTTTCCTTAGGACTAGCATAATAGGGTCACACATCGTGGAGATTCCATTTTTTTTCCTTAGGACTAGCATAATAGGGTCACACATCGTGGAGATTCCATTTCTTTTCCTTAGGACTAGCATAATAGGGTCACACATCGTGGAGATTCCATTTCTTTTCCTTAGGACTAGCATAGGAGGGTCACACATCGTGGAGATTCCATTTTTTTCCCTTAAGACTAGCATAGGAGGGTCACACATCGTGGAGATTCCATTTTGGAGGGGTGTGTGAGAGAAGGAAGTTGAGAGTTAATATGGGTAAGAGTAAGGTTATGACATGCACAAGAAGGGAGGGTGGTGCTAGGTTGAATGTCATGTTGAATGGGAAGTTACTTGAGGAAGTAGATTAGTTTAAGTACTTTGGGGTCTGATGTTGCTGTAATGGTGGAGTGGAAACAATGTACATCAGAGAATGAATGAAGGATGTAAAGTGTCAGGGGCAGTGAGGGGTGTGGTAAAGAATAGTGGGTTAGGAATGAATGTAAAGAGAGATCTATATGAGAAAGCTCTAATTCTGAAGAATATTTGGACTAGTTTAGGTCATCATCATTATTATTATTATCCTCATTAATAATGGCGTTTTTGGATATGGGAGAAAAATTCCTGGGAAGGATGATTATCAAGGGAATCTGGCCCTTAACTTCTCCACATGTACAACAAACTCCCAATAGACACGTGTGGAGAAATGTGTTTTTATTTAATTGTTGAGTGGGAACTCGTTGTTCCGGGAAAGTCTCCCTACATCATTTCCTAAAATATCAGCAGGGGAGGAAAAGGAGCGCTATCACTCAAGGCACAAACACACTGTTAATAATTTTGATGACGTAGTTCACTAGCCATCACTCAAATGCAAAAGAACTGTACTCTGTCCAGAGGCCTGAAGTCCACAATACGAAGAACTGATGGTATGAAAGTTTTCAGGAAGTCTTTTTATAGCTCAAAATGCTACAATCGTATGAATTTGACAATTAATTCAGGCTATGATATAGGATTCTCTTAATACTTAAAGAATGTATAGGATGAGAAAAATAATCTCGTAGGTCTCTGCATGGCATTAAGCTTTTCCATGTGTCATAGGACCATAATAAAAGCATTTAAAATAAAGTAAACAATAAGCGATCTGTGGTTGTTGATATAAAACTTTTTTTTTCATTTAATAGGTTTCTTGTGGGAAAAAGTATTGTATAATAATTAAAGATTCCTATTCAAATTACCAGCCATAATAAAAAGTCTGCCATGAAGTTCATTATATTTAAACGGATTTTGAGCGAAGCGAAAAATCTATTTTTGGGTGAGGTAGCCATGTCGTCCTGATGGAAGTTCCTTCATTAGTAGCTTCCTAGGTATATTTGACTACAGTGATATATCCCAGAGAATTTACCAAAGGTATCCAGAATTCTAACTCCTGGAGCGAATATCCCTTAAAATTTAAAAAGGGATATCGCGTATATCAGAGGACGTATTCTTGACACGTCTCATAGCTATCTACATCCCCAATAGCGTTTTCGCTTCGAGAGGGAAAAAGTGGCAAGAATATAGGAGAGTCGTTAAAGAGGTGATGCTCTCGACACTCCTACTGTACTGTAAATAGTGCGCGGAATAGCCACCGCGAGGCGCCACCAAGCCATTCTTCGTAGCTTTGTAGGTGTTGCAGATACAGTACCATAGGGAGGGATTCATTATCCTTTTGTCAAAAAGACGGTGGGTCCATCAGGACGACACAGCTACCTCACCCAAAAATAGATTTTTCGCTTCGCTCAAAATCCGTTTTTTGGGCTCAGGCCATGTCGTCCTGATGGAAGTTTACCAGAGCATTAATGTATCTGTGGATTTTCAATAGTGCCGTTATCTCGAGGTAAATATTTCCTATTTGGTCTTCTGGACCAGAGACACTTGATGTTACCGTTATACATCAATTAACTGATCATAAAATATGTCAGTTCTTCCTGCCCCCTACAGGGAAAAGTCTAGATAGACTTTAGGAAAAATCCCGAGGATTGTGAGTTCAAGGAACAATCTAGCAAACAGTATGTATATTAGTGTCATTATATTCATAAAGCATAGTTTGTACTTAGATGGTATAGTTCTGTATAGGTTACTGATACCTCCCAAGTCTGGATATAAAGAGACAGACAGGTTTATATACATGTAAGAAACCTTAAATCAGTAAGATAAACAGTTAGTACAATCAGTTCTTACCTGTTTGCTTGGAATAGTAGAAACCATAGTTCCCCAATATTTCCTTAAATATTAAGAAAATCAAGGATACTCTGATTTATACTTAATTTTGAATATTTGAGGCGAAAGAGACGCAAAGATTCCTTCTATTGTTTATTACAAAAATAGAAATCATGGTTGTAATCAATTACATCTTACGCTGAACAAGCATAAACAGTAATAACAAAAAATAAATAAGTTTCACCTGAAAAGGAAACATTAGCCACTCAAAGGGAAATATAATATTTCACTATGTATGCTGTTATTACTAGGAACACTGTGCATATAAGAATGCCTGGCACTTGTGTTAGCTTATTATGCTTGATGTCACCTGTATAGATAGAACAGTCTATAGTGTCTTCCTAAACACAATACTCAACATGATATACCTTAAAAGTCTATCGTGTACACCCTTCACTTAAAGTCCCAATCAGTGCACTGTTCGCAGTAATCAAGCGGCAGGTTTTATAACACTGCCTGCCGCTACCACATGAAATTTTATTTCCTGTAATTGCTTCGCGTAGTGTTTGAAGGTAAGCAAGCAGGCTTTCAAACGACATTGTCTGAAAGAAATTCAGAGACGAGGCAACTTTTCTCGGATCATGACCTGCGGGTGTACTGTCTGGATCCGCTCTGCGTATAAAATAGGCGATTTTTGCCCTTATCTGTTTCAAGGATAACGTTGAACCAGAAGTCTCTCCCCCGAAAAGCTGACCTCCCTTAAAGTCTGAAGTTCTACGAAGATAGACCCTTTAAGCATTCTACTGGGCAGATGGATGCTTCTTCCTTCAGAGGGCAGATTCTCCAGGGACCCCATCTCTTAGTGGGCAGCTAGTTCTTGGCGAGAAACGTCGGGTCCGGAAAGAGGTTCAGTTCTCCGCTGTCTGTGAACTGAATGTGGCCATTATCCCTCGAGAGAGGCACTATTTCGCTAACTCTGGCTCCTGAGGCTAGTGCAAATATGAATATAACCTTTTGAGTCAAGTCTATCAGCGAACAATCTTCATTGTTCAGGATTGATGCTAGGTGAAGAACTTTATCCAAAGACCATGAAATGGTCTTTGGAGGAGCTGCAGGCCGAAGTTTAGCGCAGGCTTTAGGAATCTTGTTGAAGATTTCATTAGAGAAGTCTACCTGGAAGGCGTATAGTATTGGTCTGGCTAGGGCGGATTTACATGTAGTAATCATATTAGCTGCTAAACCTTGTTCATGCAGATGGATGAAGAAGGACAAACAGAAATCCATAGAAATCTCCTCAGGTTTCTTCGCCTTGACAAAGGCCACCCATTTCTTCCAGGAAGACTCATATTGTCTTCTTGTTGACTTTGACTTGTATTCTTCTAAGAAGTTAATACTGTCTCTAGAAATCCATAACCGTTTCTTGATCGCTAGGGCGAGAAAATCATGAGATGAAGGTTCTGGGTTTTCTCTGATGAAGCGGAGACAGTCAATTTCTGCACTTGCTGAGTCAGAACTGGTTCCGGCAACTGGATCAGCTTCAGGCGTAGTTCCGTTATCAGAGGGAACCAAATGCTGTTGGGCCACTTGTGGGCCACTATTGCTGCTGTCCCCCAAGAGGATCTCAGTTTGTTGAGGACTTTCAACAGAAGGTTGGTTGGAGGGAACAGGTAGATCTTGGACCATCTGTTCCATTTTATGGACATTGCATCTATCGCTTCCGCTAGAGGATCCTCGTACGGGGCTACATACCGGGGTAGCTTCTTGTTGTCGCTTGTTGCGAAGAGGTCTATCTCCAGTCCTGGTACTTTGCGTAATATGAAAGAGAATTATCTTGCGTCTAGAGACCATTCGGACTCTATCGGGTTGACCCTGGATAGAGCGTCCGCCGTCACATTGCGGAACCCTTGAAGGTGGACTGCTGACAAGTGCCATCTTTTCTTCTTGGCTAGACGAAGGATGGCCAATATCACTTGATATATGTGAGGCAATCTCGAGCCTTGTCGATTTAGGCATCTCATTACTACTTCCCTGTCTAGAACCAAACGGATGTGGATTGAGCAGCGAAGTTTCAGCTTTTTCAGAGATAGAAAAACTGCCATGGCTTCCAGAAAATTGATGTGGAAGGACTTGAAAAGGGGAGACCAGGTTCCTTGGACTTTCTGAGGATGAAAATTACCTCCCCACCCCTCCTTCGAGGCATCCGTATGAACGGTGAGTACTAGAGGATGTGGTTTCAAGGGTACCTTGTTTCTTAGGTTCTTAGCCTCCGACCATGGCTTGAGTAGTGATCGCAGACGATTTGGTATCGGTCTTTGTAGATCTCTTCGAGCGTTTGATGCGTATTTTCTCCAAACTCCTGATGCATCTTTTAATTGTGCTCTCAATACTGGGTCTGTCACTGAGGCAAACTGGAGGGACCCCAACACTCTCTCCTGTTGCCTTCTTGATATCCTGTTGGATTGAAGGAGTCTTGACAAATCCTGCTATCTCTTTCCTCTTCTTTGATGGAATGGAAAGGCAGTGTGACTGTAGGTCTCAGTGAACACCCAGCCACTGGAGAAAGCCGAGACTTTTTCAAGTTGATCTTGAATCCTAAGTGTTCCAGGAACTGGATCACTTCCTTGGAGGCTTGCATGCATTCTTCCTCGGATGCTTCCCACACCAGCCAATCGTCCAGGTAGGCTACCACCTGGATTCCTTTCAGGCGTAGTTGATGAATGACTGCATTCGCAAGCTTTGTGAATACCCTTGGGGCTATGTTTGGGCCAAAGGGCATGGCTCTGAAAACGTACTTTCTTTTCTGTAGTTTGAACCCTAGGTAGGGGGAAACTTGACGGTTGATTGGAACATGCCAGTATGCATCCGTCATGTCTATGGAGACTGTGAATGCCCGTCAGGGCAAAAGGGTCCTTATGTGCTGAAGCGTCAACATTCTGAACTTGTGGTTCACTATGATCTTGTTGAGTGGTGATAAGTCCAGAATGACTCTGAGCTTTTCCGAATCCTTCTTCGGAACACAAAATAGCCTTCCTTGAAATCTGATGGACTTTGCCTTCCGTATAACTCTTTTGTTCAAGAGTTCCTGAACATATTCTTCCAGTACGGGGGTTGAGTGTTGGAAGAATTGAGGGAAGTTGAGCTCCAACTCCACCCTAGTCCTTTCTTGATTAGGCTGTGGGCCCAGGGATCGAAGGTCCAACGATCCCGGAAGTGTAGAAGTCTCCCTCCTACCGGCAGCATCTCACTTGGAGTGCTGGTTGGAGGACTTGCCTCCTTGGCCATGTCCACCTTTGTTGCCCCTACATCTGAAGGGGCGTCTAGAGGATCCTCGAAAGGAACCTCGAGACTTCGGCTTAAAGGTAGTTGATTGCCTTTCAAATACTGGGGTGAACACGGGCGACTGGGTCGCCAGCGTTTGGGGCACCAGTTAAAAGGTGGTGTTTGGTTGTGCCACCGTCTGGGGCACCATGGCCATGGGAAGCTGTTGCTGTTGCTTTGGCCGAGAGGGCACTCTTGGTCGTTTTGACTTGTTCTTCGGCTGGGGACCCTCATCAGCAGAAGATTTTTTTTAGAGGACAAGCCCAATTTGGAGAGGAGATTCCTATTCTTCGAAGCGGCTTTGTCCACGACCTCTTTGACCACTTCACTTGGGAAGAGGTCTTTTCCCCAGATATTGGAAGCTATCAGCTTCCTTGGTTCGTGCTTCACTGTAGCAGAAGCGACCACGAACTCCCTACAAGCCCTTCTGGCTTTAATAAAATTGTACAAATCCTTGGTGACTGTTGCCAAATGAGATTTGGCAAAGACCATGTACATATCTGGGGTGTCTGGGATGCTTGCCATAGTCTCTAAGCCAGTCTGCAGAGACATGGAAGCAGCGAGACGTTCCTTAGTCTCCTGTTCCCTGCGCAGGAGAAACTCTGACAGCTTCTGGAGATCTTCGTTGAACTGCCGTCCAGCGATATCTGCCTCTAGCTTCCCAACTGTGAAGGTGTTATGGACATCCTTCCAGTCCTTATCATCTGAAGGGAAGGCGAGGGAAAAGGGTCTACACTCTTCCAGTGTAGGGCAAGGTTTCCCTGCCTCAACTGCCTTTAAGGCTACCTTAAACCCTTTGTCCATAAAGAGGAAGGCACATTTAGGGTCAGCAATAAAGGATGGGTGCTTTTTGCTGAGAGCCGGCACCTTGGAACTAGTAAAGGCCCTCTCTTTCAAGGTGGTTGTATATAAGGCCTATGCCTTAGATAGTTCAAGGACAATTGTCTCCTTTGGCTCTGTCTCCTCCTTGGATGCTGGCTCCGTCCTCAGACGGACATAGCAATCCGGATAGGCCCCTTTACTAGGCCAAAACTCGATTTCCTCTACTGGAACTGTGCCCAGTTTCTTTGAGAGAAAGATCTTCCCCCCGACATAGGCATATGCTCTGCGTACCTCCATGGGTTAACGTCAGAGAAGGCGGGGAGGTCCTTGACGTTTAGCTTCTTCGGGGCTAAACGTGACGCAACTAGCTGATGAATCTCCGTCCGGAAAGAGGCTTCTTTCTCGGACTATTTCTTCTGAATGTCCTGCACCATGGACAGTAGCAAGTGTAGCGTACTTGTAATGGAATCCAACTGGGGTGCGTTGGAGGAAGTCAGCCGGCAGCCGAAGGATCCCTCTATCAAGTAGGACCCGGTGGCACCGGCGCCAATAACTTTTGGAAGGCTGACAACTCAGTTGCCGGCAGCCGGTCATAGTATGTTCATTGTCGTTGGGTTCTCGATCAGCGACACCCAGGGCAAGTGGCGGCAGAGTAACTGCCGGTCGACAGACACCCAACATGGCCGACGACAGCTACTAGCTGCCGGCGGCCAGTCCAGTACTGTATATGGAAAGGCAGAGAGAAAGAGAGGATGGGGGATGGCAAAGGCTCTGCCTTGCCGGCCTACATCCCGAAAGAGGGTGCAAGTGGAAGGGGGAATTATATTCGGGCTTCCACTCAACCATATCCCACCCATATGGGGTATGGAAGGCAGTCCAAGGGAGGACTGGAGAGCACACTCAAGGATATGAGGGTACCTGCCAGCAGCCGGCCCTGCCGGCAACAGACAGGGAACCTCAGGCCAATTCTATAGATTACCCATAGGGTTAAATGTAGAACAACGGCCAAGAAGGGTGATGGTTCATCCAACACAAAAGAGACAGTGGGGAAGGGGTAAAAGTCCTATAAGTAAGGTAATAGCCTAAAGCATTACCTAACTTGAAGGATTCTGATCTCATAAAGTAACCTCAAGTAGGAGAAATCATTTCCCCAGGTTAGGTTAGTCAAGTGAGAAAGCGGCCATAGGACACAATCTCACTAGAGAACAGAATCTCGTACCAGAGATCTTAAACAAGGAAGAAATCATTTCTTCAGTCTAAGATCTACTAGTACGGAACTGTCTGCTAGACCGAGGAAGGAGGAATTGATATACAAGAACCTCCAGTATGGCCTAGGGAGGTCTAGCCTCCTGAACAGCAACTTAACCTGACTTGGGAAGCCATTTCACCAAGACTGTAAGATGCCTAACACAGACTTTACTCTAATGTTCCGTTCTCAATTCAAAACCGTGTCAGTGGTTAAGAGAAAGAGATGAAACACCCCAGTAAATTTTGCCAGAACACAGTTCGCAGCAAAGTTAACTGAGGGTAGCCTAAGCGGATCAGAGGGAAGGGGAATTGCTCTTGGATCTCGTTAGAGATAGTCTCGACTTAAAAGGTATAGGAGGTGCCAGTCTCCCCTTAAAAGACCATACAAGAGCAATAAGGGACATGTAAGAAAGTATACTAAAGCCCCTAGGCTATTAAGTCTAGGAGCATAGAGAATTGTTCACCGAAACTCTCTTGTATATTATCTTGGAAGAGGAAAATGTTATGCAGTAATATCTTAATTGTTATAAATATTGCCTGAGTTTCAATAAAACTTTACCAGGAAGGTTATTTCATGCATGAAGTGTGTAGGTGCCTAGGCTAGGAAGCCTAGCACTCGTGAGGCTCGATCATAAATAGCTAAATCCATGACAACAATGACATAATATAAAAATCCCTAGCTAAATATCTAAATAGTTATTGAAGCGAATAATGCCGGGAAATCGTTCTTGCTAACTAAATGAACAAGAAGAACGAGTGCGTCCATTGTGCCATCCGGCTGGCAACAGCTCTTGTTACGTTAATTACGATCTCAATCGAAGAGCAAAACTGGCAAGAGCTTACATTTACACAATTCAAAGATATTACTTAACTTTCCAGAAGCTGATGAGGCTGGTGAAGACATCATAGCGACGAAATACTTCCAAAATAGCGAGAGATAACACGGGATAACACCTGTCAGCAAAGCTACAAACGAAAGAATGGCTTGGTGGCGCCTCGCGGTGGCGATTCGGCGCACTATTTACAGTACAGTAGGAGTGTCAAGAGCATCACCTCTTTAACGACTCCCCTATATTCTTGCCAGTTTTTCCTTCTCCAAGCAAAAACGCTATTGGGAGTGTAGACAGCTATGAGATGTGTCAATAATACGTCCTCTGATATACGTGATATCCCTTTTTAAATTTTAAGGGATATTCGCTCCAGGAGTTAGAATTCTGGATACCTTGGGTAAATTCTCTGGGATATATCACTGTAGTCAAATATACCTAGGAAGCTACTAATGAAGGAACTTCCATCAGGACGACATGGCCAGAGCCCAAAAATTCTAATTTGTATCATCCTTTCGGTCTGTCAAAAGTATTACGAAGACATGGAGCCAAGTTCAGGCTATTTCGGATGATACAAAATTTTACTTCTCCATAAATATTGATGATACATCTGAGGAATTAAAGAGACTACCTTGTAATTAGTGTAAGGGTATGGATGACATTTAAACAATCAAAATTCATGAAAATGTGTCCAAAGAATAATACTACCCTCAAAAGGCAAAACGCGTCAACTCCAAAATCTTAGTTTTGAGAAAATCAATGATAAAGGTTTGATTCATCATAATTCTTTTGCTAATTTTATCTGCATATTGTAATTTGGTCAACATATGGGTTAACCTTGGTAGGAGTATTTTATTGCATTAAATTTCACAAAATGTTTTAATTAATACCCAAATTCGCTGTCCAAAGCAGACTAACTTTGTCCTAGTGAGGACATGATGCGTTCTGCTCTGAAAATCTTGGCTACTATGTTATTAGATAATTACGTGATGTATATTTTTCTCATGTTTTAGTGATGAAATTTGATATATGACATTTAAAGGTAAGGCTCTTGGTTATTAAAACAAAAATATTTGACTCTGGTAAAGAATATTTATGATTTATTGAACAATAATTCATATCTTTTTCAATGAGAGACAATAGAAAAAAATAGAATAACTTTGAAATAAAACTATTAAACTTCGGTTTTGCACAATACATTTTATAGAAAATTAATCCAAAATTAGTTTTTACTTCAATGCTACTGTGTGACTTGGTATTCTTAGATTGTTCTTAAAAAATTTCCTTTTCAAAAACTCAAAGAAATAACACTCGAAATGATTGCAGTATTAGTAATAAGAAAAAAATTATGTCACCTTACTTTTCTGGAAATTAACCTGAAAATTAACCTCCAATTTTGGATCTCAAGGAAAAACAATCTAATCTTATTTCAGATCAACATATATGACTCTTCAGCAAATCTTCGCTCCTAGAATCCTCTTCTGGTTTTAAGCATTTTGCATACAAGCTTCTCCACAAAGTTTTTCTTCTTCACTGAAGATAAACCCCTGGGACAATTATCCTGGGGAGTCTTAAGGAGTTCATTTGATAGTTCAACAGTTTTTTGATGAAGTGGCAAAATTGATAATTATCCATGCTGAAAGTTGTCATGTAATGAAATCCTATTGCGCATCATGTCCATAGTGTAACGCGCTATAATTCTCCTTGATGTGCTTCTTTCCTTTTCAGGCAAAATGCATATGTCCATAACATTATGGAGTTGATGCATTCTGGCGCAAACGAATGGTTGTGATGCATTTTGCCTTCAAATAATGTAGAAAACCAGTGGATTTGATTCATTTTGCCTCTTTGAAACTCTCTTTACGGGCAAGACAGGCTTAATCTACCTTCAGGATAAGATTGGCCTCTTTTCGCTGATTCCGTTGATATAAAAATCTCAAAAATCGCATTTTTGGAGTTGATGTGTTTTGCCTTTTTAGGGCAGAATAGGTTAAGAAACCTTCGCGACATGCGAATTAATATATATGATAATTTTCTCTTGATATCTAATAGGTGTGTTATTGGATTGCAACTTTTCCCATAGTGTTCAAATAGATAATATAGGAAAATATAAAAACATGTTTCTTTTCCATAGAGCTTACCAACAAAGAAAGGGGAAGAAAGACGAGACAGATGTGGAATGGGCAGTCAGGTACGCAGACAAGAAATAAGACATTAATAAAGAGAGAAATTAAACTAAAGTGAGAAATAAAAAAAAAAGTGATGAATACAAAGCACGTCGTGGTGTTCTCAAATAATTACCAAGTAATGTTAATCAAAACTTATTTACTAACCTAAATTTCTACCCAAGATATAGGATTTGTCAATAAGTAATGTTAACAAATAAATATATTATAAAGTATCGTCATGGCAAGTCTAAAATTGATAACATCCGCCGAAGTCAACGACAGGAGCTTGTTTTCGGATGCACGCTGCATAATTTTGTAACTATTCACATATTTCAACACAAATTGTGATAGATTACGCAATTCTTATATGCCATGTACTGTCGAAGGTTCTCAAGGGACACAGTGTTAGGTTCATCTTTTTTCCTTTATTATTTCGAGGACAAAGGTAGGCGAAGTTAGCTGAGAGAGAGCTCTTCTCCCTGTTGCATGGGTACGCGTCTGTGAGATTAATCTTTGGCAGCCTTATGCCCTTAGGCCAAACTCTACGCTTCCAGATCTCGGACCTGGAATATTCTAGAAGTAGCTAAGTCTTATATATGCACCACCCTGGGCTGCATAGCAGCAGTAGAGAAGCAGCCCT
>NC_090727.1:96592673-96605173 GCF_036898095.1 Palaemon carinicauda | reverse complement strand
AGTAGTATTAAATAAAGAAATAAATAAACTACAAGAGATTTAATGAACAATTATTTTAATATATTTTAAGAACAGTAACAACATTAAAATAGTTTTTATATATAAACTAAAAGAGACTTTTGAGTAATTACTTCATTGTTGATATAGTATATATTTTTTTTCTGAGATCACTCCATAAAAAAAATGAGATCGCATACCAAAAACAGCATTGTTTAAACATTTATTCACAATGTAATAATCACCAAAAATCTTAATAAAGGACTTTCTCAAAGAATTTGATGTTTTAAAACCAGCGAATTCAAATATTGAAATAAACTGACCTTCAGGATGAAGCATCTTGCGGTAAAATTCCTTCCGTGAGACGGCTTAAAAGAGGCTTTGCGGTTGGCCCCTATGTCTATTCAAGCCACCATCCGTTCCCCATTGGACACTTTCACAACGAAGATCTGTCTTGGGTCAATTCTTCGAAGTAGACTACCATAACTCCGGAGGTAACTAGGCTGAAATAAGTTCTTATCTTCATAAAGCAAAAGGAGAAGTCTTTGAAAAGACTAATATTGGAACACTGGATATTGCTTCAACACTCGAGTAGTTTGTGCCCTTCTAGCTCGGAAAGGTTTCCTAGTCGCTGATTGGTTAGAATTATCTTGTCCAACCAATCAGCATTCTGATTTCTCCTCTTGAAGTGTTCTTGTAATCAAAATTTTCCACCCAGTTTCGAAATCGTGTTTTAGCTCATAGAGAAATGAACAGCCTTGCTACGGAATGTGATTAAAACGAAAAATAGCTATCAGTCAAGATAAACGAATATAAGGGATATAAGTCACATCACAAAGCGATTATTTAGTGGAACTGTTAACTTATCATAGTGACACTGCCGCTGAGATTTCCAGACTCGTCCTACACTACTCCTGAATGGTATAATGGGAAATGTAAAAGAAAAGAAGCTACCTGTTGGATACAGAGACCAGGAACTAGCAAATAGTTATCAAGTATACTTTACAAAGTGGAAAACATAACCAGGTCATTTGTAAATACTCTACATCAGATTAATGATGGCACACAGACAAAATTAATACGATTTAACAACATAACACGAGATGACATCACCAGAATTATCAAGAGAGCAAAGAAAACAAACTGGGCAATCGATCCTATGCTAATATCTGAGGTAATTGGAGAGAGAGACTTTTCTAGTCCAGCCGAAATAATAATAAGAATAGCAAATGCAAGCATTGATGAATGTGAGTTTCCTAAATCTGAGAAAATGACTATAGTCACACCAGTTTTGAAAAATGCACTGGACTACCAGGAATTAAGCTCACATAGACCTATTTCAAATCTATCCTTGTCTCAAAAGTGCTTGAATATGTAATTCTTGAACAACTAGTCAGCCACTTAGAAGTAATAGAAGCTTTGCCTGACAACCAATCTGCTTACAGAAAACTATACTCTACGGAGACAGCCACCTGCTCTGTTATAAATGATATGCTGGAAATGATGGATGAAAATAAATGTGGTATCTTAATTCTGCTCGATCTCAGTGCTGCTTTTGATACAGTGGTGCATGAACTTCTACTAGATGAGCTACGGTCCATCGGCGTTGAAAATCAAGCCTCCGAATACCTAAAAGACTACTTGGTTGGTAGAAATTACTTTGTACAAATTGGAAACTCTTATTCATCATATGTACCCTTAAACAGAGGGGTACCCCGGGGGAGTGTACTTGGCCCAATCTTATTCTGCATCTATACTCTTGGTCTATCGAAAATGCTACAAATGCATGGCGTGAAGTTTAAACTATTTGCAGATGACACACAATTTTACTTCTCCATAAATGATATACATGACACTACTGAAACTCTCAACCGAATCCTTGATAGTGTTAGAGAATGGATGACATTTAAACAACTAAAATTAAATGAGAACAAAACTGAATTCATGGTGGTGGGCAAGAGAAACAGCGTGAGAAACTTAGGAGATATTCAAATGAACATAAATAATTACTTGGTGACGATATCTAGTAAAGTTCGAGATCTAGGTGTATTTCTTGACTGTAACCTGTCTCTAAATGCCCAAATAAATAATGTAATAACTGCTGGTTATCATCTAAGAAATATTGCGTTTATAAAAAAGTACCTGGACGAAAATTCTGTAAAGAAACTTGTGATAAACTGTGTTATTACCAGGATTGACTTCTGCAACTCTATCTGCTACAATTTACCAAAAGTGCAACTTAAGAAATTACAAAACATAATAAACAAAGGAGCAAGACTGATAAAAGGTGTCTCAACTAGAGAAAGGATCACCCTTATACTAATCGATTTACACTGGCTGCCGATTAAAGCGAGAATTAAATTTGAAATATGCACCATAACCCACCAAGTTATCAGAACCGGTCGTCCAAAATACTTAAGAGAATTGCTATATATTGCGCAGCCAACAAATCGTGTTGACACGAGAATAGTTACAGATGGCTTCAAACTGTTAGAACCTAGATTTATGTCCACTTTGGGCTCCAGAGCCCTTAAATGTGCGGCCCCGAGACTATATAATAAGCTCCCACAAAACATTCAAATGATTGAAGACATTAAGGCTTTCAAGAGGAAACTGAAGACTTTCTTATTTCATGAGTCTTTTGACAGTGACGATTTAACAGTAAATGAACAATATGTGACTTGAAAAGATAAATATTGTGAACAAAAAAGATAAAACGACAGTGGAGGTCCTGTAGAGAGTGGGGTTCCCCTGCTGTATGGGACTGGAAAAGCAGCCATCAAAGTAAAGTAAATAATCAATATAGTTGCTTTTAGAATAGGTTAGTTTACAATTAAAATATTCTAAAATAAAGAAAACGAAAAGATTGCATGAAAATTAGAATAAAGAAAATTTAATCAGACAACTTTGATGAGTAACCATTATATATAAATCATCTCTCCGAGATAGTATGATAAATGCCTACAAATGTCTTTAATTATACTCAATGTTCAAGAAACTCACTGAAAAAAACAGCTGATGCATAATCTCTACGATTATTGACATTATTGAAAGAATATTCATATAGTTTTTAACATTTAAAGATCTCAAAACAGCTGTAGTTAAATCCTATAAGATTTCTCTCTCCGACACCGATTTCGACACAAAAGATTCACATCACAGAATTACATTCATACTTGAAAAAATTTGTGCAAAATCTGGTATCTATATGCTCATGTTCAGCCATTTAAAATAAAGGGAATTTCCCAAAGATCTTGAATTTCCGGGAGAAAATATTGACACAACAATAGGCCTACATAAAACAACACTAATATAGACCCGTAGTCTGTGATATCTGGAGAGAAAGATGAAGTGAAATAGAAATAAGGATTTGGGGAAATCCTGTGAAGGAAATTATTACTGGAAGAGGGATTCTCACTGGGGTCACGGAATTCGAAAAAATCAAATGAACTAAACTTACCTGATATATAATGATTTTTTAAAAAAATCCATATCGAAGATTTATAATAACAATTTATCAATGTCAAAGTTATCTAGAAAGAAGATATTCCGAGATATTTAATGTTAATAATAATGGTGCTGATGGTATTTTTCGCCGATGCTAAATGCCTTGATATCTTGAAATTCTTTTTAATTTAGATAATTATTCCTACCTTAATTTCCAAATGTTTCCTTAGTAGCCATCAATATTGCAAAATACATGATGTATAATCTCATTTTGCTAGTCTATGTACCTTTATTGTTACTGTTGATTATCATGTTTATTTTCATTTCAGGTGATACTGTGTGACCGGATTTTGAATACCTATTATTTGTGCCATATTCCAGGATTCCCAGATGTCTAGCGTCTGTGCATACATACCCGGATCCCAAATCTGATTATGATTTCTCTTACATAAGGCTGAACGTACATAAACACACATATTCAGTCAAATCTGCACTGCAGAATGTCTGTGACCAGCATTTACTGAGATCAGAATGGCACTTCAAAACTCACTGATTGGCTTCAAGCACCACACTCTGGTACGCCATCTTGGCTGACTGGTTAAACCAAGTGAGTGGTACCACTGCCTTGTGTCTTAGTCTCTTGCGGTAAAGGCTACCAGAGTTTCCTAAAGGATAAAGCATGCACTAGGGTAATTGAGGTAAGGGTCTGGATATTTACTGCTGTGACAATATCCTGCAGCATGGTCTCCCATTAGAGGCTTCTCTTTGGCCTGATACTGAGCAAACAATGCTCTGAAAACCTATTTGAGTTGTGGTGGAAGCTACAATTGGCTTCACTACGTTCTCTCTAACACAGACTGGTTTGATGAGAACTCTGACACTACAGTATACTATACTAATTATTTGAACAAAAATCAAAAGTACATACTGTACATCTTGCAAAGCCTCTTCATCTGCACTGGCCAAAAGATGGTGGCACGTCGTCAAATACCTTTGCTGCAGAGCTGCTGGCGAGTAGAAAGGACTGAGAAATTCAAGCATTTTCTGACCAAAATGTTTAGAATTCCACCAAAGCCATTTATGGATGTTAGGAAAATGCAATCACTCACAATTGGTAGACATGATGGCACAGCCATCGTAAAAAATATCAGCATCTTAATATTGCACCAAATCAGTGTAATTCAGTTGATGAATTCATTAATTGTGCTCTGCCTACTTTACCACTAATCCAGGACATCAACAAGCTTCCAGGATTTCACAAAATTCCGAGTGCAATAAAAAGCATGAAATGAGGCAAAAGATGCAATTTTGATGGCCTTCCTGGAGAAATTTCAAGCAAGGGAGCTACCTTCTCAAAATGCAGCAGCACAAGATCATCTGCCCCCTATAGAAGGGAGACCAAATACCACTATCCTGAAAAAAAAAAAAAAAAAAACCACTGCTACAGCACCTCAGGCCTTTTCTTTCTATCCGCAGTAGGAAGAATACTAGCTAGAGTTATACTCTTGCACTTAACTAAACATTAACCTGAAAATGTGCTACCAGAGACCCAATGTGAGTTTTGGAAGGTACGAGGGAACATCGACATGATTTTTAGAAAGATTTTACCGACCTTTTTTGGCTTTTGAAGCATTGTTCCACAAGCTCCTATGGAAGATGCCTACAGCGTGTGTTCCTAGCAAATTTCTCAAAATATCTAACCTACTGTGTTTCATTCCAAGATGGAAGGAAAAGTTACTGTTTACATTTTGGAATCCTTATCCTTCACTGCAGAAATAGAAGTAAAGCAGGGTGATGCTCTGGCCCCTTTCCTTTTTCAGTTTGTCCATCTCCAGAGTAATGATTTTATTGCAGCAAAACCTTAACGAATATGGTTGACCTGAAATTTGAGCTACCAAATTTGCCCACAACCACTTAGCCAATGCAACACTTTTAAGACACCCATCTTCAACGTATAAGGGACTTGATTTACTGATGAATACAAGAAAAAATATTAGTCATAGTACAACATGTGGAACAAAATCAGAATATGCCCATCTTCACAGATGATGATGCACAGCTGCTGCAGGTGGTGCTATCTTTAAAATACCTCATTAGTATTGTTCCATCTACTTTTGAGATCGACGAAGATATGCTGGATAAAATAAGCCGAGATTCACTTGCCTTTGGCAAGCTATGGACTACGGTTTTTTTTTTTTTTTTTTTTTTTTTTTTGTATTTTTTTCCCAGAGTAAACACCTGAGACTAACCAGTACAATCCAATTACATAAAGAAGCATACATCTAAACTCTTTACTATGTAACATTTTTAACAACTATTTGCTGAAAATAATGGGGTTCATCAGCAAATATCGAATTTCACTCGTTCACCAGGATACACAAATAGCAACCAGCTCACAAAACTAAGCTGGTTTGGTCACGTGTTTCGTATACCTTAATAAAAGCTCCCAATACAAATTTCATACGGAAAATTAAAACATTGCCCCTGAGTAAATGTAAGATTCCATAACCTGACCTACACCCGTCTTCCGCTGTCTTGGGGTAGAGTTCTCTTGCTTGAGGGTACACTCGGGAACACTATTCACCCTCATTTCTCCTCCTTATGTTTTGGTAAAATTTTTATAGTTTATATGGGAAATATTTATTTAAATGTTGTTACTGTTCTTAAAATAATTTATTTTTCCTTGTTTCCTTTCCTTACTGGGCTTTTTACCCAGTTGGGGCCACCTGGGCTTATAGCATCCTGCTTTTCCAACTAGGGTTGTAGCTTAGCAAATAATAATAATAATAATAATAATGATAACAATAATAATAATAATAATAGGAACTGTATCGTCCTTCCGCATAGCAAATGGCTACAGTATTCAAATCGCATTTAACAGGTATTAACGAACTTTCAATGTCGTCATCAGTAACGATGGGTAGCTGATAGTTAATTAATGATATTCTTGATTATAATTATCATCATCATCATTATTATTATTATTATTGGCCACTTTCCTCTTGGTGAGGGTAGCAGAAACTCTTCAGCCATGTTAAGCAGCTCTTCTAGGAGAAAGTCACTCCCAAAATCAAACTATTGTTCTCTAGTCTTGGGTAGTGCCAGAGCCTCTGTACCATGATCTTCCACTGCCTTGGGTTAGAGTTCTCTTGCTTGAGGGTACACTTGAGCACACTATTCTGTCCTGTTTCTCTTCCTCTTGTTTTGTTACTTTTTTTATACATTATATAGGACATATTTATTTTAATGTCATTCTTCTTAAAATATTTTATTTTCTTTTTTGCCTTTCCTCACTGGGCTTATAGCATCTTGCTTTTCCAAGTAGGGTTTTAGCTTAGGAAGTAACAATAACAATAATAATGATAATTGTTGTATATGGTACATATAGCGCACAGTACTTGTTGTAGTACGTGCATGCGCTTTGAAATAAACAACAGTTCCCTCCAAGATGTTGTCCTGCCTAGAGTCGTATTGAATATGGTGGCAGCTGTCTCTGCCCTATATATGCCTCCAGCTACCCAATGGATTCTAAATAATTGTGAAGTGGATAAAACATCACCGGGACGTTCAGAGAGGGAATGATGCCTTTTGCCAAGAACTGTCGAGTAGAAAGAGGATATCAAATGTGCCGGCACTCAACCAGCGCGGCCAAGCAAAATCGCACCACCGCCTTGACAGCCTAGGCTGAATACCACTCTTCATCCTGAAATTTATCCCATCCTTGTCAACACAGATGTGATTTAAAACTGTGATCGCTGTGCCTGAAAGTACAGTAGTTATATTATGATTTTGAACGCAATGTCTGTGTATTTGACCCCGAATGTGTGTTAATCCAAGTGGAAATATCTTATACCTCGCCAGTGTTTTGTTTATGCTTTGTTCATGATTTTGTGTATAAAATCTTGCAAGAGATAGGTATTCTAGAGTAAGCTCTCAAGAGATAGGTATTCTAGAGTAAGCTCTCAAGAGATAGGTAGTCTAGAGTAAGCTCTCAAGAGATAGGTATTCTAGCGTAAGCTCACTGCCAGGTGTTCATGGAATGTCGTTTCTCACATTTGATTGATACTGTTTTCACATGTGCCTTTGATTGAGTATCTAACCTTTGATTGATGTGCCCTTGACTGACTATTTTAACCATGGCCACTTATCAAATCCCTCCCCCAACACCCATGTCCTTAACAGGCGATGTGGTGGAAAACTAGAAAGAGTTTGAGTCCGCCTGGGGAGATTATCTTATTGCCACTGAACTTGATAAGAAACTGAGGAATGAAGACAATACCCGAAATCCCGCGGGGACAGCCATGGTAGCAGTGACGCTATGGGCAGTCATGGGCCAAGTATGCAAGCGAGTGCTGACAAATCTACCAACACTCACTGATAGTCGGAGAAAAGACCCTGAATGCATCATCGTAGCCCTCAGGGAGTATTTTATTCCCCAACACAACGTCTTATATGAAAGGTTCGTGTTCAATACCGCAAAGCAGAAGAGCGATGAGACGAAAGATGGTTTTGGGATGAGGTTACGCCGATTGGCCGATTCGTGCGAGTTTGGCAATCTACAAGATGAACTAATCAGGGACAGAATTGTTATCGGCACAACTGACGAGACTGGCTGAGAGAGACTGTTGCGAGAACGCCCCGTCCCTAACCTTAATCGGGTGATTGAGAACCTTCGAGCGGCGGAGATGTCCCGCAGCCATAAAGAAGCGATATCGGGGGTAGCTCTAGTTGACCATCTGAAAAAAATGAGGAAAGGTCGGAATGGTCCAAATCGTCAGAATCAGCAAGGCCAAAAATGGTCCCAGCCCAAGGCAAGAAACCAGCCAGCAAGGACAACTCTACAAAGATGCGAAAATGAAATTATTGTGGGAAAGACAAGCACCCAAGAGAGCAGTGCCTAGCCAGAAACGACACTTGCAAGAAATGTAAGAACAAAGGCCACTGGGCCGCAGCCTGCCGAAGCAAGGCAACTCACGAAATTGAAGAAATGCCAAGTACTTATGAGTACCCCAATGAAAGCAAAGAAATCACCGTTGGAGATTCTACATCAGCGATATATCTTGGTGAAGTGATTAGCGTAGAAGCGATCGATGAAGATTTCTGGTCTACTGATGTAGAAGTCAACAACCATGTAACGGGATTCAAGCTCAATAGTGGGTCCAGGATATGTGTCGTGGGAGACACAACACCATGGACGCAAGGTCTAGTTCTATCCAAATCGAACGACCAGTTCCGAGGCCCTGGAGGAGTCAGCCTAAACCACCTAATCGTCGGAGTTCTATGTCAAGCGGAGATCAAATCAGGTCAGCGCACACATCGTGAAGATGTCTATATGATGAGGAATCAGTCTAAAAACCTCCTCTCTAAATCAGCTACACAGGCGTTAGGCCTACTCACACCGGCCTCCATGGAATATGCAGTTGATTCGTCCCAAGACTTCAAAGAGGAGTTCCCCGGAGTCTTCTAGGGGCTTGGCCTGCTCAAAGAGATGTACAAGATTCCGCTGCGAGACGATGCCACCCCGTTATGCTTATACACACCGAGGCGAGTGCCACACCTATTACTTCCCAAAGTTAAAGATCAACTAGAGAAGATGGAGAAGTATAGCGTAATTTCTGCAGTGACTGAGCCAACCGAATGGTGTTCCGGTATGGTCGTCGTCCCAAAACCATCAGGAGATATCCGCATATGTGTGGACCTAACACCACTGAACCTAGCAGTCAGAAGAGGAATTCACCCGATGGCAAAGGTAGATGACAATCTGGAGAAGATTAGGCAAACTCTGGCTTCTGGCAGATCCCTCTGCACCCAGACTCCAGACTGCTGACAACCTTTGCCCCGTCATACGGGTGCTTCTGTTTCAATCGCCTGACCTTCGGCATTAGTTCGGCGCCAGAAGTATTCCAGACTGATGTCGAAGATCCTAAATGGGCTAGAAGGGGAAATCTGTCCTATGGATGACATACTGATTCATGCACCGACAAAACCTGAACATGATGAGAGAATGAGGAATGTGTTGATGAGGCTGCGAAACGCCGGAGTGACGTTGAACAACAAATGCTGTTTCAACCAACCGTGCTTGAAGTTCCTCGATCATGTCGTCTCCAAAGAATGCATCGGCGTCGATCCAGATAAGACACGAGTCATCCAGGAACTAGCAGAGCCTCGAAACATCACAGAGCTACAGCGGTTTATGGGCGTGACAAACCAACTTGCCAAATTCATACCGACACTAGCCCGAGTGAACGAGCCTCTTCGCCAACTTCTGAAAAGTAGCAAATGTGGATGTGGGACAAGGCTCAACAAGACGCCTTCGACACCATCAAACGCATGCTGTCCTCAACTGAAGTCCTGGCCCATTATGACCCAAACATACCATGTGTCATCGCAGCAGATGCATGCCAAGATGGCCTTGGGGCTGTCCTTCTCCAAACTGACAGCAACGGCATCCGACGGGATATACTATGCATCTCGGTCCCTTACCGACACAGAGAAGAGATACGCGGTAATAGAAAAGGAATTCCTAGCTGTAACCTGGGCGTGCGAGAAATTCTCAGACTATGTGCTTGGCTCGAATTCACCGTGGAAACAAACCTCCCGACCACTTGTACCACTACTCACAACAACTGACCTGTCCAAACTGCCAGCCCGCATCCTCAGATTCAGACTAAGGCTCATGAGATACTCACTGGAACTGAAGTACGTCCAAGGGGTATATCAGAAGACCGCCGACGACCTCTCACGAGCACCTGTTGAGAAGCCCTCCAAGGAAGAAGAGATTTTCTGCCTGGAAACAGAGGTGTTCAAGGATTCAGCGATCCAGCACCAGCCTGCCAGTGACAAGAGACTTGAAGTCTGAGAAGCCCAACAGAACAACGCAGTCTGTACGCAGATCTGGAAGTGGGTGAAAGAAGGCTGGCCTCCTGTGATGCCCAACTTACCGTTCCTCAAGACCTACTGGGAGAAGGTACCACACTTCACCATCAACGACGAGATCTTGATGTTTGACGACCGTCTAGTCATCCCGCAGTCACTCCAGATGAATATCCCGCAGAAACTTCACTCTGGACACCTGGGTATGACCAAATGCAAGGCCCGTGTGAAGGAAAGTGTTTGGTGGCCGTCTATCACATCACAGGTAGAAGCAATGTGCAGAAGCTATTCAACCTGCATCCTGCATCGTGACCAACCAACCCAGCCACTCCTGGCCCTCTCACCTCCCCCCCCCCAACAAAATCTGGGAAAGAGTGAGACCTGACTTGTTCGAGTACAAATCGAAGCAGTATGTATTGATAGTGGACTACGGTTCTAGATGGCTCGAGTTCAAAGAATTAGAATATACCACCAGTCAAGCTGTCATCCGGAAGCTTTGCGAAGTCTTCGGCACTCATGGAGCTCCCAAGGTTGTAATATCTGACAATGGACCTCAGTATGCATCAAGAGAGTTCCAGGAATTCAGCAAAGACTGGGGGTTTATACACATCACCTCATCACCGCGGTATTCAAAAGCCAACGGAGAAGCAGAAAGGGCCGTAAGAACAGCGAAAGCGATTCTGAGTAAAAACCAAAACCCCTACCTCGGACTACTTGTCTATAGATCGGCACCGCTCTACAATGGCAAGTCACCAAGTCAGCTCCTTATGTCCCAACAGCTAAGGACTACCGTCCCGACAGCTCCAGCTAAGCTGATACCGCAGGTAACAGACCATCAGAGGATCAAGGAAGGAGAAGAAGAGTACAAGAATCAGTACACCAAAGCGCATGACCGCCATCATAGAGTTGTGCAGCTTCCCTGAATCACCCCAGGAGATAAAGTCTTTGTGAGAGACCAGTCTAGCTACGGTGAAATCAAACAGCAGATGACCAACCCTAGATCCTACCGGGTAGCTATGGAGAACAGAAGTGTTATTCGATGCAATCGGAGCACTCTAGTTCATACCGGCACCACCCGAGAGTTGCCACCGCAGAAGGGTCACGAACCACCTGACACCCTACGAGTTCAGACTGAACCACAACCGACTGCACCCGAACCACCCATCCCTACCCCTACCAAAGGTCCACCCCTGACACCTGCCAAACCAAACCCCAAAGTGACCCCCAGAACGTTGGGAAGAATGAAAAAAACAATCCAACAACCCGATATGGTATATTATCAAATGATTTTATTTTCATCTCAACCATGTCAATGACATAAAATGAACATGTACTTAGTGTTAAAGCCATGTTAATGTTACATTTAACCAATAATGTTCGTGTTTTAGTGTTCAAGAGACATTCACAACATTTGTCATATGTTAATTGTGAATAAGTGTTGATTCTTGTAGTTTATTTGTGTTTGCCATGTAGTGTATTATATTTGATTGCTGGGTCACTATTATTTGTATTATCACAAATACATGTAGGGAGGAAATGGATTATGTAAATTCATAAAACTGTTATGTTTCTTTAGGGGAAAATGGATTGTTAACTTTAAATAATTATCAAACAATCTTAAAGGGGAGATGTTGTATATGGTACATATGGCACACCGTACTTGTTGTAGTCCGCGCATGCGCTTTGAAATAAACTACAGCTCCCTCCAAGAGGTCGTCCTGTCTAGTGTCGTATTTAATAATAATAATAATAATAATAATAATAATAATAATAATAATAATAATAATAATAATATCATTATCATTATTATCATTATTATTATTATTAGCTAAGCCAAAACCCCAGTTTGAAAAGCAGGATGCTATAAGCCCAAGTGCTGCACAGGGAAAAATAGCCCAATGAGAAAGACCAACAATAAATAAACTACGAGAAGTAATGAACAATTGAAATGAATTTTTTAACAATAAAATTAATATAGATCTTTCATATAAGATCTATATTAAAATAAAAACAAGAGGAAGAGAAATAAGATAGAATAGCATGCCTGAGTGTACCCTCAAGCAAGAGAACTCTATGCCCTGGTCATATTCTATGTAATTACATGATGCAGATACAGTAATAAAGGCATAAAATATGTTGAGCAAATAAGAATTTTGTCTTGGAATAGAAAGACTCTGTTAGTC
>NC_090727.1:96542673-96585173 GCF_036898095.1 Palaemon carinicauda | reverse complement strand
GAAATACAAGTATGTGTCTTTCCTTCTTTCTTTTATAGCTTTACTGTGTAAGCTACATGTTCTAATATAAGTGAAAAGCCTTCACTTGATACTCATGGATTTTTCTTCTCTTTACAGGAGGACCATCCAAAGTGCGGAAGTGTGTTCTGTAATGTCCGCAGTAAGAACTTGTGTGGACATCAGTTTTGCAGGAGGCACGCAGCATGCGCAGCCTCTAGAGGTGATCTCCGGTATTAGGACCCTCAGGTTTGTACAGTATGTTCTAACCTGATTACCGAGGCATTTGACACCTCTAAGTCGACGGAGTCAAGGGATGCTGCCAGGGAAAAGTTACGAACCTGGGTGAGGGGTTTTCAGAAAAACACCTCAGGCCCCTACCTTCCAAATGAGAAGATGAGGGCCTACCTTTTCCCTAAAGCATCGGCTGATGCAGTCAATCCTTGGTCTCAGGTGGAGATACCAACTGCCCAGAATCCGGTAGATTCTGAAGTCTCGGCTGCCCTTCAAGACATCCAATTGGACGATAAGACGTCGGAGGTGTCGGATTCTACAGCGAAGGACCTTCTAAGAGAAGGTCAGGAAGATGAATTGTCCCAGGCTCCTCAAGTAGAAGAGGAAGAAATCGACGAGGTGTCGGTTACATCGGTTCTGGTCCCAGAACCTGTTCCCTCTACATCGTCTGCTATCCCAGATGAACTGGGAAGGACTCTTTCTTCTATTGTTGAGATGATTCAACAAATTCAAAAGAAGAATGATGAGAAGGAAGCTGCAATGAAACTGGAGATACGTAGACTTGCAACATCACGTGGGCCCCAGAAGTGACTCAACGTGAAGGATTTTCCTTTGTGCTCGGATACCAATCCTTGGAGGTATGCCGAACACATGCCAATGACAACCGAGAAGATCGTTATATCAGAAAAGTTGCGAGCAATTCCCCTGGAAGAGGTGGAATTTGGGCCCAACAAAGATTCTTACCCGGACTGTTATGTCCGTCTTAGGAAGGAGCCAGCCTCAAAGGAGGAGACGGAGCCGAAGGAGGTCATTGTTTTTTACCATAGTAAAGCACAGGCGTTACTAGCGAGCTCGATGAAAGAGAGGGGCTTCACGAACACAAAGGTGCCAGCCTTGAGTAAGAAGCTTCCCTCCTTTGTGGCTCTCCTACCAGAGTCTTTCCCTTCATGGAAAAGGGATATAAGGCAGCCTTAAAGGCGGTGGAGACAGGGAAACCATGCCCCTCCTTGGAGGAGTGCAAGCCGTTATCTCTGACCTTGCCCTTGGACCAAGAAGACTGGAAGGACGTACACCTTACCTTCTCAGTCGGAGTCGGGAAGCTGGAAGCTGATATTGCTGAACGTCAGTTTGGTGAGGAACTTCCAAAGCTGTCGGAGGTTCTCTTGCGCAGAGAGCAAGAGACGAAGGAAAGACTTGCGGCATCGATGTCGTTGCAAACGACATTAGAAACGATGGCAAGTGACTCCAAGAACCAGCACATGTTCATGGTAGTGGCCAAAACCCATCTGGCCACAGTTACGAAGGATCTCTATAGCTTTATTAAAGCTAGGAGAGCCTGTAGAGAGTTCGTGTTCGCCTCGGCTGTGGTGAGGCACAAACCGAGGAAACTGATCTCCTCTGGTATCTGGGGTAAAGACCTCTTTCCCAACGAAGTGGATAAAGAGGTAGTTTACAAGGCCGCCACAGAGAATAGGAACCTTCTCAAAAAGTGGGGCTTAGATCTTAAGAGAAAGTCTTCTCCGGATGAGGGTTCCCAACCCAAGAAGAAGACAAAAAGGCCTAGGCCATCCTCTCGGCCAGCTAAACCCTACCGACAGCAACAACAACAACTTCCTGTGACAGCGGTGCCTCAGATAGTGGCACAACCTCCAACTATGTACCAGCTGGTACCTCAACAAGTGGTGACACAGTCGCCAGATTTTAACCCAGCCTTTGAAAGGCAGACTTCGTCCTTTCGTTCAAAAGCTTGAGGAACAGCCAGAGGTTCTTCTAGATGCCCTTCAAGAGGAAGGGGATCTAAGGGAGGACGCGGTCAAGGAGGCAAGGCCTCAGGTCCACAACAGAAGAAGTGAGATGCTTCCAGTAGGAGGGAGACTACAGCTATTTAGGGATCGCTGGACCTTCGATCCCTGGGCCCACAGCCTAATAAAGAATGGACTAGGTTGGAACTGGAGCAGTCCTCCACCTCAATTTCCTCAACTCTCCCAACACTCAACCCCCGTTCTGGAAGAATATGTCTGAGAGCTCTTAGACAAAAGAGTAATCCGGAAAGTTAAGTCCATCAAATTCCAAGGAAGGCTGTTTTGTGTTCCAAAGAAGGACTCAGAAAAACTCAGAGTAATTCTAGACTTGTCGCCACTCAACAAGTTCATAGTGAACTACAAGTTCAGAATGCTCACACTTCTACACATAAGGACCCTACTTCCCAAAAGGGCATATACCGTCTCTATAGACTTGTCTGACGCTTAGGCACGTTCCAATTAATCGTCACCTCTCCTCCTACCTAGGCTTCAAGTTACATAGAAAACTTTACGCCTTCAGAGCTATGCCTTTCAGGCTAAACATAGCCCCAAGGATTTTCACGAAGCTTGCGAACGCAGCCGTCCATCAATTACGCCTAAAGGGGGTCCAAGTAGTAGCCTACTTGGACGACTGGCTGGTGTGGGCAGCATCCCGGACAGAATGCATGCAAGCTTCTAAGATAGTGATCCAGTTCCTGGAACATCTGGGATTCAAGATCAACATCAGAAAGTCTCGACTTTCTCCAGCTTAAAAATTTCAGTGGTTGGGAATCCACTGGAATTTGGAGTCCCATCGACTTTCCATTCCTGGGAAGAAGAGGAAAGAAATAGCAGGATCTGTCAAGAGACTATTGAAATCCAAACAGATATCAAGACGCGAACAGGAGAGAGTGCTGGGCTCTCTACAGTTTGCTTCGATAACAGATCCAGTGCTAAGAGCACAGCTAAAGGATGCAACAGGAGTCTGGAGAAAATATGCATCAAACGCGTGAAGAGATCTAATGAGACCACTACCGACTCGACTGCGAACGCTTCTCAAGCCGTGGTCCAATGCCAAGCAATTGAAGAAATCAATACTTCTTCAACCTCCTCCCCCGTCAGTGACTATCCACAGAGACGCTTCAAAGGAAGGCTGGGGAGGTCACTCTCATCAGAAGAGAGTCCAAGGAACTTGGTCCAATCTTTTCAAGTCATTTCACATCAACTTTCTAGAAGCCATGGCAGTACTTCTGACACTAAAGAAAGTATCTCCTCGCCACTCGACCCACATAAGACTGGTTCTAGACAGCGAGGTGATAGTGAGATGCCTGAATCGACAAGGGTCGAGGTCACCTCAAATCAACCACGTGATGTTGGCCATATTCCGTTTGGCAGAAAGGAGGAAATAGCACCGGTCAGCAGTTCACATTCAAGGGTTCCGCAATGTGACAGCGGACGCTCTATCCAGGTTTACACCAATAGAGTCAGAATGGTCCCTAGACGCAAGATCGTTCTCCTTCATCTCGAGTCAAGTCCCGGAGCTGCAGATAGACCTCTTTGCGACGAAAGACAACAAGAAAATAGATCGTTATGTGTCCCCATACGAGGATCTGCTAGCGGAGGCAGTGGACGCTATGTCCCTAGACTGGAACAGATGGTCCAGTATTTATCTGTTCCCTCCGCACAACCTCCTTTTGAAGGTCCTCGACAAACTGAGATCCTTCAAAGGGAAAGCGGCAATAGTGGCCCACAAGTGGCCAAACAGCGTGTGGTTCCCTCTGGCATTGGAACTACGACTAAAATTCGTACCGCTACCGGATCCATCCCTGTCTCAGCGAGTACAGAAATTGACTGTCTTCGCTTCATCACAGAAAACCCGGAACCTAAATCATGATTTTCTCTCCTTAGCAATGAGAAAAAGATTCGGTGTCAAAAGTCAGTTTAGACTTTTGAAGGAAACCAGAAGACATCATGAGGCTTCAGGGAAGAAGCGGATATCCTCTGTCAAGGCGAAGAAATCAATAGAAATCTCAACAGATTCCTATTCATCATTTTTCATTCACCTTCATGAGCAAGGTTTGGCAGCCAACACAATACTATTGTTCAAGCCCACCTTGACAAGACAGATACTATATGCCTTACAGGTCGACCCTTCTAACGACGTTCTTAATGAATTACGAAGGCCCATGCTAGGCTTAGCCCTTCAGTGTCTCCAGAGACTCTTTTCATGGTCATTAGATAAGATTCTTCATTGTGCATAAATAATGAACAATGAGGAATGCGCTTAGAAGGTTTTGAATTAAAAGTCATATTTCTGTTTGTACTCGCTTTTGGGGCCAGAGTAAGTGAAATAGTGGGTCTCTCTAGAGAGGAAGGCCACGTCCAGTTCTTGGAGGGAGAACTGAATCTATTTCCAGACCCAACGTTTCTTACCAAGAACAATCTACCCACCAACAGTTGGGGTCCCTAGAGAATCTGCCCTCTGAAGGAAGATGCATCTCTATGTCCAGTGAAGTGCCTAAAGGTCTATCTTCATAGAACTTCAGTCTTTATGGGAGGACAACTGTTCAGAGGAGAAACCTCGGGTTCAAAGTTATCTATAACTAAGGGCGAAATTCACCCATGTTATTCGCAGAACGGATCCAGACAGTACACCCGTTAGTCATGATCCAAGGAAAGTTGCCTCCTCCATAAAATTTCTTAATTATATGGACTTTGAACATCCTTGTTTGCACACCGGCTGGTAGTCATCCAAGGCGTTCTTTATGCACTATGCGAAGCAAGTGGAGCAACTTATGAGATCTGTGGTAGCAGCAGGTAGAATTCTTTAACCTTCTGTTTTAAATCTGCGAGGAACAGTGTAATTAATTTGGGACGATTAATTAAGAGGGTGGGTGTGTAGTCACTGTATGTTACTACACACTGAGCGATAGGCCACGAAAGTGTCCTTACGAACTGTTCCATTGACGTTGCTGAACTATAGCATAATACGGACACTTGTGCCAAGCGTCTCTTACGCTAGTGTAAATAAACAGTATACAGACTATATCATTATTATTAATAATTCGATTGAAGTGGCAAATCTGTTTCCTGTTAGACGAAACAATATTTTCTGTTGACTGTTTTCTTTATGCTTTAACGGATATCATCCTCATTTTATAAATTTTATAAATGTTGATCTGCATGTTTATTAAATTTTAATATTAAATTTTGATAAACTACTTCATAGTGAACCCTGCGTCTTATTCGCCCACACTCATTTTATTAGAAATGTACTGAGCATTAAGATAAAAATAGGGATATTTTTATCATGGTATGTCTTTTAAGATTTTTCCCTGATTCAAGCAAAAATCCACTCACTTTAACCCTTCCTTAGGAAGGGCTGACATTGTACCCTAAGGGGATGGTGGTAGAGATGCAAAATTTGTTCCTATGCGGATTCAACTGTTATCCAATAGTTAATAAGAGTAGACACATTGGGGGAAATGTCAGGAATTCATACTGACATTGGTGACTCTTATACAAACTTTGCTTTATAATGTATAGGGCGAGACCACTATACAAGCTTGTCATTTTGTCATCCATAGTTATTATGTACTCCTCGAGACTTTTTTTAGAGTCTAGTGCGACTCTTCCCTGTAGGGGGCAGGAAGCACTAACATAGTTCATGCTTAGATGAAATGATGTATGACGGTAACATCATAGGTCTCTAGGTCTAGACGGACCAGGAAAATACTTTCTTGAGAGTACGGCACCGGTTGAGAATCCATAGATACAGTAATGCTCTGGTAAACTTCCATCAGGACGACATGGCCTGAGCCCAAAAAACGGATTTATGCGAAGCAAAAAATCTATTTTTGGGTGAGGTAGCCATGTCGTCCTAATGGACCCGCCCTTCCATTTATTTGTAAAAGGGCTTATTGACCCCTCCCTATAATACAGTATCTGTAGCACCTCGTATATTGCTACAAGGAATAAAGAGGGCGCTACCGCCTTCATCAGATACACACTGGAAACGGAATAGGAGAGATTCCTTATGAGCGGCTCTCTTTTCATTCTCGTTTCAGATTTCTGTCATTGTAACCCCTCGAAGAGTTAATACTGTTTGGGGGTGAAAATAGCTATGTGAGGTGTCAAGAATATGTCCTCTGATATTATGCGATATCCCTGTTAGATTTATTTAGGGATATTCACTCCAGGAGTTAGAATTCTGGATACCTTATGGTAAAATTCTCTGGGAATATCACTGTAGTCAAATATACCCTAGGAAGCTACCTTTTAGGAACCTCCATCAGGACGACATGGCTACCTCACCCAAAATAGATTTTCCGCTTCGCTCAAAATCCGTTTTATATATATATATATATATATATATATATATATATATGTATATATATATATATATATATATATATATATATATACATATACATATATATTCACATATATATACACACATATATATGTATATTTTTGTATATATAAATATATAATATATATATATGTTATATATATTATATTTATATATATATATATATATATATATATATATTGTATATATATATATATATATATATATATATATATATATATATATATATATATATATAGATGTAAATGGACCCAAAGTGTGACCAAGAAATTACAAAACAGAGAAAGACATAAAAGTTCGCCTATCACTAAGAAAGTAATACTGTTATACTAAACTAATTGCAATGGCTGCCTATTAAAGCGCGAGAACGGACTGGTGCAATGGCACGTCAAATTATTAGAACAAGACGACCAAAATTTCAAGGAGAATTGGTACAAATTGTGCAGCCAACAAATCGTGTCGACACGAGAATAGTTAAAGATGGTTTCAAGTTATTGGAGCCAATATGTACATTGACTGTAGGTTTTAGAGCTCTCACCTATGATGTTCCAGAACTACATAAAAAAACTAGAAATCGGAAGATCTGAAGACATTACATTAAGTCCTTCAGAAAGAAGCCAAAAACTGACTTATCAAAGTGCTTTGATAATGTGGATTTGGAAATTAAAGTGGTATACTCTTTGTAAAACTCTTAAAACCTAAGAATGTATACGACAAACAAATATTGTAGGTCACGTAGGCCAGAGTTTCCAAGTGTGATAGGACCAGGAAAACACCCAAGTAATTAAAAATCCAGAATTCAACTGGAATATATTATACACCAGAGTCTGAATCAACTTTTTATTTCTCTTTACGGCCGAATGGTCAAGTCACATTTACCTTTATTTATAATCGACGCTAAGGTTCGAGTCCTTCGAAGGGCAGAAGTACTTAACATAAAAGGAATTTTCCTGTTGGTCTGTTATCCCTTTGGAGAGTAAATTCAATATAAAAAAACATTTAAACAATATCAATATGTATTTATATGTACTGGACTTGAACGTTGGATTTGTGAAAGGTTGACATTGGTAAATGTGTAACAATATTCTACAAGTTTTGGGCTGATTATAGATATATATATATATATATATATATATATATATATATATATATATATATATATATATATATATATATATATATATATATATATATATATAAATTTCCTAGTTGGCAATGTATTCTTTCCGTATGTTATTTTAATATTCAATTTAATTTTAGGAAAATGAAGTTGCATATATGGTTTCACTTTGCTTTTGTTTATGAAAGGCAGATTTTTTTCCCCCAGAGATCCAAATTTAGTAAATAAAGATACGTAATCAGTCATATTAACGCGAGGTAAAGTTTTGAATATTATCAATGAAATCTCTCGGTTGACAGTTTCAATATCAATTTATGTAATGACGCAAAAAAAAATTTCATAAAATTTACAAAAGGAAATATTTACCGTGGCGCCATTTGTCGTAACCTTGGTGAGGTATGTTTATCGAGATGTGTTTTCATTTTATTTATTTATTTATTTATTTATTTATTTATTTATTTACTTATTTATTTATTTTTGTATATATTACATTCTGATCTCCATTAGTCTACGAGTTCTATTAGAAAGTCATCAAACCCAATGTAAATACACTGATAAACCATGTTTTTCTGGGAAAACATAAGCAAAAGAGTCACCATTATTTCAATCCCGTTTTCTATGATGACTGTGCTCGATATTGATTTGATTATACAGTTATGGGGATATCGACAACCCCAAGGTAATCCCTTAACCTAACTTATGCTTGCGAATACTTGGAGTGGGGATACTGCAAATCACCCCCCCCCCCCGCCCCCTTTAACTTACACTAACAGTGAAAGACGATTAAAGTGTTGTACTTACAATATTAGAAGCCGATGAAGACTTATTCCGGCACAAAAATCTTCTGTCTCCAGACGAGACCACCGGGTCATCTTGCTATCAGTTAGTAAGAGTTCTTTGAAGTCATTTAAACGTTCTCATAAACTCAATAACTCATGAATTTCATGTTATCACTCGGTAAGAACCACTTACTCGTCGTTCTCAGAAGCAGGATTTATTAAGGGATTCAGCAACCCCAGATCTACGTTCAGGAGATGGAATTAATACAAAGAGAGTAGCATCATCTGCATATGCAACAAGGTTGTTTTCTAGACCAATCCACATGTCATGTGTATATAGTATGGAAAGTAATGGGCCAAGAGCACTACCCTGAGGAACACCAGATATCACATTCCTATACTCATTATGGAGTGGAGTAGATTGGCCTTTCCTTATAAAAAAAAAGGGGGGGGGGGACCTAAGACTCTATCTTACGAAAGAGGCATCAAATTCAAAAGTAGGCTTAGCAATGGGTGATAGTGATTACCTGAGAAAGAATGACGTCACGGATATGATTGGCAAGTTACTTTATTATTATTATTATTATTATTATTATTATTATTATTATTATTATTATTATTATTATTATTATTATTAATACTAATGTTTTTATGTTGACCAGGCTGACAAGAGTCTTTTTATAGTTTATATATGACATGTCTGTTTTTTATGTTAATAGTTTATATAGGACATACCAGTTTTGACGTTACTGTTTTTAGAATGATTTATTGTTAATTCATTCTCATCACTTATTTATTCCCTTATTTCCTTTCCTCACTGGGCTATTTTTCCCCCATTGAATCCCTTGGGCTTATAGCATCTTCCTTTTTCAACTAGGGTTGTAGCTTGGCCACTACTACTACTACTACTACTACTACTACTACTAATACTACTAGCTATGCTACAACCCTAGTTAGAAAAGCAAGATGCTATAAGCCCAACGGCTCCATCAGGAAAAAAATAGCCCAGTGAGGAAAGAAAATAAATGAACGATATAAGAAATTATGAACATTTAAAATAAAATATTTAAAAAATAATCAACAGCATTGAAGCAGAAGACTACGTAAAGTTATTTACAGACCCAATTTAACATGAAGGAAAAGATGGTAGAGGCTGAGTTTTAATTTTCATGAAATATGTGCTGACAATTTAACTCACAAACACCTTACATGAATTCTCCAACTTAATGAAAATAATCAATGCTTTCTTAACTGAACATTCCTTGCCAGATAAATTTGCCATTTGCACCATTTTCCTTTTGCAAAATTCCAATGTCTTGTAGTGTGACATTTGCATTATTTTCCTTTTTGCAAACTTCCAATATTCTGGAATGGGACATTTACACTTTTCATTTTGCAGACTTCCAATGTCCTGGAATGTGACATTTGCACTAATTTCCTTTAGCAGACTTCCAATGTCCTGGAATGTGAAACTTACAATATTTTCCTTTTGCTGACTTCCAATATCTTGGAATGTAACATTTGCACTAATTTTCTATTGCAGACTTCCAATGTCCTGGAATGTGACATTTGCACTATTTTCCTTATGCAGACTTCCAATGTCCTGGAATGTGAAACTTACACTATTTTCCTTTTGCAGACTTCCAATGTCCTGGCATGTAACATTTGCATCATTTTCCTTTTGCAGACTTCCAATGTCCTGGAATGTAATATTTACACCATTTTCCTTTTGCAGACTTCCAATGTCCTGGCATGAAACATTTGCATCATTTTCCTTTAGCAGACTTCCAATGTCCTGGAATGTAATATTTGCACTATTTTCCTTTTGCAGACTTCCAATGTCCTGGCATGTAACATTTGCATCATTTTCCTTTAGCAGACTTCCAATGTCCTGGCATGAAACATTTGCATCATTTTCCTTTTGCAGACTTCCAATGTCCTGGAATGTAATATTTGCACTATTTTCCTTTTGCAGACTTCCAATGTCCTGGAATGTAAAATTTGCACTATTTTTCTTTTGCAGACTTCAAGTCCTGGAATGTGATATTTGTTCTACTTTCTTTTTGCAGACTTCCAATGTCCTGCAATGTAATATTTCCATAATTTTCCTTTTGCAGATTTCCAATGTTCTGGATTGTAATATTTGCATCATTTTCCTTTTGCAGACTTCCAATGTTCTGGAATGTAATATTTGCATCATTTTCCTTTTGCAGACTTCCAATGTTCTAGAATGTGTCATTTGCACTATTTTCCTTTTGCAGACTTCCAATGTTCTGGAATGTAACATTTGCATCATTTTCCTTTTGCAGACTTCCAATGTTCTGGAATGTAACATTTGCATCATTTTCGTTTTGCAGACTTCCAATGTTCTGGATCGTAATATTTGCACTAATTTCCTTTTTCAGACTTCCAATGTCCGGGCATGTAACATTTGCATCATTTTCCTTTTGCAGACTTCCAATGTTCTGGAATGTAACATTTGCATCATTTTCCTTTTGCAGACTTCCAATGTTCTGGAATGTAACATTTGCATCATTTTCCTTTTGCAGACTTCCAATGTCCTGGAATGTAATATTTGCACTATTTTCCTTTTGCAGACTTCCAATGTCCGGGCATGTAACATTTGCATCATTTTCCTTTAGCAGACTTCCAATGTCCTGGAATGTAATATTTACACTATTTTCCGTTTGCAGACTCCCAATGTCCTGGAATGTGATATTTGCTCTATTTTCTTTTTGCAGACTTCCAATGTCCTGGAATGTAAAATTTACACTATTTTTCTTTTGCAGACTTCCAATGTCCTGGAATGTGATATTTGCATCATTTTCGTTTTGCAGACTTCCAATGTTCTGGAATGTAATATTTGCATCATTTTCCTTTTGCAGACTTCCAATGTTCTGGAATGTAACATTTGCATCATTTTCCTTTTGCAGACTTCCAATGTCCTGGAATGTAATATTTGCACTATTTTCCTTTTGCAGACTTCCAATGTCCTGGCATGTAACATTTGCATCATTTTCCTTTAGCAGACTTCCAATGTCCTGGAATGTAATATTTACACTATTTTCCGTTTGCAGACTCCCAATGTCCTGGAATGTAATATTTGCTCTATTTTCTTTTTGCAGACCTCCAATGTCCTGGAATGTAAAATTTGCATTATTTTTCTTTTGCAGACTTCAAGTCCTGGAATTTGATATTTGTTCTATTTTCTTTTTGCAGACCTCCAATGTCCTGGAATGTAAAATTTGCACTAGTTTCCTTTTGCAGACTCCCAATGTCCTAGAATGTGATATTTGCTCTATTTTCTTTTTGCAGACTTCCAATGTCCTGCAATGTAATATTTCCATCATTTTCCTTTCGCAGACTTCCAATGTTCTGGATTGTAATATTTCCATCATTTTCATTTTGCAGACTTCCAATGTTCTGGAATGTAACATTTGCATCATTTTCGTTTTGCAGACTTCCAATGTTCTGGGATGTAACATTTGCATCATTTTCCTTTTGCAGACTTCCAATGTCCTGGAATGTAATAGTTGCACTATTTTCCTTTTGCAGACTTCCAATGTCCTGGCATGTAACATTTGCATCATTTTCCTTTTGCAGACTTCCAATGTTCTGGAATGTAACATTTGCATCATTTTCCTTTTGCAGACTTCCAATGTCCTGGAATGTAATATTTGCACTATTTTCCTTTTGCAGACTTCCAATGTCCTGGCATGTAACATTTGCATCATTTTCCTTTTGCAGACTTCCAATGTCCTGGAATGTAAAATTTGCACTATTTTCCTTTTGCAGACTTCCAATGTTCTGGAATGTAACATTTGCATCATTTTCGTTTTGCAGACTTCCAATGTTCTGGATCGTAATATTTGCACTAATTTCCTTTTGCAGACTTCCAATGTCCGGGCATGTAACATTTGCATCATTTTCCTTTTGCAGACTTCCAATGTTCTGGAATGTAACATTTGCATCATTTTCCTTTTGCAGACTTCCAATGTTCTGGAATGTAACATTTGCATCATTTTCCTTTTGCAGACTTCCAATGTCCTGGAATGTAATATTTGCACTATTTTCCTTTTGCAGACTTCCAATGTCCGGGCATGTAACATTTGCATCATTTTCCTTTTGCAGACTTCCAATGTCCTGGAATGTAATATTTACACTATTTTCCGGTTGCAGACTCCCAATGTCCTGGAATGTGATATTTGCTCTATTTTCTTTTTGCAGACTTCCAATGTCCTGGAATGTAAAATTTGCACTATTTTTCTTTTGCAGACTTCCAATGTCCTGGAATGTGATATTTGCAACATTTTCGTTTTGCAGACTTCCAATGTTCTGGAATGTAACATTTGCATCATTTTCCTTTTGCAGACTTCCAATGTCCTGAAATGTAAAATTTGCACTATTTTCCTTTTGCAGACTTCCAATGTCCTGGAATGTGATATTAGCATCATTTTCGTTTGCAGACTTCCAATGTTCTGGAATGTAACATTTGCATCATTTTCCTTTTGCAGACTTCCAATGTTCTGGAATGTAATATTTGCATCATTTTCCTTTTGCAGACTTCCAATGTTCTGGAATGTAACATTTGCATCATTTTCCTTTTGCAGACTTCCAATGTCCTGGAATGTAAAATTTGCACTATTTTTCTTTTGCAGACTTCCAATGTCCTTGGAATGTGATATTTGCTCTATTTTCTTTTTGCAGACTTCCAATGTTCTGGAATGTAATATTTGCATAATTTTCCTTTTGCAGACTTCCAATGTTCTGGAATGTAATATTTGCATCATTTTCCTTTTGCAGACTTCCAATGTTCTGGAATGTGACATTTGCACTATTTTCCTTTTGCAGACTTCCAATGTCCGGGAATGTAATATTTGCACTATTTTTCTTTTGCAGATTTCCAATGTCCTGGCATGTAACATTTGCATCATTTTCCTTTAGCAGACTTCCAATGTCCTGGAATGTAATATTTACACTATTTTCCGCGTGCAGACTCCCAATGTCCTGGAATGTGATATTTGCTCTATTTTCTTTTTGCAGACTTCCAATATCCTGGAATGTATAATTTGCACTATTTTTCTTTTGCAGACTTCCAATGTCCTGGAATGTGATATTTGCTCTATTTTCTTTTTGCAGACTTCCAATGTCCAGGAATGTAAAATTTGCATCATTTTCTTTTTGCAGACTTCCAATGTTCTGGAATGTAATATTTGCATCATTTTCCTTTTGCAGACTTCCAATGTTCTGGAATGTAACATTTGCATCATTTTCCTTTTGCAGACTTCCAATGTCCTGGAATGTAATATTTGCACTATTTTCCTTTTGCAGATTTCCAATGTCCTGGCATGTAACATTTGCATCATTTTCCTTTAGCAGACTTCCAATGTCCTGGAATGTAATATTTACACTATTTTCCGTTTGCAGACTCCCAATGTCCTGGAATGTGATATTTGCTCTATTATCTTTTTGCAGACTTCCAATGTCCTGCAATGTAATATTTGCATCATTTTCCTTTTGCAGACTTCCAATGTTCTGGAATGTAATATTTGCATCATTTTCCTTTTGCAGACTTCCAATGTTCTGGAATGTTATATTTACATAATTTTCCTTTTGCAGACTTCCAATGTTCTGGAATGTGACATTTGCACTATTTTCCTTTTGCAGACTTCCAATGTCCTGGAATGTAAAATTTGCACCATTTTCCTTTAGCACACTTCCAATGTTCTGGAATGTAAAATTTGCACTATTTACCTTTAGCAGACATCCAATATTCTGGAATATAAAATTTGCACCATTTTCCTTTAGCACACTTCCAATGTCCTGGAATGTAAAATTTGCACTATTTTCCTTTTGCAGACTTCCAATGTCCTGGAATGTAAAATTTACACTGTTTTCCTTTTGCAGACTTCCAATGTCTTGGAATGTAAAATTTGTACAATTTTCCTTTTGCAGACTTCCAATGTCCTGGAATCTAAAATTTGCACTGTTTTCCTTTTGCAGACTTCCAATGTCCTGGAATGTAAAATTTGCACTATTTTCCTTTTGCAAACTTCCAATGTCCTGGAATGTAAAATTTGCACTGTTTTCCTTTTGCAGACTTCCAATGTCCTGGAATGTAAAATTTGCACTATTTTTCTTTTGCAGACTTCCAATGTCCTGGAATGTAAAATTTGCACCATTTTCCTTTAGCAGACTTCCAATGTCTTGGAATGTAAAATTTGCACTATTTACCTTTAGCAGACATCCAATATCCTGGAATATAAAATTTGCACCATTTTCCTTTAGTAGACTTCCAATGTCCTGGAATGTAAAATTTGCACTATTTTCCTTTTGCAGACTTCCAATATCCTGGAATGTAAAATTTGCACTATTTACCTTTAGCAGACATCCAATATCCTGGAATATAAAATTTGCACCATTTTCCTTTAGCAGACTTCCAATGTCCTGGAATGTAAAATTTGCACTATTTACCTTTAGCAGACATCCAATATCCTGGAATATAAAATTTGCACCATTTTCCTTTAGCAGACTTTCAATGTCCTGGAATGTAACATTTGCACTATTTTCCTTTTGCAGACTTTCAATATACTGGAATGTAAAATTTGCACCATTTTCCTTTTGCAGACTTCTAATATCCTGGAATGTAAAATTCGCACTATTTTCCTTTTGCAGACTTCCAATATCCTGGAATGTGACATCTGCTGCAATGCATTCAGTGAAGAATACTGCCCCAGATTGCTGCCATGTTCTCACACACTATGTGGCCATTGCATCGATGGAATTATTGCAACGAATAGGAAATTTTGTCCATCCTGCAGGAAAGAATTCGCAGCTACTTCAGCCGAAGATTTGACTGTTAACAGAATTTTTTTGGACTTGATTATCCAGCTGTCCTCCAAGCCCATAGGATCCAGTGCGTCCTCTTCCCGTGAACTTATGACGGATTTTCGTAAGAATTGTATCAAAAAATTTATCAAAGACTATGAGGAAACTAAGGCCCAAGTTGGAGATACCATTGAAACCTACAGAGACATGAAATTTCTTATTAAAGAAGCTGATAAAGACATTGATGGATTGATGGAGACGCTAAAAGGGATTAAGATGTCGCATTCTGTAATGCTGAGCAATATTGATCAAAATATAGAACTGTTGGAGAATACATTGGATATCACACTTCAAAGTAAAATAAAACTGGAAAACTTTGATGCTCAACTGACTTCCTCTGCTGACTTCACCTCAGCTGGGCCTGTTATTGATGAAGCAGAAACCGTATTCAATGAAATACAGGAAAAGATAACTCAGGATCTTCTGAAATGTGAACTTGATACAGATATTGGCAAGGTTAGTTTTCTCTCTCTCTCTCTCTCTCTCTCTCTCTCTCTCTCTCTCTCTCTCTCTCTCTCTCTCTCTCTCTCTTTTTAACTTCTTTAAATGTATCCGTTCTGAACTACATTTAATTCCCTCATCTTGTAGCTAAAGACATTTCCAAAGTATTATTCATGTTTTCCATAAATTATCCAAGGAGAAGGTAAATTTTGAAAAAATTTTTCATGAACAAATTTACCAAAGTAAATTTTCTTACGAGTGATTATAAAGCATGGTTGATATTTTTTTTTTTCTTTTGTATTTGTTCGTTACAGGAAATTCTCAACACGAAAATAAACTTGGATAACATGGTAGAAGAAATAAAAAGAAGAAGAATTCAAAATGATTCCCAAGTGAACATCAAAGTAAGATTTGTTTAATTTTCGTTATATCACTTAAAAAAGATAAAACTGTTTTGCAAAATGTAAAATCAGTAAATAATTATAACAAATAAGTTACATAATGTGTACCAAAATACTTTTTACTTTCTAATAATAATCAAAACGACAGAAAATTAAATACTGAAAACTGGACAGCAACTATAGTCAATTCTTTTTAGTGAGGCAGATTTGCACCGTCCCGCAGGGGTGCCCTTTTACCCCGGATAGGTGTCCTGCTCGCTGATTGATTGGACAAGATAATTCTAACCAATCAGCGACTAGGAAACTTTTCCGAGCTAGAAGGGCACAAACTACTCGAGTGTTGAAGCAATATCCAGTGTTCCAATATTAGTCTTTTCAAAGACTTCTCCTTTTGCTTTATGAAGATAAGAACTTATTTCAGCCTAGTTACCTCCGGAGTTGTGGTAGTCTACTTGGACGAATTGACCCAAGAGAGATCTTCGTTGTGAAAGTGTCCAATGGGAAACAGATGGTGGCTCGAATAGACATAGGGTCCAACTGCAAAGTCTCTTTTACCCGTCTCAGGGAAGGAACTTTACCGCCAAGATGCTTCATCCTGAAGGTCAGTTTATTTCAATATTTGAATTCGCTGGTTTTAAAACATCAAATTCTTTGAGAAAGTCCTTTATTAAGATTTTCGGTGATTATTACATTGTGAATAAATGTTTAAACAATGCTGTTTTGGTATGCGATCTCATTTTTTTTATGGCGTGATCTCAGTAAAAAATATGTATACTATATCAACAATGAAGTAATTACTCAAAAGTCTCTTTTTAGTTTATATATAAAAACTTTTAATGTTGTTACTGTTCTTAAAATATATTAAAATAATTGTTCATTAAATCTCTTGTAGTTTATTTATTTCTTTATTTAATAATAATAATAATAATAATACTAATAATAATAATAATAATAATAATAATAATAATAATAATAATAATCATTTGGATCATTAAATAGAAAAGGCAACAAAGGAAATGATGAAGAAACTTATGGTTTTTCTAAGAGTATAAATGCATGTCATTCATTAATGGAAATGAAGATTGCAAAACTTTAACAATTAAATGGTTAAGTGCTGTGTACATTAGATAACGTCTACCACATCAATATGCAAAACATCATGTCAACACAGTCCTATATTACAAGATGAGTCTGAAGTGTATTGCGCATCAATATGCCTGTGAAGTTATTATAATAAATCTCTATTGACAGCTTGAAGACTTCCTGAGTATGCATTCCCGAAGAGGATTCCTGGATGTGAGTTGTAAAGGAACATTCCTGGGAAGAATAATCATTAAGGTAATAGATGAGGGAAATCTGGCCCTCAATTTCCTCCACAAATGCGCGGGAGATCTGGGATCCTCTTACGTCTACTCGGACATCCGGCGTGCAATCAGTTTTACGAAGGTGGAAGAAGTTTATATTAACGGAGAGTCCGGAGCAGTGTTGCCAGGGGTAGATTGGCAGAAGGAGAAGGAGAAAGATATTTATAAACAGACTACGTTCAAGGTAGGGCAAGTGACTGCGGCCTTCTCGAATCGTAATGTTTTACAGCTTTACATTCCCACTGGAAATACTGGCTATCGGATGAAAGGGGTTACTTGCTTTGGGCTGGTAGAGGAAGGACTGGACGTCTTGAGAAAAGCCACATCTTACAATCCATACGGGAGTGATATGAAAGTCGTGGATTGTGGCCTTATGATGTCTTCGTAAAACTCTAAATCTAGGACGATTTGATTTGATTATTGTAATACATCTGTAAGCTTATGTCATTATATGTTCTGTTTAGAACAATATTCATAGTTCATATTGTCATTGTTCTTAAATCTTTGCGGGATCTTTAATATGTAGTAAAGAATGTAAAATAATACTCTAATGTCTTTTATTGTATACCGAAGTCCTTTCCTGATAAGTAATTAAAATTAATTAAATTTACGTTGTTTTATATATATATATATATTTATTATATATATGTATGTAAGTATGTACGTACATACATACATACATACATACATACATACATACATACATACATATATATATATATATATATATATATATATATATATATATATATATATATATATATGAGTGTGTGTGTGTATATGTATGTATGTATGTATGTATCTATGTATAATATATATATATATATATATATATATATACATACATATATATGTATGTATGTGTGTGTACGAATATATATATATATATATATATATATATATATATATACAGAGAGATATCTATATATATACATATATATACATACAGATGTATATATAAATATATATATACATACATACGTAATTTATAAATATATATATGTGTGTGTATGTATGTATATAATATTATAATATATATATATATATATATATATATATATATACACATACAAACATATATGCATACACACACATATATATATATATATATATATATATATATATATTATACGATGGCTCCTGGGTCTGGGCACCAAAAATATTTATTATGGTCTCTTGTCTGGGAACCAAGCATATAATGTTATATATATTACGGCTGGCAAGCTATACAACCTCTCGAGTTCCAAATCTGCCAGTTTGTTTTTACATTAAATCTCTTACACGAGGAAAAAATACCTGAACTCTGAGACAATTATAAACTCCCAGACAGCAATATATAAAGCACCAAATATCCAAAGGTCTCTAAGTTCACTCAAAACAGAACTGGATAATTATTCTTTAGAATTATTATAAACCACCTCTTACTTAGATTCTTTAACAGGATACAAGCGAGTATGAAGTAAATACTGATGATTGAAATAATATGCTCTTTACAAAAATAAATATATTCTATATAATTTACAACACTGAAAAGAATTTACATAAAATAAATAAATCGCTTGAAATATCAAGTCTGAACAAAACTTAGATCAAGACAAAAAATGATACGATCTAAAAATTATATAATCACTTGACTTGAAATATCAAATGTAAATAAACCTTATACCAAGACAAAAGAAATAATACTTATGAAAATTACAAAACTTGACACAATGCCAACAGCACTCGCCCCGACACAATAAATTTAAGATCACCTTTGACTTTTTTTGTTACGTTTCAACACCCCATTTACGTTGGGGCACAGGGTCACTTTGGAGAGGACACACTATAGGTACTGAGAGAGTGAGGGAGGCACCTTGGCTCTTTCACAGGAGGGCTGCTTCTCTACTGCTGCTATGCAGCTCAGGGTGGTGCATGTATAAGACTTAGCTACTTCTAGAATATTCCAGGTCCGAGATCTGGAAGCGTGGGGTTTGGCCTAAGGGCATTAGGCTGCCAAAGATTACTCTCACAGATGCGTACCCATGCAACAGGGAGAAGAGCTCTCTCTCTCAGCTAACTTCGCCTACCTTTGTCCTCGAAATAATAAAGGAAAAAAGATGAACTAACACTGTGGCCCTTGAGAACCTTCAACAGTACATGGCATATAAGAATTGCATAATCTATCACAATTTGTGTTGAAATATGTGAATAGTTACAAAATTATGCAGCGTGCATCCGAAAACAAGCTCCTGTCGTTGACTTCGGCGGATGTTATCAATTTTAGACTTACCATGACGATACTTTATAATATATTTATTTGTTAACATTACTTATTGACAAATCCTATATCTTTGGTAGAAATTTAGGTTAGTGAATAAGCTTTGATTAACATTTTTTTATTTCTCACTTTAGTTTAATTTCTCTCTTTATTAATGTCTTATTTCTTGTCTGCGTACCTGACTGCCCATTCCACATCTGTCTCGTCTTTCTTCCCCTTTCTTTGTTGGTAAGCTCTATGCAAAAGAAACATGTTTTTATATTTTACTATATTATCTACTTGAACACTATGGGAAAAGTTGCAATCCAATAACACACCTATTAGATATCAAGAGAAAATTATCATAAATATTAATTCGCATGTCGCGAAGGTTTCTTAACCTATTCTGCCCTAAAAAGGCAAAACGCATCAACTCCAAGAAGGCGATTTTTGATATTTTTATATCAATGGAATCAGCAAAAAGAGGCCAATCTTATCCTGAAGGTAAATTAAGCCTGTCTTGCCCGTAAAGAGAGTTTCAAACAGGCAAAATGCATCTTTCTTTGAGTTTTTGAAAAGGAAATTTTTTAGGAATAATCTAAGAATGCCAAGTCAGACTGTAGCATTGAAGTAAAAACTAATTTTGGATTAATTTTCTATAAAATGTATTGTGCAAAACCGAAGTTTATTAGTTTTATTTCAAAGTTATTCTATTTTTTTCTATTGCCTCTCATTGAAAAAGATGTGAATTATTGTTCAATAAATAAATGGATTTTGAGCGAAGCGAAAAATCTATTTTTGGGTGAGATGGCCATGTCGTCCTGATGGAAGTTCTTAAAGTAGCTTCCTAAGGGATATATGTACTACAGTGATATTCCCGGAGAATTTTACCTTTAGATATCCAGAATTCTAACTCCTGGCGTGAATATCCTTAAAATTTCTCCAAAGGATATCGCATAATATCAGCGGACGCATTCTTGACACGCCTCCATAGCAATCTGCACTCCAAACAGCATTTTGGCTTCGCGGAGGATGTAGCAAAATGGAGCCGTCCAAAGGCTCTCCCCGCTCTCGTAATACTATTGGGAATACAACAGCGCCATTCCCACGACGGCAGACATTCCTTGTAGCAATGAGCGTGGTGTTACAGATACAGTACCACGGGAGGGATACTGTGAAGATCTTTTCTTTTAGAAGAGATGGGTGGGTCCATCAGGACGACATGGCCATCTCACCCAAAAATAGATTTTTCGCTTTGCTCAAAATCCGTTTTTTGGGCTCAAGCCATGTCGTCGTGATGGAAGCATACCAGAGCATTAGTGTATCTGTGGATTTTTAATCAATGCCTTAACCTTATAGCAACCTTTTCTATGGTCATGGGGACCACATGAGACAAGGGATGTTACCGTTATTCGTCACCATCACTAATCATAACCAATGTTAGTGCTTCCTGCCTCCTACAGGGAAGAGTCATTCTAGACAGTAGAAAAGGGATCTTGAGGTTAACATACATAGTATGACCAAACATAAGTACACACTGAATATACAAATAGTCTCATAGTTGTATATTTGCTAAAATAACATCAGTGTCTCTTATATCTATTATTTGATGCATACAAATATATGAGGGATACTTACTTTGGCAAGTTGAAGAACTCTGGCATGTATACATACAATTGTCTGGTGAAGGTGGACGCACTACATTCTAATAGACATTTATTACTAATAAATGACTAAAAGATGTTCAGTTAAACGAATGTAGTATGACAATGGGATTATACCTGTAACAAGTACAGAGACTATATTTCCTTCTTGAAGGAAGAAATGATGAGTGCCACTCTCAGACTGAAGAAAATTATAAAACAAATTCTCTTCATAATTCCTGTACTGGTTGCTTCTATCTGCCCTGTGTACTTCGTACACCGGCACTAGTGCTATCTGTATAATTCCACACCTGGGATTTTGAACAGAGCCAGTGTTATCATGGTAACACTTAATTAAAAGAAGTCACACCTAAGAAGGGTGACCTCTTCTCCCTTTAATTGACAGTCCCAGTCAATTAGCTGTTCATTGTAGAATTAGACGGCAGGTTAAATATTCTACCTGGCGTCACCACATATTGCTTCAGAACATGGATTTGTCTAGCATAGTGTATGTAGAACACTCTGGATGATTCTCATCCATTACATGTGCGAGGACATGTGAGGTCCCAAACCAAAACCTGTTTACTACAGTAATTAGGGGGCAGGTTTTAATACACTACCTGCCGCCACTACGAAGTGTTTCAGTTCATGCACTTGTTTTGCATAGTGTTTGTAAAACACTCTGGATGATTTCCATCCAGTGTATGAACTAAGGCTCTCAAAGTCCATATACTGAAAGAAGTTCAGTGATGAAGCAATCTTTTTTGGATCATGACCTGCGGGAGTACTGTCCGGATCCGCTTTACGAATAAAGTAGGTGAGCTTCGCCCTTAGTTGTTTTATGGATAAATTTGATCCATAAGTTTCTCCTTTATAGAGCTGTCCTCCCCTGAAGTCTGAAGTTCTACGAAGATAGACTTTAGACACTACAGGACATAGAGAGACATCTTCCTTCAGAGGGCAGATTCTCCAGGGACCCCACCTCTTAGTGGGTAGCTCGTTTTTAGCGAGAAAGGATGGATCAGGAAATAGATTCAGTTCTCCCACTTCCGTGAACTGAATGTGACCCTCATCTCTGGATAGGGCCACTATTTCACTAACTCTAGCCCCGGAGGCGATAGCGAACAGAAAAATAACCTTTTGGGTTAGATCCTTAAGAGAACAATCTTCATTGTTCACAGATGAGGCATAATGTAAGACCTTGTCCAAAGACCAAGAGATGGGCTTTGGTGGTACTGTGGGCTTAAGCCTAGCACATGCCTTTGGAATCTTATTAAAGATTTCATTCCCCAGATCCACTTGAAAGGCATATAGGAGAGGCCTAGTCAAGGCTGACTTGCACGTATTTATCGTATTGGCTGCCAGACCTTGGCTATGAAGGTGAACAAAGAAGGACAGACAGAAGTTTATTGAAATTTCTTTTGGTCCTTTTGCTTTGACAAACGCAACCCATTTTTTCCAGGAAGACTCATATTGTCTTCTAGTCAACTTGGCCTCGTATTCTTCTAAGAATTCTATATTGCCTTTTGAGATCCCAAACCTTTTTCTAACTGCTAGAGCAAGAAAATTATGAAATGAAGGGTTTGGGTTCTCTGTGATAAAACGAAGGCAGTTAATTTCTGAATCTTTGGAAATATACCTAGGGTCAGAGCTAGGACCAGCCTCATCTAGTCTATCAGCCCCACTAGAGGATCCTCGTATGGGGCTATATAGCGAGGTAGTTTCTTGAAGACGCTCGTGATGAAGAGGTCGAATTGCAGTTCCGGGACTTGTTCCCATCTGGGAGGGAATATGTCTGCGCCCATGGACCATTCCAACTCTATCGGTTTGCATCGAAATAGAGAATCCACCGTCACATCGTGTATCAGTTGTAAATGAACTGCTGGTAGGTGCCATCCCTTTAAGAGAGGGATGGGTAACTTCACCAAGACTGAATGAGACGTTCGAATGTGATGTCTTATCATCGCTTCGGTGTCCCAGATCAGTCGTAGGGAGCCTGATCTGTGTGGAGGGGGCTTCCCCACCCATGAAAGGACCAGCAGAGTCTTGGGACTTTCGTGCTCTAATTTCTGTTAGAGAAGCGATTAAAGAGGGACCGATCTCAGTCTTTTTTTATCTCTTCAAGCGTTTGATGTGTGTTTTCTCCAAGCTCTTAACGCATCTTTCCAGTGTGCCCTTAGCACCAGGTCTGTCACTATAGCGAACTGGGGAAAGTTTAGCGCTTTTTCCTGTTGGCGTTTTGGTATTCTGACTGAATACCTGAGTCTCTTGACAGACCTCACGAGCTCCTTTTATATTTCCAAAGGAGAGGAAAGTTGATGTAACTGAGGGCTTCGATGGTTTTTTAAACATCGAAACCCCTGGGCTGGAGAAAGTCGAGACTTCTAGAAGCCTATCTTGCATCCGTGATGTCCCAGGAACCGGGTCATCTCTTTGAATGCACATTGGCTGGACACTATGGGTGCTGCCCACTCCAGCCTCTTGATCAGGTATATTAATACCTGAACTATTTCTAGGCTTGACTTTGACGTGACTAAGTTCGTCAATCCTTTAAAGATACTTAGGACTGTGAGTCCGACACATATCTTTCCTAGGATGAATGGTTGACTGGAAGGTTCCGAAGGACACCTTTCAGGTCTGACAAGACTACGAACACCCCTAATTGGAACAAGGTCCATATGTTCAGAAGGATTAACATTCAGAACTTGCTGTTTTTTATGAACTTGTTGAGTGGCGACAAGTTCAGAATGACTCATTGATATCTTGAGTCCTTCTCATGAACACAAAACAGCCTTCCCTGGAACTCGATGAGCTATAGTTTTCTTACCACCTGTATGCTCTATAGCTCTCAGGTATACTTCTCCAGGAGGGTTTTGAACTGTAGGAGAAGGTAAGGAAATGATGGTAGGGACATTTCTGTTTCCCATCAATGGCTCATCTTGAATAGGCTTTGGACCGAAGGATCGTAGGTCCTGCGATCCTGAGGGAAAGTTCCTCCTAGCCGAAGCGTCTTTATGCTTCGAGTAGTCAGTAGGCTTAGACTTTTGACCATCTGCCTGTAGCACCGTGGTCACTGGAATAGTGGGATGTTGTTGAGCAGCCCGGATATTACCAGCATTTTCGATCTTCTTAGGTTGGGGACCCACAACCACAGAAGATTTTCTCTTTGAAGGAATGCCCCATTTTTGGAGAAGACTTATGTTCTCCATGGTGGCGTTCTTAATTACTTCCTTAATGACCTCGTGTGGGAAGAGGTCTTTACCCCAGATGTTGGAAGATATTAGCTTCCTTGTTTCATGTTTCACTGTTGCGTCAGTGAACACAAACTCTCTACATGCTCTCCTGGCCTTCATAAAAGCGTAAAGGTCCTTCACCAAGATAACCATATGCATTTTTGCTATGACCATGAGCATGTCTGGGGTACTTTCGTAGGTTGAACAAAACTCTATGTAGTTTTGTAGAGAAAGGGATGTCGGAAGTCTCTCCTTTGATTCATGTTCATTACACAAGAGCAACTCAGACAATTTAGGGAGACATACCTTGAATTGTCGACTTGCGATGTCCTTGGCTAATTTTCCTACTGAAAATGTCAAATGGACTTCCTTCCCATCCTTTTCCTGTCTGGGAAAAGCTGGTGACAAAGGCTTGCACTCATCGAGTGTGGGACATGGCTTACCCGCCTCTACCGCTTTGGCAACAGAAGTAAATGCCTTCCCCATAAAGGGGAATGAGAGTGAAGTAGGAGCAAGAAAGGAAGGATGTCTGTTATTCAGTGAGAATACCTTCGACTCTGAATAACCCGCCTTTCTCAGACTACCTGAAAGGATAGTCAGTTCCTTATCATGGTCGAGAATCAAGACCTCCTTTGGTTCTGCTCCTTTTCTTGACTTTGGTTCATACTTCAGTCGAACCCAACAATTAGGGAAAGCATCAAAGCTTGGCCAAAATTGAATTTTGTCCAAAGGAACAGCATCTATTTTCTCTGAGATGTAGAGATTGCCATTTGAAATCGGCATCTGCTCCGCAAACCTCCAGGGATTGGTTATGGAGCATGTCGGTAGGTCTTGATTCAAGGGTCGTTTGACTGACCCCTGGGAAGTGACAAGAGAAGCTTTACGAGGCTCTATCTTGCGTTTTACTTCCTGCTTTTCGTTTTGTTTACGAAAGCTCTCTATTTGATTCTTCAGCTGGATACATAATTGTACCACATTATCCAATAGAGGGGTAGAAGACGAAGATGTCGACATCGATGGCTTTATAGCCGGCATAGGCGGAGGAAATTCCGACACAACATTTTCCTCTTCTACCCTGGGGCACTTCTTTCCCTTAATCCCAAAGGTTTTCTGGCTGTCAGGGGATGTAGTTGACTCCTGAGGCACTACTGTTTCCTCACTTGCTTCCAGAAATAGTAGCTTACGCATCCTATCATTAGGTAGGAAAGGTCCCGGAGAGGTCTTTTGAAAGCCTCTCACCCAGTTGCGTAATTTATATTGAGCTGTATCCCTAATCTCCGTAGACTTGGGATTTTCAAAATCTTCGGACATTAATGTCCGACATATATTGCAAACCTGTGGGTTCCAATAATGTAGAGATCCGGAAATAATATTGCAGGGGGCATGAAACCTGCAAGTATTATGACCGTAGAAATACTTACTCTTGGCCTTGCAGAGGACTACAGCTCAAGGTATCTGGTGTTCCTCCTGTAAAGAAAGGAAAACCAAATGAGTATACAATGGATTATCTCCTTGACAATCAACATGCAAATGTCCTTTACAATAGAGTGGCTTAGGATAGTAAGCTATAAAGGGATAGTAGGAAATACATACTTGTGTACCCCTGTGAGCAAATGCTGTTGCCTCCCCTCAGTATTAACTACATGGAGATTTCTCTATTGAGTAACTCCAAGTAGAAGGACTCTTACCCCAAGGGGTAGAGAAGTATCAAATCACTGTCCCAAAATAATGTTAATATTGTGGGGTCTGGATGACTGATTCTCGATCAGAATATTGAAGAAAACTATTCATTCAATATATGAACGGTACCAGCAGAATGTTCGTACAAGGGTACCCAAGGTATGTCAGAAAATACTACTGTATCATGGTACTGTAGTTTTCTAATTGCAGTAAGTCTATATTGCAATTTACTGGCTACTGTACATCATGTATTGTAGTCTAGTCATTATGCTGCCTTCCTAGTAGCATATGACAGCACGGTCCATCTAGCATGAAGCCAGCTGGACTAGGAAAATAGAGACATATATTTGTATATCCCACTCAGCCTATTTGCTGCAGTCTTCCTACTATATTGAAATATAGAGTTTCCTGATCATGGAGACTTAAGGAAAAAGGCTCCACCCTTTAAGGGTTAGGAGTGTATTACTCCTGCCTTGAAGTGTTTAATATTGTAGGGTAATCCTAATACTGATTTCTAATCAGGATATTGAAGAAAATATACATCACGTAATTATCTAATAACATAGTAGCCAAGATTTTCAGAGCAGAACGCATCATGTCCTCACTAGGACAAAGTTAGTCTGCTTTGGACAGCAAATTTTAGTATTAATTAAAACATTTTGTGAAATTTAATGCAATAAAATACTCCTACCAAGGTTAACCCATATGTTGACCAAATTACAATATGCAGATAAAATTAGCAAAAGAATTATGATGAATCAAACCTTTTTCATTGATTTTCTCAAAACTAAGATTTTGGAGTTGATGCGTTTTGCCTTTTGAGAGTAGTATTATTCTTTGGACACATTTTCACCCATTCCCTTACACTAATTACAAGGTAGTCTCTTTAATTCCTCAGATGTATCATCAATATTTATGGAGAAGTAAAATTTTGCATCATCCGTAATAGCCTGAACTTGGCTCCATGTCTTTGTAATACTTTTGACAGACCGAAAGGATGATACAAATTAAAATTTTTGGGCTCAGGCCATGTCGTCCTGATGGAAGTTCCTTCATTAGTAGCTTCCTGGGTATATTTGACTACAGTGATATATCCCAGAGAATTTACCAAAGGTATCCAGAATTCTAACTCCTGGAGCGAATATCCCTTAAAATTTAAAAAGGGATATCGCGTATATCAGAGGACGTATTCTTGACACTTCTCATAGCTATCTACACCCCCAATAGCGTTTTCGCTTCGAGAGGGAAAAAGTGGCAAGAATATAGGAGAGTCGTGAAAGAGGCGATGCTCTTGACACTCCTACTGTACTGTAAATAGTGCGCTGAATCGCCACCGCGAGGCGCCACCAAGCCATTCTTTCGTTTGTAGCTTTGCTGACCGGTGTTATCCCATGTTATCTCTCGCTATTTTGGAAGTATTTCGTCGCTAAGATGTCATCACCAGCCTCATCAGCTTCTGGAAAGTTAAGTAATATCTTTGAATTGTGTTAATGTAAGCTCTTGCCAGTTTTGCTCTTCGATTGAGATCGTAATTAACGTAACAAGAGCTGTTGCCAGCCGGATGGCGTCATGGACGCACTTGTTCTTCTTGTTCATTAGTTAGCAAGAACGATTTCCCGGCATTATTCGATTTAATAACTTTAGCTATTTAGATATTTAGCTAAGGATTTTTATATTATGTCATTGTTGTCGTGGATTTGGCTATTTATGATCGAGCCTCACGAGTGCTAGGCTTCCTAGCCTAGGCACCTACACACTTCATGCATGATTGAAGCTCAGGCAATATTTTATACAATTAAGATATTACTGCATAACATTTTCCTCTTCCAAGATAGTATACAAGAGAGTTTCGGTGAACGATTCTCTATGCTCCTAGACTTAATAGCCTAGGGCAGCGGTTCCCAAATAGGGGTAAATTACCCCACTGGGGGTAATTTTGCATTTGATGGGGGTAATGACAGTTTTCATTTTAATATTCTTAATATCAAATTATATTAAGGATCAATCAATTTCCCAGGTAAGAAAAAAAAGTGGTATCTTCGCCATTCAACTGGATGAAACAAATGATATTGCGAATAATGCACAGTTAATAGTATAAATCCAGTGCAAAGAAAAAAGGGAGATTAAAGAAGATCTACTTATGTGCAGACAGTGCAGTCCACTTCAAATGACTACAAAGGGTGTGGATGTATTCAGAAAAGTTGATGCACTTTTGATGAACCAGATATGCAACTAGACTGGAAAAACTTCATTGGAGTAACAACAGATGGTGTGCCATCTATGCCATGTGTTAACTTAAGATTTTTGACGTATATAAAAAAGGAAAATACTTCTGATCTTGAAACACACTGTATTATCTATCGTCAAGCACTGGCAGTAAAGTCTGAGCAACCTGTTTTGGAGGAGGTGATGTGTAATGTCATTGAAATAGTTAATTACATCAAGTCTAGTGCTTCAAATGTAAGACTTTATTTCTTTGTGTGGGGACATTGGTTCTGAACATTGCTGTCTGTTGTATTATGCTCCAATCAGATGGCTATCCGAGGAAATGTTTTCGAACGAATATTTCAGCTAAAAACTGAGATTGAAATGTTTTTGGCTGATGAGGGGCACAATTCAGCAGGGAAACAGAGATCTAAAATGGATTTCCATTCTGTGCTATTTAGTAGACATATTTCTGCATAAAAATGCCTTGAACACATCTCTGTAAGGACCAGAAGAAAATGTTATCTTATTAAATGATAAGAGTACAAGCATTTCGTATCAAAATGGATATTTGGGACTCAAAATTGAAAACTTACAGTATAGCTGCATTTTCTAAGTTAAGAGAGATTTTAGAAGATACAGATTCTATACACTTGAGTGATATAGAGCAAATAATGAGTGCGCATTTAAATAGCCTGCGCCTGAGGATGGAATAATATTTCTATGAAATTAACCCTCTCAACAATGCTTGGATTCAGAATCCATTCACATGTAACAGTGAACATCTGCTAGATGAACCAAGTGGACTCGCAGAAAAAATACTTGAAATTAAATCAAGCCAATGAAATTATCTTCATTTGGGATTAGCTATAACAAAGAGTTATCTGGCAAGTTTAGAACCAGTTAAGATGCGTTTACCATTTGGTTCAACTTAGATGTGTGAGACTGGCTTTTCAGCGCTTTTGACCATCCAAAGAAAAGACAGAAATAGATTGAACCCAGAAAATGACATCAGGAGTTCCCTTACAAATTTATCTCCTCGCACTAATGAAAATATCTCAAACTGGTGTTGTTATTCACACCACTGAAGATTTTTGTTAAGTACGTACATATTTTTCCCCACTTATTTTCAACTGAAGGTGTGATTGTTCACATAAAATTATTTGATTTATTTCCAGCAAAAGTATTTATTGATTTATTTGTGTTTTTCCCCCTAATGAACTTTATTTCAATTATATATTCTCTCCATTTATTTTCAACCTTATTATATGTATTCATTCTTTTATTTACAACAGAAGTAATAGAACTTCTGGATATACCTGCCTTAATAATAAATGAATAAAGGAAGATTCAACCAAGTAAAAGATTTAGTTTTACATTATTCAAATTCAAAATAATAGAAATGGTGTGGGGGTAACGAGCTTGGCGCTAGCCAGGATTTTGGAATAAGTGGGGTAATGACCAAAAGTAATTGGGAACCGCTGGCCTAGGGGCTTTAGTATACTTTCTTACATGTCCCTTATTGCTTTTCTATGGTCTTTTAAGGGGAGACTGACACCTCCTAAACCTTTTAAGTCGATACTATCTCTGACGAGATCTAAGAGCAATTCCCCTTCCCTCTGATCAGCTTAGGCTACCCTCAGTTAACTTTGCTGCGAACTGTGTTCTGGCAAAATTTACTGGGGAGTTTCGTCTCTTTCTCTTAACCACTGACACGGTTTTCAGTTGAGAACGGAACATCAGAGTAAAGTCTGTGTTAGGCATCTTACTGTCTTGGTGAAATGGCTTCCCAAGTCAGGTTAAGTTGCTGTTCAGGAGGCTAGACCTCCCTAGGCCATACTGGAGGTTCTTGTATATCACTTCCTCCTTCCTTGGTCTAGCAGACAGTTCTGTACTAGTAGATCTTAGACTGAAGAAATGATTTCTTCCTTGTTTAAGATCTCTGGTACAAAATTCTGTTCTCTAGTGAGATTGTGTCCTATGGCCGCTTTCTCACTTGACTAACCTAACCTGGGGAAATGATTTCTCCTACTTGAGGTTACTTTATGAGATCAGAATCCTTCAAGTTAGGTAATGCTCTAGGGTATTACCTTAATTATAAGACTTTTACCCCTTCCCCACTGTCTCTTTTGTGTTGGATGAACCATCACCCTTCTTGGCCGTTGTTCTACATTTGACCCTATGAGTAATCTATAGAATTGGCCTGAGGTTCCCTGTCTGCTGCCGGCTGCAGGCAGGTACCCTCATATCCTTGAGTGTGCTCTCCAGTCCTCCCTTGGACTGCCTTCCATACCCCATATGGATGGGATATGGTTGAGTGGAAGCCCGAATATAATTCCCCCTTCCACTTGCACCCTCTTTCGGGATGTAGGCCGGCAAGGCTGAGCCTTTGCCGTCCCCCATCCTCTCTTTCTCTCTGCCTTTCCATATACTGGACCGGCCGCCGGCAGCTAGTAGCTGTTGTCGGCCATGTTGGGTGTCTGTCGACCGGCAGTTACTCTGCTGCCACTTGCCGTGGGTGTCGCTGATCGACAACCCAACAACAATGAACATACTATGACCGGCAGAGCGGCAACTGCCGACCTGCCGCCCACTACTTTGAAGACAGTATCTATTTTCAAATAGCCCAGAATAGGCCCGGCATATGCCGGCAGGCCCGGCATATGCCGGCAAGTCCAGCATATGTCGGCAGGCCCGGCATGTGCCGGCGGGCCCGGCAGATGCCGGTAAGCCCGGCAATACTGGCGACATGGCGCCGCCAGTCAGTAGTTTTCCAACCTACAAGTGGTTCATGGGCAGCCAATTGTGAGACCATCACTTTTAGGGAGTGATTCTCCCTACCAATTAATGGTTATTATCCATTACAGTAATTTAATCCCCTATATTGAACATGGAAGATTGTGTTACGAAGACACTTTATATCCAAGGATATTATCTTCTCCTTGAATTCATTATGAATCTATGGTTCAATATTGGAGGAGGTCATAGCAATGGGCTGGACAGGAAACACATGTAGGTGTCTTTCCTACCTCTAGCTTACTCTAACCAAGCTAATATTAATTAAAATATTAATTAAAATATGTATGCTGAAATCTGAGAATTTCACCGAATACTTATATCTTTTCTTTCTTTACAGGAGGAGCATCCCGAGTGCGGGAACAACTTTTGCAGGGTCCGTAGTAAGAGCTTCTACGGACATGGCATGTGCAGGGCCCATGCTCGCTGCGCAGTCACCAAAGGGGCTCTCAAGTACTGGGACCCACAGGTATGTACCGTTTGTGACAAACTGGTTAAAGAGGCCTTTGATGATCAAAAGTTTACTGAGTCTAGGGATGCAGCAAGGGACACGCTGCGAAAATGGGTCAGGGGTTTTCAGAAGAACACCTCTGGCCCATACCTTCCTAATGGAAGGATGAGGGATTGTCTCTTCCCTAGGGCATCTGCGGATGCAATTGTTCCCCAGGCTCAACCTGAGATCCCCTTAGTTCAGATTCCGGTAGAACTTGACGTTTCGGATGCCTTACAGAGCATCCAATTAGAGGACATGTCTGTTGTCTCGGAGGAGACTGAGAACAATCTCCTAGTGGATGAACTGGAGCAGGATGATGAGATACCTCCTGAGACTGAAGTCGAGAAAACCGAAACGATTTCGGTATCATCTGCAGCGATGACTGAACCGACGCCTTCGACTTCCTCCACCGCACCCCAATTGGATTCCATTACAAGTACACTACACTCGCTACTGTCCACGGTACAGGACATTCAGAAGAAATCGTCCGAGAAAGACGCCTCTTTCTGGACCGAGATTCATCACCTAGTTGCGTCACGTTTAGCCCCAAAGAAGCTAAACGTCAAGGACCTCCCCGCCATCTCTGACGTTAACCCATGGAGGTACGCAGAGCATATGCCTATGTCGGGGGGGGGGAAGATCTTTCTCTCAGAGAAACTGGGCACAGTTCCAGTAGAGGAAATCAAGTTTTGGCCTTGTAAAGGGGCCTATCCGGATCGCTATGTCCGTCTGAGGACGGAGCCAGCATCCGAGGAGGAGACAGAGTCGAAGGAGACGATTGTCCTTGAACTATCTAAGGCACAGGCCTTATATACAACTACCTTGAAAGAGAGGGCCTTTACTAGTTCCAAGGTGCCGGCTCTCAGCAAAAAGCACCCATCCTTTATTGCTGACCCTAAATGTGCCTTCCCCTTTATGGACAAAGGGTTTAAGGCAGCCTAAAAGGCAGTTGAGGCAGGGAAACCTTGCCCTATACTTGAAGAGTGTAGACCCTTTTCCCTCGCCTTCCCTTCAGATGATAAGGACTGGAAGGATATCCATAACACCTTCACAGTTGGGAAGCTAGAGGCAGATATCGCTGGACGGCAGTTCAACGAAGATCTCCCGAAGCGGTCAGAGTTTCTCCTGCGCAGGGAACAGGAGACTAAGGAACGTCTCGCTGCTTCCATGTCTCTGCAGACTGGCTTAGAGAGTATGGCAAGCATCCCAGACACCCCAGATATGTACATGGTCTTTGCCAAATCTCATTTGGCAACAGTCACCACGGATTTGTACAATTTTATTAAAGCCAGAAGGGCTTGTAGGGAGTTCGTGTTCGCTTCTGCTACAGTGAAGCACGAACCAAGGAAGCTGATAGCTTCCAATATCTGGGGAAAAGACCTCTCCCCAAGTGAAGTGGTCAAAGAGGTCATGGACAAAGCCGCTTCGGAGAATAGGAATCTCCTCTCCAAATGGGGCTTATCCTCTAAAAGGAAATCTTCCGCTGATGAGGGTTCCCAGCCGAAGAACAAGTCAAAACGACCAAGAGTGCCCTCTCAGCCAAAGCAACAGCAACAGTTTCCCATGGCCACGGTGCCCCAGACGGTGGCACAACCAACCACCACCTTTCAACTGGTGCCCCAAACGCTGGCGACCCAGTCGCCCGTGTTCACCCAAATATTTGAAAGGCAATCAACTACCTTTAAGCCGAAGTCTCAAGGTTCGTTTCGAGGATCCTCTAGACGCCCCTTCAGAGGTAGGGGCAACAAAGGTGGACGTGGCCAAGGAAGCAAGTCCTCCAACCAGCACTCCAAGGGAGGTGCTGCCAGTAGGAGGGAGACTTCTACACTTCTGAGATCGTTGGACCTTCGATCCCTGGGCCCACAGCCTAATCAAGAAACGACTAGGGTGGAGTTGGAGCTCAACTCCACCAAACTTCCCTCAATTCTTCCAACACTCAACCCCCGTACTGGAAGAATATGTTCAGGAACTCTTGAACAAAAGAGTTATACGAAAGGCAAAGTCCATCAGATTTCAAGGAAGGCTATTTTGTGTTCCGAAGAAGGATTCAGAAAAGCTCAGAGTCATTCTGGACTTATCACCACTCAACAAGTTCATAGTGAACCACAAGTTCAGAATGTTTACGCTTCAGCACATAAGGACCCTTTTGCCCAGACGGGCATTCACAGTCTCCATAGACATGACGGATGCATACTGGCATGTTCCAATCAACCGTCAAGTTTTCCCCTACCTAGGGTTCAAACTACAGAAAAGAAAGTACGTTTTCAGAGCCATGCCCTTTGCCCTAAACATAGCCCCAAGGGTATTCACAAAGCTTGCGAATGCAGTCATTCATTAACTACGCCTCAAAAGGAATCCAGGTGGTAGCCTACCTGGACGTGATCCAGTTCCTGGAACACTTAGGATTCAAGATCAACTTGAAAAAGTCTCGGCTTTCTCCAGCTCAAAAGTTCCAGTGGCTGGGTGTTCACTGGGACCTACAGTCACACTGCCTTTCCATTCCATCAAAGAAGAGGAAAGAGATAGCAGGATTTGTCAAAAGACTCCTTCAATCCAACAGGATATCAAGAAGGCAACAGGAGAGAGTGTTGGGGTCCCTCCAGTTTGCCTCAGTGACAGATCCAGTATTGAGAGCACAATTACAAGATGCATCAGGAGTTTGGAGAAAATACGCGTCAAACGCTCGAAGAGATCTACAAAGACCGATACCAAATCGTCTGCGATCACTACTCAAGCCATGATCAGAGGCCAAGAACCTAAGAAACAAGGTACCCTTGAAACCACCTCCTCCAGCAGTCACCGTTCCTACGGATGCCTCGAAGGAGGGGTGGGGAGGTCATTCTCATCATCGGAAAGTCCAAGGAACCTGGTCTCCCCTCTTCAAGTCCTTCCACATCAATTTTCTGGAAGTCATGGCAGTTTTTCTATCTCTGAAAAAGCTGAGACTTCGCTGCTCAATCCACATCCGTTTGGTTCTAGACAGCGAAGTAATAATGAGATGCCTAAATCTACAAGGCTCAAGATCGCCTCACATAAATCAAGTGATATTGGCCATCCTTCGTCTAGCCAAGAAGAAGAGATGGCACTTGTCAGCAGTCCACCTTCAAGGCTTCCGCAATGTGACGGCGGACGCTCTATCCAGGGTCAACCCGATAGAGTCCGAATGGTCTCTAGACGCATGATCATTCTCTTTCATATTACGCAAAGTACTAGGACTGCAGATAGACCTCTTCGCAACGAGCGACAACAAGAAGCTACCCCGGTATGTAGCCCCGTACGAGGATCCTCTAGCGGAAGCGATAGATGCAATGTCCATAAATTGGAACAGATGGTCCAAGATCTACCTGTTCCCTCCAACCAACCTTCTGTTGAAAGTCCTCGACAAACTGAGATCCTTTCGGGGGACAGCAGCATTAGTGGCCCACAAGTGGCCCAACAGTGTTTGGTTCCCTCTGATAACGGAACTACGCCTGAAGCTGATCCAGTTGCCGGAACCAGTTCTGACTCAGCAAGTGCAGAAATTGACGGTCTCCGCTTCATCAGAGAAAACCCAGAACCTTCATCTCATGATTTTCTCGGCCTAGCAGTCAAGAAACGGTTTGGGATTTCTAGAGACAGTATTAACTTCTTAGAAGAATACAAGTCAAAGTCAGCAAGAAGACAATATGAGTCTTCCTGGAAGAAATGGGTGGCCTTTGTCAAGGCGAAGAAACCTGAGGAGATTTCTACGGATTTCTGCTTGTCCTTCTTCATCCATCTACATGAACAAGGTTTAGCAGCTAATACGATTACTACATGTAAATCCGCCCTAGCCAGACCAATACTATACGCCTTCCAGGTAGACTTCTCTAATGAAATCTTCAACAAGATTTCTAAAGCCTGCGCTAAACTTTGGCCTGCAGCTCCTCCAAAGCCCAGTTCATGGTCTTTGGATAATGTTCTTCACTTAGCATCAACCCTGAACAATGAAGTTGCTCGCTGAAAGACTTGACTCAAAAGGTGATATTCTTATTTGCACTAGCCTCAGGAGCCAGAGTTAGTGAAATAGTGGCCCTCTCGAGGGATGATGGCCACATTCAGTTCACAGACAGCGGAGAACTGAACCTCTTTCCGGACCCGACGTTTCTCGCCAAGAACGAGCTGCCCACTAAGAGATGGGGTCCCTGGAGAATTTGCCCTCTGAAGGAAGAAGCATCCCTCTGCCCAGTGGAATGCCTAAAGGTCTATCTTCGTAGAACTTCAGACTTTAAGTGAGGTCAGCTTTTCAGGGGAGAGACTTCTGGTTCAACGTTATCCTTGAAACAGTTAAGGGCGAAAATCACCTATTTCATACGCAGAGCGGATCCAGACAGTACACTCGCAGGTCATGATCCGAGAAAAGTTGCCTCGTCTCTGAATTTCTTTCAGACAATGTCGTTTGAAAGCCTGCGTGCTCACACTGGTTGGAAGTCTTCCAGAGTTTTCTTCAAACACTATGCGAAGCGATTACAGGAAATAAAATTTTATGTGGTAGCGGCAGGCAGTGTTATAAAACCTGCTGCTCGATTACTGCGAAGAACAGTGCACTAATTGGGACTTTTAGTGAAGGGTGACATGATAGACTTTTAAGGTATATCATGTTGAGTATTGTGTTTAGGAAGACACTATAGACTGTTCTATCTATACAGGTGACATCAAGCATAATAAGCTGACACAAGTGCCACGCATTCTTATATGCAGTGTTCCTAGTAATAACAGCATACATAGTGAAATATTATATTTCCCTTTGAGTGGCTAATGTTTCCTTTTCAGGTGAAACATATTTATTTTCTGTTATTACTGGTTATGCTTTTACACAGAATTGTTCAGCGTAAGATTTAATTGATTAAGCCATGATTTCTAATTTTGTAATAAACAATAGAAGGAATCTTTGCGTCTCTTTCGCCTCAAATATTCAAAATTAAGTTTAAATCAGAGCATCCTTGATTCTCTTAATATTTAAGGAAATATTGGGAAACTATGGTTTCTACTATTCCAAGCAAACAGGTAAGAACTGATTGTACTAACTGTTTATCTTACTAATTTAAGGTTTCCTACATGTATATAAACCTGTCTGTATCTTTATATCCAGACTTGGGAGGTATCAGTAACTTATACAGAACTATACCATCTAAGTACAAACTATGCTTTACGTATATAATAACACTAATATACATACTGTTTGCTAGATTGTTCCTTGAACTCACAATCCTCGGGATTTTTCCTAAAGTCTATCTAGACTTTTCCCTGTAGGGGGCAGGAAGAACTGACATATTTTATGATCAATTAATTGATGTATAACGGTAACATCGTGTCTCTGGTCCAGAAGACCAAATAGGAAATATTTATCTCGAGATAATGGCACTATTGAAAATGCAGAGATACATTAATGCTCTGGTAAACTTTCATCAGGACGACATGGCCTGAGCCCAAAAAACTGATTTTGAGCGAAGTGAAAAATCTATTTTTGGGTGAGGTAGCCATGTCGTCCTGATGGACCCACCCTCTTTTTGACAAAAGGATAATGAATCCCTCCCTATGGTACTGTATCTGCAACACCTACAAAGCTACGAAGAATGGCTTGGTGGCGCCTCGCAGTGGCGATTCGGCGCACTATTTACAGTACAGTAGGAGTGTCGAGAGCATCGCCTCTTTCACGACTCTCCTATATTCTTGCCACTTTCTCCCTCTCAAAGCAAAAACGCTATTGAGGGTGTAGATAGCTATGAGACGTGTCAAGAATACGTCCTCTGATATACGCGATATCCCTTTTTAAATTTTAAGGGATATTTGCTCCAGGAGTTAGAATTCTGGATACCTTTGGTAAATTCTCTGGGATATATCACTGTAGTCACATATACCTAGGAACCTACTAATGAAGGAACTTCCATCAGGACGACATGGCTACCTCACCCAAAAATAGATTTTTCGCTTCGCTCAAAATCCGTCTAAATATAATGAACTTCCTGGCAGACTTTTTTTAATGGCTGGTAATTTGAATAGGAATCTTTAATTATTATACAATACTTTTTCCCACAAAAAAGAATATAAATGAAAAAAAAGTTTTATATCAACAACCATAGATCGCTTATTATTTACTTTATTTTAAATGCTTTTATTCTGGTCCTATGACACATGGAAAAGCTTAATGCCATGCAGAGACCAACGAGATTTTTTTTCTCATCCTATACATTCTTTAAGTATTAAGAGAATCTTATAGCATAGCCTGAATTAATTGTCAAATTCATACGATTGTAGCATTTTGAGCTATAAAAAGACTTCAGCTTCCTGAAAACCTTCATATCATCAGTTCTTCGTATTGTGGACTTCAGGCCTCTGGACAGAGTACAGTTTCCTCTTTTGCATTTGAGTGATGGTTAGTGAACTACGTCATCAAAATTATTAACAGTGTGTTTGTGCCTTGAGTGATAGCGCTCCTTTTCCTCCCCTGCTGATATTTTAGGAAATGATGTAGGGAGACTTTCCCGGAACAACGAGTTCCCACTCAACAATTAGATAAAAACACATTTCTCCACACGTGTCTATTGGGAGTTTGTTGTACATGTGGAGAAGTTAAGGGCCAGATTCCCTTGATAATCATCCTTCCCAGGAATTTTTCTCCCATATCCAGAAACGCCATTATTAATGAGGATAATAATAATAATGATGATGACCTAAACTAGTCCAAATATTCTTCAGAATTAGAGCTTTCTCATATAGATCTCTCTTTACATTCATTCCTAACCCACTATTCTTTACCACTCCCCTCACTGCCCCTGACACTTTACATCCTTCATTCATTCTCTGATGTACATTGTTTCCACTCCACCATTACAGCAACACCAGACCACAAAGTACTTAAACTAATCTACTTCCTCAAGTAACTTTCCATTCAACATGACATTCAACCTAGCACCACCCTCCCTTCTTGTGCATGTCATAACCTTACTCTTACCCACATTAACTCTCAACTTACTTCTCTCACACACCCTTCCAAACTCTATCGCTGCTCGACCCAGCTTCTCCTTTACCTCTAACCCATGATCACTCTTATCTATCAGTTTCAGTCCTCGACCAAGCACTCGAGCATTCACCTCTCTCACAACTCCATCAATAAACAAATTGAACAATCATGGCAACATCACACATACCTGTCTCAACCCAACTCTCACTGGAAACCACTCACTCACTTCACTTCCTAACCTAACACTTGGGTTAGTCTATGTGTAAACTCTTCACTGGCTGCAACAACCTTCCACCAATTCCATATAACCTCATCACATTCCACATCGCTCCTCTATCAGCTCTATCATAAGCTTTCTCCAGATCCATAAATGCAACCCACACCTCCTTACCTTTCGCTAAATATTTATCACATATCTGCCTAACTGTAAAAATCTGATCCACACATCCCGTAACTTTTCTAAACCCACGCTGTACTTCTAAGATTGCATCCTCTGTTTTATCCTTGATCCTATTAATTAATATTCTACTATACACTTTTCCAACAACACTAAACAAACTAATACCCTTTGAATTACAACACTCATGCATATCTCCCTTACCTTTGTATAGCGGTGCAATACACACACATATGCAATTAACTAAAATCATAAACTTCATGGGATGACGACATGTCTGTATATGAGAGAGAGAGAGAGAGAGAGAGAGAGAGAGAGAGAGAGAGAGAGAGAGAGAGAGAGAGAGAGATGGGATGTATACTAATTCCTGCAAGAGAACTAGGACTGCTAAATTACTACTAAACGGCCACTTCATGACCCATGGACGAGAGGTTCAAGGTTTGTGGGCAACATTCATAGGTACAGATAGGCAAAAGTGATCATACACCTCCAAACACACCTTCAGCTCCTAGTAAACAGATAGGTAAAAGGGAAGGCTACGGACAGGTTTAAGCTTCCAAGTTTGTAATTGAGAGGGTTGAGGTAGGCACTGACCAAAGTTGAACTTGAAAGCGAGGAGCCATACTAAGCCAAAAGGAAGTGTCTCAATAATTTTTAGTTCTTTCTTCCGGGGCTAATTAGAAGGTTGTGCCACTTGCAGGCAAGATATTAAATCATTCTAAAGTAGCATTGTAATGCCCTGACATGACACCAGGCAGCTTCATCTCAGCTCACAAGGAAAGATGAGATCAATGAGCTCCTGAATTGGTGTTCGAGACTGACTGGCACCAGGTCTTCGTCCCACAATCTGTGAGATGACAAAAACGACAGTATACCTATCTCTCAAATATTTGACACCATGAAGAGCCTGAAACTTTTCTACCCTCTTGATAATACAGAGAAGAGACAGTCTTGAGGGAAAGATCCCTATAATGCTCTCCTCAGGCTATAAGGTGGGATCTGGCATGAGCTTCCGTGCCCTGAGGATGAACACGATCCCACCTTAGGTCTTAAGTCCAGAGTAGGCAAGACTGCTTGAAGTTCCCTTTGAGCATGGATCGTTATTATTATTATTATTATTACTAGCCAAGCTACAACCCTAGTTGGAAAAGCAAGATGCTATAAGCCCAGGGGCTCCAATAGGGAAAAATACCCCAGTGAGGAAAGGAAATAAGGAAATAAATAAATGATGAGAACAAATTAACAATAAATCATTCTAAAAAAAGTAACAACGTCAAAACAGATATGTCATATATAAACTATAAAAAGACTCATGTACGCCTGGTCAACATAAAAACATTTGCTTCAACTTTACACTTTTGAAGTTCTACTGATTCAACTACCCGATTAGGAAGATCATTCCACAACTTGGTAATAACTGGAATAAAACTTCGAGAGTACTGTGTAGTATTGAGCCTAATGATGGAGAAGTCCTGGCTATTAGAATTAACTGCCTGCCTAGTATTACGAACAGGATAGAATTATCCAGGGAGATCTGAATGTAAAGGATGGTCAGAGTTATGAAAAATCTTATGCAACATTCATAATGAACTAATTGAAAGACGGTGCCAGAGATTAATATCTAGATCAGGAATAAGAAATTTAATAGACCGTAAGTTTCTGTCCAACAAATTAAGATGAGAATCATCAGCTGAACACCAGACAGAAGAACAATACTCAAAACAAGGTAGAATGATAGAATTAAAACACTTCTTCAGAATATACTGATCACCGAAAATCTTAAAAGACTTTCTCAATAAGCAAATTTTTTGTACAATTGAAGAAGACACAGACCTAATGTGTTTCTCAAAAGTAAATTTGCTGTCGAGAATCACACCTAAAATTTTAAGAGTCATACGAATTTAAAGAAACATTATCAATACTGAGATCCAGATGTTGAGGAGCCACCGTCCTTGACCTACTTACAATCATACTTTGAGTTTTGTTAGGATTCAACTTCATACCCCATAATTTGCACCATGCACTAAATTTAGCTAAATTTCTATTAAGGAATTCACCAACCTCAGATCTACATTCAGGGGATGGAATTGATGCAAAGAGAGTAGCATCATCTGCATATGCAACAAGCTTGTTTTCTAACCAAACCACATGTCATGTGTATATAGTATGAAAAGTAATGGGCCAAGAACACTACCCTGTGGAACACCGGATATCACATTCCTATACTCACAATAGTGCCCATAAACAATAACTCTTTGAGATCTATTACTTAAAAAATCATTAATAATGCTAAGAAACGACCCACCCACTCCCAACTGCTTGACTGTTGAGAGAGAGAGAGAGGCGTAAATATGTTATTTTTATTAGTAAAATAAATTTTTGAATATACTTACCCGATAATCATGTAGCTGTCAACTCCGTTGCCCGACAGAATTCTATGGAGGGATACGCCAGCTATCACAATACTAGAAGGGGGTGTATTTACCAGCGCCACCTGTGGCCAGGTACTCAAGTACTTCTTGTTGACACCTCCTCAATTATTCCTCGGTCCACTGGTTCTCTATGGGGAGGAAGGGAGGGTCGATTAAATATGTTATTTTTATTAGTAAAATAAATTTTTGAATATACTTACCCGATAATCATGTAGCTGTCAACTCCGTTGCCCGACAGAATTCTATGGAGGGATACGCCAGCTATCACAATACTAGAAGGGGGTGTATTTACCAGCGCCACCTGTGGCCAGGTACTCAAGTACTTCTTGTTGACACCTCCTCAATTATTCCTCGGTCCACTGGTTCTCTATGGGGAGGAAGGGAGGGTCGATTAAATCATGATTATCGGGTAAGTATATTCAAAAATTTATTTTACTAATAAAAATAACATTTTTCAATATTAAACTTACCCGATAATCATGTAGCTGATTCACACCCAGGGGGGTGGGTGAAAAACCAGTGTACAAGACTAAAGGATAGCTAAGTATCCCGTATTTCATATAATCAGTTATCCACAATAACAATGAAATAATAAGTACCTGGTAAGGAAGTCAACTTGAACCGTTACTCTGCCTTTAATAAGATCGTCTTCCTTACTGAGCGCAGCGTTCCTCTTGGGAGGCTGAATCAACTCAAAGGTGCTAAAGTATACAGGGCTGCAACCCATACTAAAGGACCTCATCACAACCTTTAACCTCGGCGCTTCTCAAGAAAGAATTGACCACCCGCCAAATCAACAAGGATGTGGAAGGCTTCTTAGCCGACCGTACAACCCATAAAAAGTATTCAAGAGAAAGGTTAAAAGGTTATGGGATTATGGGAATGTAGTGGCTGAGCCCTCGCCTACTACTGCATTCGTTGCTACGAATGGTCCCAGGGTGTAGCAGTACTCGTAAAGAGACTGGACATCTTTGAGATAGAATGATGCGAACACTGACTTGCTTCTCCAATAGGTTGCATCCA
>NC_090727.1:96535581-96542173 GCF_036898095.1 Palaemon carinicauda | reverse complement strand
AATATACTAAAGTCACCCATGAAATCATAACCTACTGAGAAGCTATCAAAGAAAACGTCATCATGAGGAAAGTAATTAAAGGGTTAACTAAAGAAAATTATCTTTGCTTGAAATGAAAAGTAGACGCTATTGATTTTTTATATTTCAAGGCTCTCAGTATCGCTGTTAACATCAGTTTAGTATTTTTATAGCTTTATATATATATTTTGTGGCATATTGAGTTATTCTATAATTTAATTTCTGAAATTTGACATATATTGGAATAAAAGATAGAATATTTGCAAATAATTTTTAAGGTCTTGTTTAGCCTTTAAGCGTAAAATTAAAATTTTCAGAGTATTTAATGCTTAATTGGCTGATTACAGAAGTTAATTGAGCTATAGCATTAATCTATATCCCCGTAAATGAAGAAATTTACAAACTCCATACATGAATTGATTGCGTTTAGAAGTTAATAATGGTACCACTGTTGATAGACTAACAACGAAACCGCCCCTGTTCTAATCACCAATATCAAAACATACATCTAATTACGGCATTAATTTCTCATAGGTTATAAGAACAGATAAATATAGTATCTCAGTAATGTTAGTGTTATTAAAAACTCCTCTAAAATGGCACATATATAGAAGATTTTCTTATATATTTGCAATTTAGACTGACGACACAAATGAAATTCAGACTGACGGAACAACGATCTGTGGTTACCAGTGTAGGTTGATCTCAAGATTCTCTAGACTGGTAGAATAAACCTTTAATATTCATCAGACTTACAGAATAACCATCTACGCTTACCAGACTGACAGAAATATGATCTCTGCTGACAGAATGACCATCTATGCTTGCTAGACTGATAGAAATATAATCTCTGCTGGCAGAATGACCATCTATGCTTGCCAGACTGATAGAAATATAATCTCTGATGACAGAATGACCTTCTATGCTTTCCAGACTGATAGAAATATAATCTCTGCTGACAGAGTGACCATCTATGCTTGCCAGAATGACAGAAATATAATCAATGCTGACAGAATGACCATCTACGCTTACCAGACTGACAGAAATATAATCTCAGCTAACAGAATGATCATCTATGCTTGCCAGACTGACAGATATATAATCTCTGCTGACAGAATGACCATCTATGCTTGCCAGACTGAGGGAAATGTAATCTCTGCTGACAGAAGGACCATCTACGCTTGCCAGACTGACAGAAATATAATATCTACTGACAGAATGACCATCTATGCTTGTCAGACGGACAGAAATATAATCTCTGCTGACAGAATGACCATCTATGCTTGCCAGACTGACAGAAATATAATCTCTGTTGACAGAATGACCTTCTATGCTTGCCAGACTGACAGAAATATAATCTCTGCTGACAGAATGACCATCTACGCTTGCCAGACTGATAGAAATATGATCTCTGCTGACAGAAGGACCATCTATGCTTGACAGACTGACAGAAATATAATCTCTGCTGACAGAATGACCATCTATGCTTGCCAGACTGACAGAAATATAATCTCTGCTGACAGAATGACCATCTATGCTTACCAGACTGACAGAAATATAATCTCTGCTGACAGAATGACCATCTATGCTTGCCAGACTGACAGAAATATAATCTCTGTTGACAGAATGACCACCTATGCTTGCCAGACTGACAGAAATATAATCTCTGTTGACAGAAGGACCTTCTATGCTTGCCAGACTGACAGAAATATTATCTCTGTTGACAGAATAACCATCTATGCTTGCCAGACTGACAGAAATACAATCTCTGCTAACAGAATGCCCATCTATGCTTGCCAGACTGACAGAAATATAATCTCTGCTGACTGAAGGACCATCTATACTTGTCAGGCTGACAGAAATATAATCTCTGCTGACAGAATGACCATCTATGCTTGCCAGACTGATAGAACTATGATCTCTGCTGACAGAATGGCCATCTATGCTTGCCAGACTGACAGAAATATAATCTCTGCTGACAGAATGACTACCTATGCTTGCCAGACTGACAGAAATACAATCTCTGCTGACAGAAGGACCATTTATGCTTGCCAGACTGACAGAAATATAATCTCTGCTGACAGAATGACCATCTATGCTTACCAGACTGACAGAAATATAATCTCTGCTGACAGAATGACCATCTATGCTTACCAGACTGACAGAAATATAATCTCTGCTGACAGAAGGACCATCTATACTTGTCAGGCTGACAGAAATATAATCTCTGCTGACAGAAGGACCATCTATAACCTGTCAGGCTGACAGAAATATAATCTCTGCTGACAGAATGACCATCTATGCTTGCCAGTCTTACAGAAATATGATCTCTGGTATTGTCTAGACTGATAACATGATGAGTCTCGTATATTTTTCAGTGGCTACTTTCCTCTCGGTAAGGGTAGAAGAGGACTCTTTAGATATGGTATGCAGCTCTTCTAGGAGAAGGACACTCAAAAATCAAACCATTGTTCTCTAGTGTTGGGTAGTGCCATAACCTCGGTACCATGGTCTTCCACTGTCTAGGGTTAGAGTTCTCTTGCTTGAGGGTACGCTCAGGCACACTATTCTATCTAATTTCTCTTCCTCTTGTTTTGTTAAAGTTTTTATAGTTTATGTATAAAACATTTATTTCAATGTTGTTACTGTTCTTAAAATAGTTTATTTTTCCTTGCTTCCTTTCCTCACTGGGCAATTTTCCCTGTTGGGGCCCCTTGGCTTATAGCATCCTGCATTTCCAACTAGGGTTGTAGCTTAGCAAATAATAATAATAATAATAATAATAATAATAATAATAATAATAATAATAATAATAATAACACCATCCGGACTGAATCAATATGAATCATTGATATAGACTGAACTTATGATATGAATCTCTGATACTTCGACTGAATATAGATATCTGTTATCTTTGTCATCTTATGGACTGACAGAATAAGTATCTTTAAAATCCTATTGATAACACCATAAGCATCTCTAATGAAGAACAGACTGACGGTATATATAAATATTCAATCTGTTGGTAACAAAAACCATTTAAATTCGAATTGATAAACGAGAAATATTTCATTCAGAAAGAAACTGACGACTTTCTTGTACTCTAAGTGTTTCGATTATGTCGATTTGATAATAACCAGCAGTTATGCTGTTTGATATGTAAAATACCTAAGAATGTATACGATAATTTGAACGTATAGGTCCCGTAGTAAGGTTCCCCTGCGTTATAGACCCAGGAAACCAGCCATTAAGATAAGGGCGTGTAACATCGAACAGCCTTACAATATATGTACATTCGATATCGCCTGAGCTGAGAAATAGGTATTTCTGATATCCAGAACTGACAGAATAAGCATTTCTTAATACCCATTAATACCAATTACGTCACAACTTACCTATATTTCTCAATAAAGCTCAAACTCACAGAAATCAAAATGGATTCCCCGATACGCCAAAGACCCAACTTACCGCTTAGTCCCATAGAATATGAGCCCTTAATGGACCTCAGGATCAGTAAATGATAGAAATGAATGAGGAGGGAGAACTCTCAAAGTAGGCGCTGGTTTAACCCCCATAGAATTCCCGCTATAGATTCACCTGGAATGGGAATCCTATGGACATTTATTCCCCCTTTTGGATCTATTGACCTTTGCCAAGTGTCAATATTCCAAGCCTTTTATTTTCATTTCGACCTCGCTGGGTGAGAGGATGTATCCTTTAGGGAGATACGAGAAGAAATGGTGTCTTGATCTGGGTCGTGACTTAGGGTTGGAAGAGAGTATTGAAGGAGGTTGGGAGGAGGTTGGAAAGGAGCATTGAAATGGGTTGGAAAGGGGTTGGAATGGAGCATTGAAGGGGGTTGGAAAGGAGCATTGAAATGGGTTGGAAGGGGGTTGAAATGGAGCATTGAAGGGGGTTGGAAGGGAGCATTGAAATGGGTTAGAAGGGGGTTGGATGAGAGTATTGAAGGGGGTTGGAAGAGGGTTGGAAGAGAGCATTAAAGGGGGTTGGAAGAGAGCATTGAAACGGGTTGGAAGAGGGTTGGAAGAGAGCAGTGAAAAGGGTAAGAAGAGAGCATTGAAGGGGGTTGGAATGGAGCATTTAAGAGGGTTGAAAAGGGGTTGGAAGGGAGCATTGAAAGGGGTTGGAAGAGACCATTTAAGGGGGTTGGAAGGGAGCATTGAAGGAGGTTGGAAGAGAACATTGAAATGGGTTGGAAGGGGGAGGAAAAGGAGCATTGAAAGAGATATTGAAGGGAGATGGAAGGGTGAACTGAAGGTGGTTGGTAGTGGGGTTGGAAGGGGGCATTGAAGGGGCACTGAAAGGGGCTAGAGGTTGGCAATGAAGGGCGATGGAAGGGGGTTAGAAGGGGCATTGAAGATGGAGGGAAGGGGAATGGAAGGGGGTATTGAAGGGGGTTGGAAGGGAACATTGAAGAGGTTGAAATGGGCCACTCAAGGGGAATGGAAAGGGGTATTGAAGGGGGTTAAAGGGGTTCAATGGGGGTATTGAGGGGCATTGAAGGGGTTAAAAGGGGGCATTAAAGGGAGCATTTAGTAGGGTTGGAAAGGGGCAATGAAGAGGGCTGGAAGGGGGCGTTGAAGGGGGTTGATTGGGGGCATTGAGGGGGTATTGAAAGTGGTTGGAAGGAGGCATTGAAAGGGGCAATGAAGGTGGTTGGAAAGGGGCATTGGAGTGGTATTTCAGGGGGTTGGAAGGAGCCATTAAAAGGGGCATTTAAGGGAACATTGAAGAGGGTTGGAAGGAGCCATTGAAAGGGGCATAGAAGTTGGAGGAAAAGGTACATTGAAGGGGGTTGTAAGGGGGCATTGAAGAGGCATTCAAGGGGGGTATTGAAGGGGGTATTGAAGGGGTTGGAAGGGTGTATTGAAGGGGGTTGGAATGAGGCATTGAAGGGGCATTGAAGAAGGTTTGAAGGGGGATTGAAGGGGCATTGAAGATAGCCTTGAGGGACATTGAAGGGGGCATTGAAGGGGGTTGGGAGGGGGGCATTAAAGGGGTTGGAAGGGGTCATTTGGGAGAAGGGATTGTCGTTCGTGATGTTTCATATTGTGTGGAATTGAAGGTCTTGAGTATGGTTCAAAATTATCTAGAATATTGTTATTAATTAGATAAGCAACACTCGGAATCTGTTTACATACACACACACACATTGTATATATATATATATATATATATATATATATATATATATATATATATATATATATATATATATATATATATATATATATAAATTGATATATATAAATATATTATATATGTATGTATATATATACATATATATATACTGTATATATATATATATATATATATATATATATATATATATATATATATATACTGTATATATATATATATATATATATATATATATATATATATATATATCAATATATATATATATATATATATATATATATATATATATATATATATATATATATATTTATATATATATATATATTGATATATATATACTATATATATATATATAATATCTATATATATACAGTATAAATATATATATGTTTATGCATAAATTCATATTAAGTAAACATCTCTAGTCAACCTCAACTATTGATTTAAACATCGGACCATATACATCTAACATCTCGGAATGTTCATGAATATAAACTCCTTCTTTGGTCGCTGCAACCTTGACCATCGACCTTAACATGTATTAATTGCCGTGGATTTCCATACACTCTAATATGAGCCAAGTTTGATGTCTCTGTGACAACGATGTCCAAAAGTATGGCTGATTACGTGATCTGGACATTTTGCTTTACCGTGACCTTGACCTTTGACCTTGACCTTCCAAAATTTGATCATTTCCAGCTTTTTACATTTCAGTTAATCTCTAAAAGTTTCATTACTCTACGATTAAAATTGTGCCCAAGAAGCTGATCACAAACAAACACACACACACAAACAGGGGATAAAACAACCTCCATCCAACTTCGTTGGCGGGGGTAATAACAAATACCAAAGGTTATTTACATTCACAACAAACAAATACTTTAGTTAGAGACAAAGGTTGAAGTGCAAAATCTTCTTCATCCTCTATTGATTTTGTAATTCCCGGCGAAAAAAAGAAAAAAATATTTTGAAAGACATTTTATTACTATTATTATTATTTTTATTATTATTATTATTATTATTATTATTACTAGCCAAGCTACAACCCTAGTTAGAAAAGCAAGATGCTATAAGGCCAAGGGCTCCAACAGGGAAAAATAGCCCAGTGAGGAAATGAATTAAGGAAATAAATAAATGATGAGAATAAATTTAACAATATATCATTCTAAAACCAGTAACAGCGTCAAAACAGATATGTCCTATATAAACTATTAACAACGTCAAAAACAGATATGTCATATAAACCATAAAAAGACTCATGTCAGCCTGGTCAACATAAATACATTTGCTCCAACTTTGAACTTTTGAAGTTCTACTGATTCAAATACCCGATTAGGAAGATCATTCCACAACTTGGTAACAGCTGGAATAAAACTTCTAGAATACTGTGTAGTATTGAGCCTCATGATGG
>NC_090727.1:96523081-96530581 GCF_036898095.1 Palaemon carinicauda | reverse complement strand
ACCACAAGAACGTTCATTAATCGTCATCAGAAACTTTGCGAAAAAGAAGCATAAATAATGAGAGTGAGCCGTCTGGGCAGGGGTGCCATTCGTACGATAATTATCGTACATGTACATTACTTTAGGTCCAGTACGATGTTCGATACATACCTTAGGTATATACAAAAGTGTGTATGTTTGATTAAATAATTTTTGCTAAAATACCTTGAAATAAGTTATATATGTTACTTAATCATGTTGAAAGTGTGTAGATAATTTTGGTTTAAAAAACGATAATTTTAAGGTTCATGTACGATAATCCAGTGGAAATAATCTGGTAACCCTGCGTCTGGGTGTTTGGCGCTGCGCAATCTTGCTGCGCAATCTGGGTGTTTTGGCCGTGCGCAGTCTCGCAAGGCGTTCAGCTGACTTAACTAGTTGAAAATAATGGCGGCCATTAAGAAGATGAGCAAATAGGGAAAGATGGATGGGTGATTTTTGGATCTATTTACAGCACCGGGTGGTTTTAAATGTCGCTCGTGAATGGCAGAGATAAAGGGAGAGTGACAGTACCCTGGCAGGACAATGCCTCAGAAACTGGTCACATATTATATACTATACTCAATTTGTAATGAGACGCATTTGCACCGACTCGCAGGGGTGTCTTTTTAGCTCGGAAATGTTTCCTACTAGCCGATTGCTTAGATTTATTTTTTCCAACCAGTCAGCTAGTAGGAACACTGACTCGTAGGGGTGCCCTTTTAGCTCGGAAATGTTTCCTACTAGCTGATTGATTAGATTTATTTTTTCCAACCAGTCAGCTAGTAGGAACACTGACTCGTAGGGGTGCCCTTTTAGCTCGGAAAAGTTTCCTACTAGCTGATTGGTTAGATTTATTTTGTCCAACCATTCAGCTAGTAGGAAACCTTTACGAGCTAAAAGGACACCCCTGCAAGTCATTGCAAATGCACCTCATTAAAAAAAATTGAGTATAGGGACCAAGTTGTGGAATAATCTTCCTAATCTGGTAGATATATCGGCAGTACTTCAAAAGCTCAAACTTGCAGCAAATGTTATTATGTTAAACAGGCTGACATAAGTCTCTTTTTTTAGTTTATATATATGAAAGAACTATTTTAATGTTGTTACTATTCTTAAAATATTTTCATTCTAATTGTTCATTACTTCTTATGTTGTTTATTCATTTCCTTATTTCTATTCCTTATTGGGCTATTTTCCCTACTGCAGCCCTTGGGTTTATACCATCCTGCTTTTCCAATTAGGGATGTAGCTTAGCTAATAATAATAATAATAATAATAATAATGATACCCGATTCAACCCTTCCCACCCCCTCCCCCTTTCCAAACTATAACCCGCTAGTTCGGCAATTTATGGGAGACTGTGGTTTCCGAGTGTGCCTCTCGGGGTACCCCCGTCGGGAGGGTATGGCAATTCCCCCTCCCCTTCAGTATGAGAGGAAAGCATTCACGACCGCTATATCGCACCACTTAGCAACTGCATGAAATGTTGTTATTATTCATGACCGCTAAATCGTACCACTTGGCAATTGTATGAAATGTTATTATTCATGATAGCTATATCGTACCACTTTACAATTGCATGAAATGTTATTACTCATGATAGCTATATCGTACCACTTTACAATTGCATGAAATGTTGTTATTATTCACGACTGCTATATCGTACCACTTGACAATTGCATGAAATGTTATTATTCAGGATAGCTATATCGTACCACTTTACAATTGCATGAAATGTTATTACTCATGATAGCTATATCGTACCACTTTACAATTGCATGAAATGTTGTTATTATTCACGACTGCTATATCGTACCACTTGACAATTGCATGAAATGTTATTATTCAGGATAGCTATATCGTACCACTTTACAATTGCATGAAATGTTATTACTCATGATAGCTATATCGTACCACTTTACAATTGCATGAAATGTTGTTATTATTCACGACTGCTATATCGTACCACTTGACAATTGCATGAAATGTTATTATTCAGGATAGCTATATCGTACCACTTGACAATTGCATGAAATGTTATTATTCAGGATAGCTATATCGTACCACTTTACAGTTGCATGAAATGTTATTATTCAGGATAACTATATCGTACCACTTGGCAATTGCATGAAATGTTATTATTCATGATAGCTACATCGTACCACTTGGCAATTGCATGAAATGTTATTATTCATGACCGCTAAGTCGTACCACTTGACAATTGCATGAAATATTATTATACATGATAGCTATATCGTACCACTTTACAATTGCATGAAATGTTACTACTATTCACGAGCGCTATATTGTGCCACTTGGCAATTGCATGAATCGTCATTATTATTCACGACCGCTATATCGTACCACTTGGCAATTGCATGAAATGATTTATTAACAAAAGCTATATAGAACCCCTTAGTAATTGCATGAAATAATGATTTATCCACTAAGGATATGTCTTACCACTTTACAATTGCAGGAAACATATATTCACAAACGCTTTTTAGAACTCATTGACAATTACATGAAATGTTGATTTATTGATAAACGTTATGTAGTACAACTTAAATGCATGAAATGTCTTATTCTTGACTGTCTTGTTAAAACTGTGTCATTAACTTTTAAGGGTAATTTAGGTATTAATTTGGTTTGATTTAAAGTAATAATAATAATAATAATACAAAAAGTCACTAAAACAATAAAATTGAATAACTATATCCAGACAAAATTAATAATAATAATAATAATAATAATGATAATAATAATAATAATAATAATGAAATTAAATTACTTTACCGAGACAACAAAATTACCAAATAATAATAATAATAATAATAATAATAATAATAATAATAATAATAATAATAATAATAATAGGTTGGATACACAGGTAACTATGTTTACTCTTAAAAATGATTAATAATCTATGTTAAAAACATAAAATACGCTTTTGGTAATAATAATAACAATAATAATAATAATAATAATAATAATAATAATAATAATAATAGATGTAGTAACAGTAATAAGAGTAAATAAATAACTAGCACTTCAAATGTCAGTCAATCAACAAATCACTCGACGTAAATAAATCACCACAAACATAAAAAAATATATATATTCCTCGTCTTGAACATCCCAAACGAGCTAACAATTCACTTGGGCCACAACAGCCAAACACAAGAGAGACCCACACACTGATAAGCGGCTCCATCTGACGACCGATTCCCGAAGCTCTGAGGCAAGCCAAGGATTCTTTATCCTCAACACAGACGAACACCACAAACGACTGACATCAGCACCCTTGTCTGACCTGAATGTCTGCGTGCGTCTGTTTGTGTGTTTGTTTTCAGGTAGGGGGTGGTGCAGGGGGAAGGTAGGGGGTGATAGGAGGATGTAAGGGGGAAAGGTAGAGAGAGGAGGAAGGAGGGGGGTGAAGTTATTTTGACAGGGTTGATGATGATGACAGGTGGGTTTTCAGTGGCTCTGGGTGTTGTCAGGTTATGTTGTGATTGTAATGAGTGTTGGGGGGGGGGTAGGGGGTAGGGGGTGGAGGGTAGGGGAAATAGATGGGGGAGAAGGTAGGTAGGGGGTATTCCTCCCCCTCCCCATGCACACACACACACACACACACACACCTTTGCATTCACTTCACTTAGCTCAACTTCCCCCATCTGAAATAGAACCCCCATCACATCACCTCTCCCAACTCACTTCCCCAATCTCACCACCCATTCATACGCATGAGAGGATGAGTAAGGGGATGAGTAGGGGGATGAGTGAGTGAGGAAGGTAGATGGGAATCATGATTTAGGGGAAGAACCTGCACATTATGAAATAAGGAAGATCCCGGGCGTGAAAACAGAACTATGGTTGAAAACATGAGGATGTAATCCCAGTGAAAAGCGAGAACTGGAAGTCTGAATAGGACTCATAGACTTCCGCCCAGGGAGACCATTCAACTGGGAGGGGGGGAGGGGGGGAGGGGGAAGAAGGAAGCTGATTAGAGTAAAGGCAGAAGGTTAAAAAGTGAGTGTAGCTAAGAGATGAAAAGGCACTATAAAGGTGCTAGTCATTCCTACAGTGCTGTGCGTGAGGAGTGCTGTCAGAGTACTTAACCTACGGAGACGACGTTTGAAATGCTTAGGAAGAGTCGAGTCAAAACTAACATTTCTAAGAAAATAACTACTAAGTTAGATAAATAAAATGTTCGACTTATAAACAACTTGGAACCTATCAAGTTCGTAAGTTGAGGACTTTCTGTATCAAGATTCAATTATTATTTCGTAAAAAAAATGACTATTGAATATTACGATACCAACACCATAGCAAAAAACTATACATTATAGAAAGAAGGACTTTGGTAAGCTGATTGGAGCTAGATTACATTGCAATTAAACCAATAAGTATTATATAGAAATAAATCAGAAAAGAAATTTTAGGTCATCCACAAAAAAAAGTGGAAAAGTGATGTAAAGTAAAATATACAAACAATGACAAATTTGGGGGAAAAACCCATCAAGTTATCAGAACAGGACGTCCAAAATATCTAAGAGAATTGCTACCCAAACCTATAACCCTGCTGACACTCCTAAAAACATACCCACTTCACTCACATATCTATAATTATGTAGACTTCCAAAATATCTAAGAGAATCGCTACCCAAACCTATAACCCTCCTGGCACTCCTAAAAACATACCCTCTTCACTCTCGTATCTATAATTATGTAGACTTCCAAAATATCTAAGAGAATTGCTACCTAAACCTATAACCCTCTTGGCACTCCTAAAAACATACCCTCTTCACTCACATATATATAATTATGTACTTCCAAAATATCTAAGAGAATTGCTACCCAAACCTATAACCCTCCTGGCACTCCTAAAAACATACCCTCTTCACTCTCGTATCTATAATTATGTAGACTTCCAAAATATCTAAGAGAGTTGCTACCCAAACCTATAACCCTCCTGGCACTCCTAAAAACATACCATTTTCACTCTCATATCTATAATTATGTACTTCCAAAATATCTAAGAGAAATGCTACCCAAACCTATAACCCTCCTGGCACTCCTAAAAACATACCCTCTTCCCTCACATATCTATAATTATGTACTTCCAAAATATCTAAGAGAAATGCTACCCAAACCTATAACCCTCCTGGCACTCCTAAAAACATACCCTCTTCACTCTCGTATCTATAATTATGTAGACTTCCAAAATATCTAAGAGAATTGCTACCCAAACCTATAACCCTCCTGGTACTCCTAAAAACATACCCTCTTCCCTCACATATCTATAATTATGTACTTCCAAAATATCTAAGAGAAATGCTACCCAAACCTATAACCCTCCTGGCACTCCTAAAAACATACCCTCTTCACTCACATATCTATAATTATGTAGACTTCCAAAATATCTAAGAGAAATGCTACCCAAACCTATAACCCTCCTGGCACTCCTAAAAACATACCCTCTTCCCTCACATATCTATAATTATGTACTTCCAAAATATCTAAGAGAAATGCTACCCAAACCTATAACCCTCCTGGCACTCCTAAAAACATACCCTCTTCCCTCACATATCTATAACTATGTACTTCCAAAATATCTAAGAGAAATGCTACCCAAACCTATAACCCTCCTGGCACTCCTAAAAACATACCCTCTTCCCTCACATATCTATAATTATGTACTTCCAAAATATCTAAGAGAATTGCTACCCAAACCTATAACCCTCCTGGCACTCCTAAAAACATACCCTCTTCACTCACATATCTATAATTATGTACTTCCAAAATATCTAAGAGAAATGCTACCCAAACCTATAACCCTCTTGGCACTCCTAAAAACATACCCTCTTCACTCACATATCTATAATTATGTAGACTTCCAAAATATCCAAGAGAATTTCTACCCAAACCTATATCACTCATGGCACTCCTAAAAACATACCCTTTTCACTCACATATCTATAATTATGTAGACTTCCATAATATCTAAGAGAATTGCTACCCAAACCTGTAACCCTCCTGGCACTTCTAAAAACATACCCTCTTCACTCACATATCTAAACTTACGTAAACTTCCAAAATATCTAAGAGAATTGCTACCCAAACCTATAACCATCCTGGCACTCCTAAAAACATACCCTCTTCACTCTCATATCTATAATTATGTAGACTTCCAAAATATCTAAGAAAATTGTTACCTAAACCTATAACCCTGCTGGCATTCCTAAAAACATACCCTCTTCACTCTCGTATCTATAATTATGTAGACTTCCAAAATATCTAAGAGAGTTGCTACCCAAACCTATAAACCTCCTGGCACTCCTAAAAACATATCCTTTTCACTCACATATCTATAATTATGTAGACTTCCAAAATATCTAGGAGAATTGTTACATATTGTGCAGCCAACAAATTGTGTTGACACGAGAATAGTTGCAGATTGTATCAAACCATTCGAACCTAGATATATGTCTATTGTAGGTTCTAGAGCCTTTAAATATGCGGCCCTGAGACTACACCATAGACTCCCACGAGACATCCGAAGATTGAAAATATTAAGGCTTTCAAGAGGAAACTGAAGACTTTCTTGTTCTCTGAGTGCTTCGATGGTGTAGATCGGACAATAAACGAGCAATATGCGGTATGGTATGTTGAATGATTTCGAACGAACAAGATAAAATAACTGTGAAGGTCCTGCAGAGAGTAGAGTTCTGCTGCAGTATAGGACCAGAAAAGAAGCCCTTAGGCCGGGAGCACACTAGCGACTCTGTGGCGCCACAAAGCCACAGCATTGTGTGGCGGGGATGTGGTCTCCCATAGGTTTCCATTGTTTCCAAAGCCACGCCACGCCTGTGGCGGGGATGAGCGACAGAGAGCCACATTCGTTTGCCACAGTCGCTAGTTTGCGCGGCAAAACTTGAAAACAATGGAAACCTATGGGAGACCACATCCCCGCCACACGATGCTGTGGCTTTGTGGCGCCACAGAGTCGCTAGTGTGCTCCCGGCCTTGAAGAAAATTATATAAAGATCACATTTTCAGTATCATTCTAAAATGTGCAAAAATCATTCACGGCATAATTAAGATTTTCATTCAAAATGTGCAAAACGTAACATTCATAATTTACGATTACCGTTCAAAATAGGAAAAAATTAATATTCATAACATATTGTCGTGTAATATATATAAATATATATAATATTAACATTCCCATATTAATATGCAAATTTTTATTCACATATACATATACAAATATAAATAAGTAAATAGATAAATATATATACAGTATATATATATATATATATATATATATATATATATATATATATATATATATATATATATGTATATATATACTGTATATATATATATATATATATACCTATACACACACACACACACATATATATATATATATATATATATATATATATATATATATGTGTGTGTGTGTGTGTGTGT
>NC_090727.1:96513081-96520581 GCF_036898095.1 Palaemon carinicauda | reverse complement strand
CCACGTATGTGTATGTGCATGTGTATGTACCATAGCTCCCAAAAATAACAGTCATGTTTGGTGCGAAAAATGTCTAGATAAAAATAACATCGTCCGGTGTGTCAGATTATATAGCAAATTTTATTCAAGTTAATTTTGGGAGCTATACTACATTTTTGGAGCTATACTACATTCTGGGAGCTATACTACACTATAACATTTATGCACAACATAACATAATTCTGGTTCAGTTTGCATGAGGTTTCATTTACAAAACAGTTATTCAAAAAAATTTATTCAATAAAATGATAAAATGACTTTGCGCTGTTTTACATGAAGCGATATCAAAACAGGAAATGCACGAGCTAGAGAGAGAGAGAGAGAGAGAGAGAGAGAGAGAGAGAGAGAGAGAGAGAGAGAGAGAGAGAGATGCTAACGGTAATTGGGATCATTACTCAAAATTAATCAATCAATCAAAAGTTTCTCATAATTTTATATTAATAAACATTTATTCAATAAAATAACTTTGCGCTATTTTACATGTAGCGATATTAGTACAGGAAATGCACGAGCTAGAGAGAGAGAGAGAGAGAGAGAGAGAGAGAGAGAGAGAGAGAGAGAAATCTTTTCATTCCCTTGAAAGAGGCTTGAACCCTATTCCATACATTTCAATGGTAGAGAGAGAGAGAGAGAGAGAGAGAGAGAGAGAGAGAGAGAGAGAGAGAGAGAGAAATCTTTTTTAATCCCCTTGAAAGAGGCTTGGACCCTATTCCATACATTTCAATGGTAGAGAGAGAGAGAGAGAGAGAGAGAGAGAGAGAGAGAGAGAGAGAGAGAGAGAGAGAAATCTTTTTTAATCCCCTTGAAAGAGGCTTGAACCCTATTCCATACATTTCAATGGTAGAGAGAGAGAGAGAGAGAGAGAGAGAGAGAGAGAGAGAGAGAGAGAGAGAGAGAGAAATCTTTTTCATTCCCTTGAAAGAAGCTTGAACCCTATTCCATACATTTCAATGGTAGAGAGAGAGAGAGAGAGAGAGAGAGAGAGAGAGAGAGAGAGAGAGAGAGAGAGAGAGAGAAATCTTTTTCATTCCCTTGAAAGACTTGAACCCTATTCCATACATTTCAATGGTAGAGAGAGAGAGAGAGAGAGAGAGAGAGAGAGAGAGAGAGAGAGAGAGAGAGAGAGAGAGAGAGAGAGAAATCTTTTTCATTCCTTGAAAGAAGCTTGAAACCCTATTCCATACATTTCAATGGTAGAGAGAGAGAGAGAGAGAGAGAGAGAGAGAGAGAGAGAAATCTTTTTCATTCCCTTGAAAGACTTGAACCCTATTCCATACATTTCAATGGTTAGAGAGAGAGAGAGAGAGAGAGAGAGAGAGAGAGAGAGAAATCTTTTTCATTCCCTTGAAAGAAGCTTGAACCCTATTCCATACATTTCAATGGTAGAGAGAGAGAGAGAGAGAGAGAGAGAGAGAGAGAGAGAGAGAGAGAGAGAGAGAGAGAAATCTTTTTCATTCCCTTGAAAGACTTGAACCCTATTCCATACATTTCAATGGTAGAGAGAGAGAGAGAGAGAGAGAGAGAGAGAGAGGAGAGAGAGAGAGAGAGAGAGAGAGAAATCTTTTTCATTCCCTTGAAAGAAGCTTGAACCCTATTCCATACATTTCAATGGTAGAGAGAGAGAGAGAGAGAGAGAGAGAGAGAGAGAGAGAGAGAGAGAGAGAGAAATCTTTTTCATTCCCTTGAAAGACTTGAACCCTATTCCATACATTTCAATGGTAGAGAGAGAGAGAGAGAGAGAGAGAGAGAGAGAGAGAGAGAGAGAGAGAGAGAGAGAGAGAGATCTTTTTCATTCCCTTGAAAGAGGCTTGAACCCTATTCCATACATTTCAATGGTAGAGAGAGAGAGAGAGAGAGAGAGAGAGAGAGAGAGAGAGAGAGAGAGAGAGAGGAGAGAGAGAGAGAGAGAGAGAGAGAGAGAGAGAGAAATTCTTTTTAATCCCCTTGAAAGAGGCTTGAACCCTATTCCATACATTTCAATGTTTAAAACATGTCTATTCAACTCTAAGGTAAACACGAACTTACATTCATAAGCACACACTAATGTATAATTAATGCATATGTTACAGGGGGCTAAAAAATCTAAAAATCACAGTTGAAAACGGCACTTAATGTCTCCCTTCACATTACAGTTTAATCTCGAAAAAATCTACATTTATCTATAATTTTTACTTTAAACAATAACAGAAGAATAGACTTCACTTATCAGAAGTAGATATATATCACAAATGCAACCATTTCAGTCTTTATTAAATAAAGTAATGGATTTTCTATCTTATAACTTCCACAGGAGTAAGACACTTTTTTATCTCACAGTGGAGAATAGCAGCTGAAAATAGCAGTTCTTCAACAGATGAGATATTCATAATCATGAAAATTCAAGAGAACTTTGTAGAATTGTCCCCAATATCAAGGATCACTAAAATCCTTGGACAACGACCATCTTCCTGGGTCTTCAAGCCTTGTAATCTTACCCCCAATATTAAGGACCACTTAAATCTTTGGACAACGACCATCTTCAGGGGTCTTCAAGCCTTGTAATCTTATCCCCAATATTAAGGACCACTTAAATCCTTGGAAAACAACCATTTTCCCGGGTCTTCAAGCTTTGTAATCTTATCACCAATATTAAGGACCACTAAAATCCTTGGAAAACGACCATCTTCCTGGGTCTTCAAGCCTTGTAATCTTATCCCCAATATTAAGGACCAAAAAATTCCTTGGAAACAACCATTTTCCCGGGTCTTCAAGCCTTGTAATCTTATCTCCAACATTAAGGACCAAAAAATTCCTTGGAAACAACCATTTTCCCAGGTCTTCAAGCCTTGTATCTTATCACCTACATTAAGGACAAAACAATCCTTGGAAAACAACCATATTCCGGGTTCTTCAAGCCTTGTAATCTTATCTCCAATATTAAGGATCACTTAAATCCTTGGAAAACAACCATCTTCCGGGGTCTGCAAGCCTTGTAATCTTATCACCAATATTAAGGACCAAAAATATCCTTGGAAAACAACCATTTTCCCGGGTCTTCAAGCCTTACAATCTTATCTCCAATATTAAGGACCAAAATAAATCCTTGGAAAACAACCATTTTCCCAGGTCTTCAAGCCTTGTATCTTATCACCAATATTAAGGCCCAAAAAAATCCTTGGAAAACAACCATTTTCCGGGGTCTTCAAGCCTTGTAATCTTATCTCCAATATTAAGGACCACTTAAATCCTTGGAAAACAACCATCTTCCGGGGTCTTCAAGCCTTGGAATCTTATTCCCAATATTTAGGACTAAAAAATTCCTTGAAAAACAACCATCTTCTTGGGTCTTTAAGCCTTGTAATCCTATCTCCAATATTAAGGACAAAACAATCCTTGGAAACAACCATTTTCCTGGGTCTTCAAGTCTTGTAATCTTATTCCCAATATTAAGGACCACTTAAATCCTTGAAAAACAACCATCTTCCTGGGTCTTCAAGCCTTGTAATCTTATCTTCAATATTAAGGACCAAAAAAATACTTGGAAACAACGATTTTCCCGGGTCTTCAAGCCTTGTAATCTTATCCCCAATATTAAGGACCACAAAAATTCTTGTAAAACGACCATCTTTCCGGGTCTTCAAGCCTTGTAATCTTATCCCCAATATTAAGGACCAAAAAATTCCTTGGAAACAACCATTTTCCCGGGTCTTCAAGCCTTGTAATCTTATCCCCAATATTAAGGACCAAAAAAATCCTTGAAAAACAACCATTTTCCGGGGTCTTCAAGCCTTGTAATTTTATCCCAAATATTAAGGACCAAAAAAATCCTTGGAAACAACCATTTTCCCAGGTCTTCAAGCCTTATAATCTTATCCCCAATATTAAGGACCAAAAAAATCCTTGAAAAATAACCATCTTCCTGAGTCTTCAAGCCTTATATTCTTGATATAATTTCAGATCCTTAGAGGATTAGAAAGAGGCTCAGAAAGTTTCAAAAATTTTGTAAAGATTGCCATGACATTTGTGAACTTTGCTTATGGATTTTAACTCAGTATATGAATACTTTCAATATAATGTATCTGTACCCACAGAGTACTGTACTGAAACTTTAGAATATTTTACTGTAACTTTAGAATACTTTACTATATCTTCAGAGGACTGTACTAAATCTGCAGAACGCTATTCTATATCTTCAGAATACTGTACAGTATCTTCAGAGTACTGTACTGCATCTTCAGAATACTGTACTGTATCCTCAAAACACTGTATTGCATCTTAAAAATAATGTACTGTACCTTCAGAATACTGTACAGTATCCTCAGAATACTGCACAGTATCTTTAGAATACTGTACTGGATCTTCAGAATACTGTCATGTACAGTATCTTCAGAATACTGTCATTTGCAGTATCTTCAGATTACTGTCATGTACAGTATCTTCAGAATACTGTCATGTACCTTATCTTCAGAATACTGTCATGTACAGTATCTTCAGAATACTGTCATGTACAGTATCTTCAGAATACTGTCAAGTACAGTATCTTCAGAAGACTGTATTTCATCTTTAGAATGCTGCAATGTCTCTTCAAAAGACTGTGTTGTATCCTAAGAAGACTGTTCTATATCTTCTGAGGACATTACTGTATCTTCCGAAGGATTTAGTGTCTTCAGAATACTCAACTGCATGTTCAAAATGCTTAAATATATCTTTGGAAGACTGTACTGTACCTTCAGTACACTGTAGTGTATCCTCAGAATACTAATTAACACTACCTTCAGAAGACTGTAGTGTAGCTTCAGAGTACTGTATTTAGCACTACCTTCAGAAGACTGTAGTTCAGCTTCAGAGCACTGTAATTAACATTACCTTCAAAAGACTGTATTTTAACTTCAGAATACTGTAATATCTTCCAATGAATATACAAATACTTCATTAGACTGAACTGTATCTTCACAAGACTGCTATTTTTCATTAGACTGCACAGTACCTTCAGAAGGTTTTACAATATCTTCAGACTTGACCCACAGAATCTTGAAGACTGTCATGACCTTTGAAAGCTTAACAAAACCGAGTATTTCAAGCTACACTGTTGCAAATCTAAATCTCAACATAGGCTATGGGTTTGCCATGACTTTAGAAAAATACTCCGTTGCCATGACCTTAGAAAAATACTCAGGTTGCCATGACCTTAGAAAAATACTCCTATATAAAAGATATTCAAGACATTGTTCCTTCTGACTCAAAACCCCAAGACATTTACTGCCACATATTAAGAAAAATAATTAGAATCTAGTTGAATTTGAACACTAAACTGTTATTAATACATTGATACATCCAAACTAACAGAATATACAAAAATAAGGATCTGTTTTGAATTATATAAACAGCATAATAACCATTACAAATTCATTTTCCCCCAAAGCGTGTTATGATTTTCTGGGCTTTGGAACAACAACAGAGAATTGTATATAAATATCAAGGTAAAATGGCACTTCAATAAGAAACCAGTGGGGCAAAATCTTTTGGAACAAATAATAATAATAATAATAATAATAATAATAATAATAATAATAATAATAATAATAATACCACTAAAATAATCCATTATTTAAGCTTTTTCAACTCTTCTTGAAGTTTATTTCGCAGTCCAGCACTGTCACCAAATCCTAGAAGGATCTCCCACGCCTTCTGGCTATTCTCCAACAGCCCTTGGGTAATAATAATAATAATAATAATAATAATAATAATAATAATAATAATAATAATAATAATAATAATAATAATAATAATAATAATAATACCAAAACAATCCATTATTTAAGCTTTTTTCAACTATTCTTGAAGTTTATTCTGCAGTACAGCGCTGTCACCAAATCCTAGAAGGATCTCCCACTCCTTCTGACTATTCTCCAACAGCCCTTGGGTAATAATAATAATAATAATAATAATAATAATAATAATAATAATAATAATAATAATAATAATAATAATACCACTAGAATAATCAATTATTTAAGCTTTTTCAACTCTTCTTATTTCACAGTACAGCACTGTCACCAAATCCTAGAAGGATCTCCCACTCCTTCTGGGGGTCCTCCTACAGCCCTTGGGTATGCTCACACACAGGGGTAGGAGCTATCCGTGGATCTGTGTATTTTCCATCGGCAAAGAGCTTTTTCCATTCAGGTCCATAAGGATATTCATAGTCCATAAGGCTTTTCTCCCACATTTCCACGCTGTAGCCTGCGTTCTGAAATACAAAAAAAATGGATTATTATTATTAATATTTTAATTTCTGTTATTACAGAATGATAATTCTCTGGGGAATATGGATGATAAATATAATGTATTATGTAATCATATGATAATACAATGTATTATTTTTATGATGATGTATACATAAGGTTTCCAGAATTAATATTGTTTACAAGTTTTTCCACTTTCTAGTGCTCACAGTGGAGTATTATTATTAATATTTTAATTTCTGTTATTACAGAATATGGATGATAAATATACTGTATTCTGTAATCATATGATAATACAGTGTATTATTTTTATGATGATATATACATAAGGTTTCCAGAATTAATATTGTTTACAAGTTTTTCCACTTTCTAGAGAGAGGTTCAGGATATGTTTATTCTTTCAATTTCAATAAATATTATGGGATGATATTGATAGTCCGACATGTGCCAATAAAACTCATGAGGATTGTGTGCTAGAGAGATCTTCAATATTACCATTACTAGCCAAGCTACAACCCTACTTGAAAAAGCAAGATGCTATGAGCCCATGGGCTCCAACAGTTAAAAATAGCCCAGTGAGGAAAGGAAACAAATAAATTAAACGATATAAGAAGTATTGAATAATTAAAATAAACTATTATAAAAACATTAACAACATAAAATCAGATATTTCAACATTTGAAGTATAAAAAAACTTATGTCAGCCTGTTCAACATAAAAACATTCTCTGCAAGTTTGAACTTTCGAAGTTCAACCGATTCCACTGCCATGAATAATGAGTTCGCGAAAAGAGAAAAACAGAAGGTAAAGCAATTATCATTCCAAACGAGCTACACTCCCACAGGGTGGAGCCACGCCTTCTACATCAGAGTCCTGGGAAATATCCTATAGGAGATTATAGGAGAATAACGGAATTTAGACGGTTATTATTGAAAAGAAAATTAGTATCTATTTTTTTTTGGGGGGGGCGATAAGTTGCTTAAGTCTTTTGCAGTTTTCTTTTATTTTATTTTTTTTTTATTTCGAAAATAACCCAGTTAAAATTTTCATAGGGTAAAGGAGAAATCGAGAGAGAGAGAGAGAGAGAGAGAGAGAGAGAGAGAGAGATCCTTAATAATTCTATGGGCGAGAAAAATGTTCCTTTAGATTTATTAAAGAGAGAGAGAGAGAGAGAGAGAGAGAGAGAGAGAGATCCTTAATCATGCTAAGGGCAAGAAAAATGTTTCATTAGATTTAT
>NC_090727.1:96505581-96510581 GCF_036898095.1 Palaemon carinicauda | reverse complement strand
TAGAAGAACATATTCCTCTAATGACTTTTTTAAAGCATACGGAAAATAATATGGAGAATATAAGGCTTATCTTATATAAGATATTAGCTGACTTACAGAAATTTGAAGCTGGTAAGATTACAATTAAAGTATAAGTCTTAACTGTTTTCCTGTAATTCATTACAATATGGAAAATATAAGTCTTATCTTAAATAAGATGTTAGCTGACGTATAGAAATCAGATGCTGATAAGACCACAGTACATGAATAAGTCCTAACTCTTTTCCTGTAATTCATTAAAATATGGAAAATATAAGTCTTATCTTAAATAAGATATTAGGTGACTTATAGAAATCTAATGCTGCTAAGACTACAATACAAGAATAAGACTTAACTCTTTTCCTTTAATTCAGTATAATATGGAAAATATAAGCCTTATCTTAGATAAGATATTAGCCGACTTATAGAAATCTGATGCCGATAAGACTACAATGCAAGTATAAGTCCTAACTAGTTTCTTATTCAATATTATCAAAAGTAAGAGGCACACAAAAATTTATTCAAGAGCCCTTCAGTTACAGAAAAAATGGGAATTTATTCAAGAGCCCAAGATGAAGAATAAATAAAATAAACTATAAGAGTCACAAAAACAAGAAAAAACTTACTGTTAAATATCTTGCCTACAGTGTATATATCGAAGTTAGAGACACGAAGAAATTCATTTAGAAGCCCTTCAATATTAACACAAGTAAGAAACATGAATTTATTCAAGAGCCCAGGATGAAGAATGAATAAAATAAACTAGAAGAATCACAAAATCAAGAAAAAACTTACAAATTTATCTGGGAGCTTTTAAGTATTAACACAAATAAAAAACAGGAATTTATTCAAGAGCCTAAAGGTAGTGACTCAGAAATTTATCTAAGAGCCCTTCAGTTACACAAAAAATGTGAATTTATTCAAGAGCTCCCGAAGAAGAAGAATAAATAGAATAAACTAGAAGAATCACAAAAACAAGAAAAAAACTTTTACCGTTAAATTTCTTGACCATGAGGTATAAGGCCAAGTTAGAGACACACAGAATTTATCTAGGGGCCCTTCAGTATTAACACAAGTGAGACGGGAATTTATTCAAGAGCTCAATGAGAATAATAAATAAAATAAACTAGAAGAATCACAAAAACAAGAAAAAAACAAATCCGTTAAATTTCTTAGCAATGAGGTATAAGGCCAAGTTAGAGACACACAGAATTTATCTAGGGGCCCTTCAGTATTACCACAAGTGAGACGGGAATTTATTCAAGAGCTCAATGAGAAGAATAAATAAAATAAACTAGAAGAATCACAAAAACAAGAAAAAAACAAATCCGTTAAATTTCTTAGCCATGAGGTATATGGCCAAGTTAGAGGCACAAATTTTATCTAGGGGCCCTTCAGTATTAACACATGTGACGGGAATTTATTCAACAGCTCAATAAGAATAATAAATAAAATAAACTAGAAGAATCACAAAAACCAGAATAAAACCCAACCGTTAAATTTCTTAGCCATGAGGTATATTGCCAAGTTAGAGACACACAGAAATTTATCTAAGTGTCCTTCAGTTGCACAAAAAGAAAATGGGAATTTATTCAAAAGCCCAAGAAGAAGAAAAATAAATAAAATAAACTAGAAGAATCACAGAAACAAGAAAAAAACCTACCGTTAAATTTCTTAGCCATGAGGTATATCGCCAAAACCTCTGACACCCCACCGACTCTGCAAGCATCGATTTGGCAATAGGAGAGGGCCCCTGCTTGCAGCATCTGCTTGAAGATCACTCGGTTTTGGAACATCTCCCCGCTGGCCACACCGATGCCTAGGGGTTTCAAAGCCTGTTGGAGGATAACAGAGATTATTTCCTTTCCTAACTGGGCTATTTTCCCTTTTGGAGCCCTTGGGCTTATAGCATTCTGCTTTTCCAACTAGGGTTGTAGCTTAGCATAAAATGATAATAATGATAGTAATAATAATAATAATAATAATAATGATAAGGATAAGGATAAGGATAAGGATAAGGATAAGGATAAGGATAAGTATAAAGATAATGATAATAATAATAATAATAATAATAATAATAATAATAATAATTATAATTATAATAATAATAATAGTGATAGCAACAGCAACAGCAATAATAATAATAATAATAATAATAATATAAACACTTTATCATGATAGTCACAATATCCCTAAAATGATAAATATTCCCACACTTGAGTAAGATTTACATCTCATTAGAGAGAAAAACACATTAAAATATTAATATCATTCCAAAGCTGTTAGAATTATCATTAAAACCACTAGCAAAGTCTAGCATATTCGTCCTATTCAAAACACATCACAAGACCATTAATATTCAAAGAGTCAAATGATTGTGGGAGTGCCCAGACCATGATATAAACTTTATTCTAAACCAACTTAATGCATTCACATCACCAAACACGGCACGCATAATATGTAGTACACAGAAGCAATGTAAAATTAGTATTAATTTATGTGTGTGGAATTCTCTCAAGGGTAAGGAAGGGTTGTGGTGGCCGATGAGGTAACGTCCCTGACTGGTGAACGCCAGACTGGGGTTCAAGTCACGCTCAAACTAGTTTGTTTCTTTGGTCACTGTAACTTCACCATCCTTGTGAGCTAAAGATAGGGAGAAGTGGGGGAGCCTATAGTCTATCTGCTGAGTCATCAGCAGCCATTGCCTGGCACATCTTGTTCCTAGCTTGGGTGGAGAGGGGGCTTAGGTGCTGATCATATGTATATATGGACAATCTCTAGGACACTGTCAGGCTTGATAGGGGAATGTTACTGTCCCTTGTCTCTGCCATTCATACATATTGGGATATATATATATATATATATATATAAACATTTTGAAACAGGAATATCCATACAATTCAAATGCCTTGAAATATGGCTATCTGTTAAATTCATACATCTTGGACCATGGCTCTCTGTTTAATTCATACATCTTGAAACATGGCTCTCTGTTAAATTCATACATCTTGGACCATGTCTCTCTGTTGAATTCATACATCTTGGACCGTGGCTCTCTGTTAAATTCATACATCTTGGAACATGGCTCTCTGTTAAATTCATACATATTGAAACATGGCTATCTACTAAATTCAAACGCCTTGAAAAATGGTTATCTATGAAATTCATATATCATGGACCATGGATCTCTGTTAAATTCATACATCTTGGAGCATGGATCTCTGTTAAATTCATACATCTTGGAACATGGATCTCTGTTAAATTCATACATCTTGGAACATGTCTCTCTCTTAAATTCATTACATCTTGGAATATGTCTCTCTCTTAAATTCATTACATCTTGGAACATGGATCTCTGTTAAATTCATACATCTTGGAACATGGATCTCTGTTAAATTCATACATCTTGGAACATGGATCTCTGTTAAATTCATCCATCTTCGAACATGGATCTCTGTTGAATTCATACATATTGGAACATGGCCCCCTGTTAAATTCATACATCTTGGAACATGGCTATCTATTAAATTCATAATCTTGGAACATGGCTCTCTGGACCATGTCTTTCTGTTAAATTCATACATCTTGGAACATGGCTCTCTGTTAAATTCATACATCTTGAAACATGGCTCTCTGTTAAATTCATACATCTTGGAACATGGCTATCTATTAAATTCATAATCTTGGAACATGGCTCTCTGGACCATGTCTCTCTGTTAAATTCATACATCTTGAAACATGGATCTCTGTTAAATTCATACACCTTGAAACATGAATACCCATCAAATTCATACATATTGGGACATGGTTATCCATCAAATTAATGCATATTTAATATCTGTTTGAGGCTCGAGATAAGGACGGCAGGTTCATCCTTGCCAAGATTCTTGGACATGATGTGTCCTACCATGCTAATAGTTTTTTAATTTTACTTCAGAAGCAGGTCTTCTGAAAGCTATTTAACCCTTAAAATAACATCTTTGCTTATATGGTTTTAATTGAATATTCTTGTATTTATTTAGAGTAAATGATATCGGCGTCAATTACCTTAAATATCAGGATACCAGAAAACCTCAAAATCAATCAATTTTACCTTTGCAACTTCAAGGTGACCAAGGACATCATCAGGACTCGTGGGCTCCTCTATCCAAAGGGGCTTGAAGGGGGCTAATTCCTTCATCCAGTCAATGGCTTGATCTACGTCCCATTTCTGGTTAGCATCGACCATCTGAAAGAAAAGTACAAATTATTATTATTATTATCATTATTATTATTATTATTATTATTATTATTATTATTATTATTATTATTATTATTATTATTATTATTATTATTATTATTATTATTATTATTATCTAAACTATAGCCCTAGTTGGAAAAGCAGGATGCTACAAGCCCAGGGGCCTCAACAGGTAAAATACCCCAGTGAGGAAAGGAAACAAGTAAAAATAAAACATTTTAAGAACAGTAACAACATTGAAATAAATATTATTATTATTATTATTATTATTATTATTATTATTATTATTATTATTATTATTACTTGCTAAGCTACAACACTAGTTGTAAAAGCAATATGCTATAAACCCAGGGGCCCCAACAGGTAAAATACCCCAGTGAGGAAAGGAAACAAGTAAAAATAAAACATTTTAAGAACAGTAACAACATTAAAATAAATATTATTATTATTATTATTATTATTACTACTTGCTAAGTTACAACCCTAGTTGGAAAAGCAAGATGCTAGAAGCCCAGTGGCTCCAACAGGGAAAATAGCCCAGTGAGGAAAGAAAAAAAATTAAAATAATTTGAGATCAGTAACATTAAAATATAAATATAAAATATAAAAACTTTAACAAAACAAGAGGAAGGGAAATAAGATAGAATAGTGTGCCCGAGTGTACCCTCAAGCAAGAGAACTATAACCCAAGACAATGGAAGACCATGGTACAGAGGCTATGGCCTCAAGACAAGACTGATCA
>NC_090727.1:96498081-96500581 GCF_036898095.1 Palaemon carinicauda | reverse complement strand
ACATTACTATTAGTTGTTATCAAACATAATGTCAGAAATTTGTGGTGGCCAATGAAGTAACGTCCCTGACTGGTAAACGCCAGACTTGGGTACGAGTCCCGCTCAAACTCGTTAGTTCCCATGGTCGCTGCAGTCTCACCATCCTTGTGAGCTAAGGATGGGGGGTTTGGGGGAGCCTATACGTCTATCTGCTGAGTCATTAGCAGTCATTGCCCGTCCCTCTTTGGTCCTAGCTTGGGTCTTAGGGCGCTTGGGCGCTGATTATATCTATATATGGTCAGTCTATAGGGTATTGTCCTGCTCGATAGGGCAATGTCGCTGTCCCTTGCCTCTGCCATTCATGAGTGGCCTTTAACACCTTTAAAAAGATTTCAAAATATTTGTCATATGAATATTTGCATATAACGGAATTTACGAAATTGGGCCATAGAAACAATACTTCATTTGCATCTAATAAAACAAGAAAAAATACTTAATTTACATCTAATAAAACAAGAAACAATACTCAATTTACATCTGATAAAACAAGAAACATTACTTAATTTACATCTTATAAAACCAGAAACAATCCTTTAATTTACTCCTAATAAAACACGAAACAAAACTTAATTTACATCTAATAAAACAAGAAACAATACTCAATTTACACCTAATAAAACAAGAAACAATACTTAATTTTAATCTAATAAAACAAGAAACAATACTCAATTTACATTTCATAAAACAAGAAACAATACTCAATTGACACCTAATAAAACAAGAAACAATACTCAATTGACATCTAATAAAACAAGAAACAATACTCAATTCACATCTAATAAACCAAGAAACAATACTTAATTTACACCTAATAAAACAAGAAACAATACTCAATTTTAATCTAATAAAACAAGAAACAATACTCACTTTACACCTAATAAAACAAGAAACAATAGTTAATTCACATCTAATAAAACAAGAAACAATACTATATCTACATCAAACAAAACAAGAGACAATACTTAATTCACATCTAATAAAACAAGAAACAATAATTTACACCTAATAAAACAAGAAACAATACTCAATTTACACCTAATAAAACAAGAAACAATACTTCATTTAAGAACTCACCCATCTCATCTGAGACTCGGACGTTAACGCCCTCCAAGTAAGAGCGAAGTTGCTAAAGATGTCCTTCAGTTTCCTCCCCATAATAACATGGGCGAGTGACTTAACAGCTTCAACCACTGGAAGAGCAATTCTATGTTATTAAAATGGTTACTAGCGTACTTGTTGCTTTGGTTAATTAATGGAGGACCTTTCAGACATGTTTTTATATTAGTCTATTTCTTCAAAGTTGGAGCAAATGCTTTTTTGTTGACCAGGTGGACATGAGTCTTTTTATAGTTTATTTATGACATATTTGTTTTTGATGTTGTTAATAGTTTATATGTGACATGTCTGTTTTGACGTTATTACTTTTTTTAGAATGATTTATTGTTATTTTGTTCTCTTCATTTATTTATTTTCTTATTTCCTTTCCTCACTGGGCTATTTTTCCCTGTTGGAGCCCCTGGGCTTAGAGCATCTTGCTTTTCCAACTAGGGTTGTAGCTTGGATAGTAATAATAATAATAATAATACTGAAACTTGGGGACTTTGCTAGCAATGTTTGTTTTGTGGAAATTATAACTGTGATTAAGTATTATGTAATTTCAGTTATGTGAAATGATCATATGTTTGGGTTAATTAATTTGTGTAAATTCGAAATTATTTATGTAGAAGGTGTTTTTGTTTGTATTATTATTATTATTATTATTATTATTATTATTATTATTATTATTATTACAAGCTAAGCTACAACCCTAGTTAGAAAAGCAAGATGATATAAGCGCCAAGGGCTCCTACAGGGAAAAATAGCCCAGTGAGGAGGGAAATAAGGAAATAAACAGACCATAAAAGAAGTAATGAAAAATTACAATAAAATATTTTAAAAGCATTAACAACATTAAAACAGATATTTGATATATAAACTATAAAAGGACTTATGTAAGTCAGTTCAACATAAAAACATTTGCTGCGAGTTTGAACTTTTGAAGTTCTACTGATTCAACTAGCCGATTAGGAAGATCATTCCACAACTTGGTCACAGCTGGAATCAAACTTCTAGAATACTGGTAGTGTTGAGCCTCATGATGGAGAAGGCCTAATAACTAGATGTATTTTTTGGTTTATGTAAATTATTACTGGGGTTTACATTTTTACTTAGATTTTGTTCATTTATGTAAAGATAGATTGGGCTGTATAGCAAGACTAACAACTCCTTTTTCACCACTTTTTGTCCATAAATTGTTTGAATTTGAATTTGAATGGGAGACCTTTGTTTTGTGACGTCACTATGATCCTGGTTATGGCTGATCTGTTATCAAATAGGATGCTCAGTTTCTCTTTCGTGTAAACCCTTTTTTCAGATCTTCCATTGCTTTATTTGTAAGTTCATTTCCTCAGTTACATAACAT